>NC_141697.1:530032214-530400871 GCF_964263255.1 Lissotriton vulgaris
CGTTTTGGGATAGAGAGGTAGTGAGGTAGTGAGATAGTGAGGTAGTGAGAGAGTGAGAGAGTGAGATAGAGAGAGTGTGGTAGTGAGGTAGAGAGAGTGAGATAGTGATAGAGAGAGTGAGGTAGTGAGAGAGAGAGAGTGAGGTAGTGAGAGATGGAGAGAGAGTGAGTTAGTGAGGTAGTGAGATAGAGAGAGAGAGAGAGTGAGAGTGAGAGAGAGAGTGAGGTAGTGAGAGAGAGAGAGTGAGGTAGTGAGAGATGGAGAGAGAGTGAGTTAGTGAGGTAGTGATATATAGAGAGAGAGAGAGTGAGAGTGAGAGAGAGAGTGAGGTAGTGAGAAAGAGATTGAGGTAGTGATAGAGCGAGAGTGAGGTAGTGAGTGAGAGAGTGAGTGAGGTAGTGAGATAGAGAGAGGGTTAGGTAGTGAGAGAGAGAGCAAGGTAGTGAGAGAGAGAGTGAGGTAGTGAGCGATAGAGAGAGATAGTGATGTAGTGAGGTATTAAGATAGAGAGGCAGTGAGGTAGTGAGATAGTGAGAGAGTGAGATAGAGAGAGTGAGGTAGTGAGGTAGAGAGAGTGAGGTAGTGATAGAGAGAGTGTGTGAGTGTGTGTGAGAGAGTGTGTGAGAGAGTGTGTGAGAGAGTGTGTGAGAGTGTGTGTTAGAGAGTGTGTGTGAGAGAGTGTGTGAGAGAGAGTGTGTAAGAAATAGAGTATGTGAGAGAGATAGAGTGTGTGAGAGAGATAGAGTGTGTGTGAGAGAGAGAGAGTGAGGTTGTGAGGTAGTCAGATAGAGAGCGAGAGTGAGGTAGTGAGAGAGAGAGAGTGAGGTAGTGAGAGAGAGAGCAAGGTAGTGAGAGAGAGAGTGAGGTAGTGAGCGATAGAGAGAGATAGTGATGTAGTGAGGTATTAAGATAGAGAGGCAGTGAGGTAGTGAGATAGTGAGAGAGTGAGATAGAGAGAGTGAGGTAGTGAGGTAGAGAGAGTGAGGTAGTGATAGAGAGAGTGTGTGAGTGTGTGTGAGAGAGTGTGTGAGAGAGTGTGTGAGAGAGTGTGTGAGAGTGTGTGTTAGAGAGTGTGTGTGAGAGAGTGTGTGAGAGAGAGTGTGTAAGAAATAGAGTATGTGAGAGAGATAGAGTGTGTGAGAGAGATAGAGTGTGTGTGAGAGAGAGAGAGTGTGTGAGAGAGTTTGTGTGAGAGAGTTTGTGTGTGTGAGAGAGTGTGTGAGAGAGAGAGTGTGTGAGAGAGAGAGAGTGTGAGAGAGAGTGTGCAAGAGACTGTATGTGAGAGAGTGTGTGTGAGAGAGAGTGTGAGTGAGATAGAGTGTGTTAGAGAGATAGAGTGTGTGGGAGAGATGGAGTGTGTGAGAGAGATAGAGTTTGTGAGAGAGATAGAGTGTGTGTGAGAGAGAGTGTGAGAGAGAGAGAGAGAGAGAGAGAGTGAGAGAGAGTGTGGGGGAGAGAGTGTGTGAGAGAGTGTGTGAGAGAGAGATTGTGTGAGAGAGAGAGTGTGAGAGAGTACAGTAGTGATAGATATAGAGAGAGTGAGGTATTGAGGTGAGATAGAGAGATTGAGGTAGTGAGGAAGAGAGAGGGTGAGGTAGTGAGGTAGTGAGATAGAGAGAGAGTGAGGTAGGCCGATCGAGAGAGAGTGAGGTAGTGAGCTAGAGAGAGTGAGGTAGTGAGATAGAGAGAGAGTGAGGTAGTGAGATAGAGAGAGAGTGAGGCAGTGAGATAGAGAGTGAGGTAGTGAGATAGAGAGAGAGCAAGGTAGTGAGATAGAGAGAGAGTGAGGTAGTGAGGGAGAGTGAGGTTGTGAGGTAGTGAGAGAGAGAGTGAGGTAGATAGAGAGTGAGGTAGTGAGGTAGTGAGAGACAGAGAGAGTGAGGTAGTGAAAGAGAATGAGGTAGTGAGGTAGTGAGGTAGTGAGATAGAGAGAAGGAGTGAGGTAGTGAGAGAGAGAGAGTGAGGTAGTGAGAGAGAGAGTGAGGTTGTGAGAGAGAGAGTGAGGTAGTGAGTGATAGAGAGAGATAGTGAGGTAGTGAGGTATTGAGATAGAGAGGTAGTGAGAGAGTGAGGTAGTGTGGTAGTGAGATAGAGAGAGTGAGGTAGTGCGGTAGAGAGAATGAGGTAGTGATAGAGAGAGTGAGGTAGTGAGAGAGAGAGAGAGTGAGGTAGTGAGAGATAGAGAGAGAGAGTGAGTTAGTGAGGTAGTGAGATAGAGAGAGTGATGTAGGCCGAACGAGATAGAGAGAGAGTGAGGTAGTGAGGTAGTGAGAGAGTGAGGTAGTGAGGGAGAGTGAGGTTGTGAGGTAGTGAGAGCGAGAGAGTGAGTTAGGGAGGTAGATGGAGAGAGTGAGGTAGTGAGGTAGTGAGAGTGAGGTAGTGATAGAGAGAGTAAGGTAGTGAGGTAGTGAGAGAGAGTGAGTTAGTGAGGTAGATAGAGAGAGTGAGGTAGTGAAAGAGAGAGTGAGGTAGTGAGGTAGTGAGAGAGAGTGAGGAAGTGAGATAGTGAGATAGAGAGAGTGAGGTAGGTCGAACGAGATAGAGAGAGAGTGAGGTAGTGAGAGAGAGAGAGAGAGAGAGTGAGGTAGTGAGGTAGTGAGGGAGAGTGAGGTTGTGAGGTAGTGAGAGAGAGTGAGTTAGGGAGGTAGGTAAAGAGAGTGAGCTAGTGAGGTAGTGAGAGTGAGGTAGTGATAGAGAGAGTGAGGTAGTGAGGTAGTGAGAGAGAGAGAGAGTGAGTTAGTGAGGTAGATAGAGTGAGGTAGTGAGGTAGTGAGAGAAAGTGAGGTGGTGAGGTAGGGAGAGAGAGTGAGGTAGTGGGAGAGAGTGAGGTAGTGAAATAGGGAGAGAGTGAGGTAGTGAGAGAGAGAGAGAGAGAGAGAGAGAGAGAGCGAGAGAGAGAGAGAGGTAGTGAGAGAGAGTGAGGTAGTGAACGATAGAGAGAGATAGTGACGTTTTGGGATAGAGAGGTAGTGAGGTAGTGAGATAGTGAGGTAGTGAGAGAGTGAGAGAGTGAGATAGAGAGAGTGTGGTAGTGAGGTAGAGAGAGTGAGATAGTGATAGAGAGAGTGAGGTAGTGAGAGAGAGAGAGTGAGGTAGTGAGAGATGGAGAGAGAGTGAGTTAGTGAGGTAGTGAGATAGAGAGAGAGAGAGAGTGAGAGTGAGAGAGAGAGTGAGGTAGTGAGAGAGAGAGAGTGAGGTAGTGAGAGATGGAGAGAGAGTGAGTTAGTGAGGTAGTGATATATAGAGAGAGAGAGAGTGAGAGTGAGAGAGAGAGTGAGGTAGTGAGAAAGAGATTGAGGTAGTGATAGAGCGAGAGTGAGGTAGTGAGTGAGAGAGTGAGTGAGGTAGTGAGATAGAGAGAGGGTTAGGTAGTGAGATAGAGAGAGTGAGGTAGGCCAAACGAGATAGAGAGAGAGTGAGGTAGTGAGGTAGTGATAGAGAGAGAGAGTGATGTAGTAAAGTAGTGAGGGAGAGTGAGGTTGTGAGGTTGTGAGAGAGAGAGAGAGTGAGGTAGCGAGGTAGTGAGAGATAGAGAGAGATAGTGAGGTATTGAGATAGAGCGGTAGTGAGATAGTGAGGTAGTGAGATAGTGAGAGAGTGAGAGAGTGAGGTAGTGAGAGTGAGATAGAGAGAGAGTGTGGTAATGAGGTAGAGAGAGTGCGGTAGTGATAGAGAGAGTGAGTTAGTGAGGTAGTGAGAGATGGAGAGAGAGAGTGAGTTAGTGAGGTAGTGAGAGAGAGAGAGAGAGTGAGAGTGAGAGAGAGAGAGTGAGGTAGTGAGAGAGAGAGTGAGGTAGTGATAGAGCGAGAGTGAGGTAGTGAGTGAGAAAGTGAGTGAGGTAGTGAGATAGAGAGAGACTGAGGTAGTGAGATAGGGAGAGTGAGATAGGCCAAACAAGATAGAGAGAGAGTGAGGTAGTGAGGTAGTGAGAGAGAGAGAGAGAGAGAGAGAGTGAGGTAGTGAGGTAGTGAGGGAGAGTGAGGTTGTGAAGTAGTGAGAGAGAGTGAGTTAGTGAGGTAGATAGAGAGAGTGAGGTAGTGAGGTAGTGAGAGAGAGGTAGTGAGGTAGTGAGAGAGAGTGAGGTAGTGAGAGAGAGAGAGAGTGAGTTAGTGAGGTAGATAGAGTGAGGTAGTGAGGTAGTGAGAGAAAGTGAGGTGGTGAGGTAGGGAGAGAGAGTGAGGTAGTGGGAGAGAGTGAGGTAGTGAAATAGGGAGAGAGTGAGGTAGTGAGAGAGAGAGAGAGAGAGAGAGAGAGAGCGAGAGAGAGAGAGAGGTAGTGAGAGAGAGTGAGGTAGTGAACGATAGAGAGAGATAGTGACGTTTTGGGATAGAGAGGTAGTGAGGTAGTGAGATAGTGAGGTAGTGAGAGAGTGAGAGAGTGAGATAGAGAGAGTGTGGTAGTGAGGTAGAGAGAGTGAGATAGTGATAGAGAGAGTGAGGTAGTGAGAGAGAGAGAGTGAGGTAGTGAGAGATGGAGAGAGAGTGAGTTAGTGAGGTAGTGAGATAGAGAGAGAGAGAGAGTGAGAGTGAGAGAGAGAGTGAGGTAGTGAGAGAGAGAGAGTGAGGTAGTGAGAGATGGAGAGAGAGTGAGTTAGTGAGGTAGTGATATATATAGAGAGAGAGAGTGAGAGTGAGAGAGAGAGTGAGGTAGTGAGAAAGAGATTGAGGTAGTGATAGAGCGAGAGTGAGGTAGTGAGTGAGAGAGTGAGTGAGGTAGTGAGATAGAGAGAGGGTTAGGTAGTGAGATAGAGAGAGTGAGGTAGGCCAAACGAGATAGAGAGAGGGTGAGGTAGTGAGGTAGTGATAGAGAGAGAGAGTGATGTAGTAAAGTAGTGAGGGAGAGTGAGGTTGTGAGGTTGTGAGAGAGAGAGAGAGTGAGGTAGCGAGGTAGTGAGAGATAGAGAGAGATAGTGAGGTATTGAGATAGAGCGGTAGTGAGATAGTGAGGTAGTGAGATAGTGAGAGAGTGAGAGAGTGAGGTAGTGAGAGTGAGATAGAGAGAGAGTGTGGTAATGAGGTAGAGAGAGTGCGGTAGTGATAGAGAGAGTGAGTTAGTGAGGTAGTGAGAGATGGAGAGAGAGAGTGAGTTAGTGAGGTAGTGAGAGAGAGAGAGAGAGTGAGAGTGAGAGAGAGAGAGTGAGGTAGTGAGAGAGAGAGTGAGGTAGTGATAGAGCGAGAGTGAGGTAGTGAGTGAGAAAGTGAGTGAGGTAGTGAGATAGAGAGAGACTGAGGTAGTGAGATAGGGAGAGTGAGATAGGCCAAACAAGATAGAGAGAGAGTGAGGTAGTGAGGTAGTGAGAGAGAGAGAGAGAGAGTGAGGTAGTGAGGTAGTGAGGGAGAGTGAGGTTGTGAAGTAGTGAGAGAGAGTGAGTTAGTGAGGTAGATAGAGAGAGTGAGGTAGTGAGGTAGTGAGAGAGAGAGGTAGTGAGGTAGTGAGAGAGAGTGAGGTAGTGAGGGAGAGTGAGGTTGTGAGGGTGTGTGAGGGTGAGGGTGAGGGTCCGAAGTAAATGGTGGCAGGGCAGACATCATTGCAATTAGCAAGTTGAGTGTTTTCAAGCTGTGTCCCTAGAGAGATGGCAACACAGCAACAGCATTTGAGGAGCAAGGCTACTGTAAACATTGTCGGCATTGATGTGGCGGGGGTGGGGGGGGCGGGGGAGCCGGAGCGCTTTCCTTTGAAGTATGATGGGGGAGCGGGGGAGCGGCTTGGGAGTGGATTTCTTTGAAGTCTGATGCGAGGCAGATGGTAACAGTGCGTGCTGGAGAAGCTTCACGCTTGAATGAGTCTGATGCGAGGCAGATGGTAACAGCGCGTGCTGGAGAAGCTTCGTGCTTGAATGAATCACATGCACTGGGTCTAATCCGTACTCCAAAAACTCTTGGCAGGATTTGCTGGTGGCCCTCTATATGTCTCAGCCAGCAATGTGCATGCGCATTGACAGGCCGAGACCTAAAAATGGAGGTTTGCAACCGCAACATGTGCAGTCACATCCTAATGGGGTTGTCGGAACAACTGACCTATGGGGCGGTTCCTTCTCCAAAAGGTGTCGGTCGGAGGCAACTCCGACCGACATCATAATGAGTGCCTCAATGTGAATCTCCAACACAGAGTAATACACTACAGGCTTAATTTCCTTTATAGAGAGAACGGGGTATCTAGCCCTGCTGATTGCAGCTTTTCATAATCTTAAACTCAACTTAACCATTGGCATTTGGTCACACCCAGGACAGGCTATCATCATATAATAAGTTTATTATGTGGGACAAACATATTGTGGCCAAGATTCCCCAATTTTCCTTTTAGCAAATGCATAGTTCACTTATTGACACTTTGGAGAAATCTATAAACCTCAAACCTTCCATTAAAAGCCTCAGAATCCAGCCATGCTCCCACACGATACAGTCATGTTGGCATCCCACTGAAGTGGCAGCAGACAGTTCTATTCTAAGACCCATTTTTCAAGCTGAGTTTGTGTCTGCTTAGCCTGCATTTTGGATGATGTGAATGCTTTTGCCAATTATAATTCTGTCTCCAGTCTCCCACATTTACAGAGGATTTTGGAGAGCATGTTTGTATCTCAGCTTGAGGATTGTTTTGAAGATGCAGGTTTTTCTAACTGAGTTCACTGTAGCACTGTGGAAAAATCAGGACGGGTAGACCACACATATTAAGTGCTCACCAGCAAAGTCCACAGCTTCGGCTTGGCAGGGGGCACCTTCTGTGCCCCCAACCACTGAGTTTTCATCAATAGAGTAACTATTCTCACCTGGTGACAGTGTTTTGTGTATTTGGGGTGGAGCCTTTTTCTGTAACCTAGGGGGTGAGGTCTACTGTTCCCCTGTGTAAAGCCCAACCATTCACCCATAACAAGACATTGTCTCTACAACAGAGTCTTTGGTAACAAACATGTATTTGATGACTCATATGCCCACTTCTCCACTAGAGGGCATAAATGCAGCATGCCCCCCTTACCCCTGTGCATCCATGCCAGAACTGCTATACATGAGTATTTCGTAAGGCTTGCCTTGGGTGAGAATCCACAGCCATTTCAGGACTAGTAGGGCGAACAGATAATATCACATTTCTGGTAGGTGCTCATTACATCCAACTGGGTATAAAGTGGGAGCCTGCTAGGTAATTTCACAACAAATAGCTAAAAAGTGATGTTGGTGATACAGTAAGGGACACTGAAAGAGATTCAGTAGCATCTATGGTCAAGAGCTTGTGAAAAGCAGCGAATCTCCTAAGACCCCCAATGCTGCCCGGCGCAGGGTCACCTTTAATTCACTGGATTTACTATCAAAATAATGAAGCAGGCGCTGGAAACTGGAAGACAAGAAACAAGTGTAATTCTCATGAGGAGAACCTGTCAACAGACTCCGTGGTAGTCTGCTGAGGTGTTCTAACAATAGCTCTCCTGCAGGTCACTTTTATACAGTATCAGGACAAAGTAATCTTTATGATCAGTGTCATGTAAGCTTGGTATCCCCGCCCCGGATAGGTTGTCACACAAGCCAAACATTGTTTCATTAACATGGTTACACAAGCCCAACAGTTATTCTCCTCCCACCCAGGCCAAACAGACAATTTTATCTTGCAACTGGACCTTGCTTCAGGGTCTAAAACATGTGAGACCGGCCAGATCCAAGAGTCCGTTCTGTTGATAAAAACAGGTCCCATTGTTGGCAAAAACAAGTCTTGCTGTGTGCAGTGCAATAAACCATGTTTGCAAGAGTCTATTTGGTATTTGGAACCTGTTTGTGTAAAGGTGTCCATGGGCCTGCCTGTAAACAGAGATGAGAGAAAAAACTAGTCTGTGGCAGCAAGTGGTGTTGATGTTTGTCGTGGCGATAGTCCATAGCCCCCAGCTCACATACCAGGCTGGTCAGAGGGATGCCAGTATGGGCAGTGTGAAACAAAGGTGACCAACAGAATACAAAATGGCTGCGGTGGTCAGAATGACTGCAGTTTATGTGCATGTAGGAACTTCCATCAGACAAGATGGCGCAGATAATGTTCATGATTGTCGTTTTGCTTTTAACAAGCTCTATTGGATAGAACGTACTTACTTAGCCCACTTCATTGCGCTTCTCATGACTGTCTCTTTCCAGGAAAAATGGTATGTACATATAGGACGCTTATCATCCTTGCTTTGGCAATGTACAAGCTGTAGTGTTTGCTCCACTTACCTAGATCAGAACACTCACATCAGTGACTTGCATCTCTGTCTCATCTCTCAGTGGAAGCTAATGGCCAAGCTAATGAACATCAGTGAAGTTTTCGGCGAAGTCCCTCAGGATTCAGTGTTGTCACTAACCCTCTCAATGTCTCTGTGCCACTAGCGAGCTTTCTCCTCAGCAACTATGATATAAAACACAACATCTTTGCTACAGATACATAACTTACATAAGCGTAGCCAATAGCCCTCTTGGCCACCGACTGATCCTTATCCAAGAGACAAAGTTTTAAAAATGAAAGCATCAGATGTGACACTCTGAACACCTCAAAGAATCTCTTAACTGGATTTGGGGAAACACATCACATTCCCTCAGTGGCTGTCTTCCTCAAAGAACGGTTGCAACTTTGGAATAATCCTGCATGATAACTTGAACTCTCAAGTGGACTGTTCCTCTAATAATACGCTTTACCACCTAAGTACCCTCTACAAAATCTGACCTGCTTCTGTTGGTGGAATAGTTTGTCCTGGTCATTGCTTTGATGACCCTCCATGTCTCCCATTCATGTAAATTGACCTCTTCTGCATAGGGCTAACCACAATTGTGAGCCTTAACAAATCTCCGGACTGATACCACCATACCATACAACTAGACCGCTAACATTTGTTACCCAAAATGGACTCTCCATGGAGCCAGCAAAATATAAATGCTTTGACAGCAGACCTCTACAAGGTCAAAATGTTTCCCTGTGTAAATCTCTCCTCCCATTTCCACCACAAAGCAGATGTAAAGTTATTCTGCAAAGGCATGAAACCATATCTTTTTAGTATCTCTTTGGTTTTCTTTTCAACACAAGGCTTCACTAGACTCTGTTCAACATCTCAAAGGCCCTACCTACCAAGTGGTACATCAGCCTCCACAATCCTGTGTTAACCTCCCAGGTTCAACTAGACCTAAAGTGATGTGAAGTTGCAGTTGGACTGCATTGAGCACAACCTAAAAGCAACAACTGAAATAAAATGAAAATAGATTAAATTAAATTGCTCACTATAAAGTATAGTTTGTATTGCAATACTGCCATGGATGACAATTCCCCAGCACGTCAACTGTAGCACGGTATTTTTTTTTTTTAGAGTTTAGTATAGCACGAACTAGCCCTGAGAAGTCGGGCATCAGAGAGCTTTACATGAGCACCAGTTTCGTTGCATGAGAGCACATTCATTTTTGTTAGGCACAGGGAGATTAAGTGATTTGCCCAGAATCACAGGATGTTGAGCATCATTGCCGAGACATTGGTGTTACATATCCTATGATCCCCCCCATGATATCACAGGGTTGATCATTGCGTTTTCGTTATATTATCTTATAATGTGTTATGTTATTAGTACAGGTCCCACCTATTACTAGGGTTGTCACCTTTTCCAGACAAAAATACAGGCCATTTGTTCATGTTTCAACATTCTGCAAAGGCCCGGACAGGATTCTTAGGTGGAACATATATGAAATTGTCTATATTCATTTTTCTGTTTTAGTTTACTTCAATTATAGGTCAGGGATCATTAGAACAGCTGTAAAACACATTTTAATATGTTTTGTTCTTATATTTACTGTTTAAAGTATGAACTGATAAGTGCGAAAAAGACTGGCTTTCTGTGATTTTTCAAATTTTTGTACCGGCCAGGACATCAACAATCCAGTCAGACCAGTATTATAGCTGGCCACCCACTGACTCCAATAGCTTAATTTTGCTGCTGAAGGGGAGGCGAGTCAGATGGGCAAGGGGCGCGGGCATGCTGTTAAAACTACAGAAAGATAACCTAGAGCAGTTGGAGCCCTTTTTAGGTTTCGCCTGCACAGCTCTTGCGCTGTGCTTGAAAAATCTATTGTTTGTAATATAAACTCAAAAGGGACTTACATCCTGGCTCCTATCTTTCCTGGCTTCTCATTTGTTCCTGTGGGTGCCACTTACCTTTCCTCAATTTCTGTCGGCTGTTGCATATTTTCATGCGTTTACCAATGCTTGTTCCTCGTCTGCGTCTCTTAACAGTTTCCGCAGCCAAAATACTGTTGACATCTGCTTTGGCGGAACTATATTTTCATGAAGTTTTGCCTTTTAATCTTGCAGCATATCGATATAACAATTTATCATGCGAGAGAGTAAGTGATTTGCATAGAATCACAGGATGTTGCACGGTGCTGTTGAGATCCCCAGATCTCGAGTCCGCAGCTCTGGCCACTGCGCCACATCCTGTCCACTCCAGTGTTGTTTGTCAGGGAGCTCTTTCCTTTTTCCAGTCAATGATTGATGAAAACAGCTCTTTAGTTATTACATAGGTGAAACCAGTGCATTACCAATGCTTGTTATTTTTCTGTTTTTGCTGCCAGCTTCACGACAATATGACCAGGGCCAGCAGTGGTAGAGCCAGGGGTCTCAAGGGGCAAGCCCGGGATACTAGCTGCTAGCCCTGGCTACCAGTTAATAATGTTGGTGAATACTTCCTTAACCACTCTGAATATTAACTTCCATCGCTTAGGGCCACCGGTCACGTGACTCCTTAGCTTACAATCGAGAGTGTCGTGTTTATCACTTTTGAGATTCCAGGGCCTGCTGCCTTGTCCTATTAACAATAACAAGGAACCACGGGAAGGCGTTGGGCACACTTGGGCCGTTATCAGGCGACCAGGGGCGGGACAAGAGCGGTACAGAGGGCGCTTAATTGGTCCATTAGAGACAAGAAGGCACACTAATGATAACAGACCCAATGCAGGCTTTTCCGCACTGCCCATCAAAGCGCGCGCGCTGGGGCCTGTGTGTGAGGTTCCCACACACTGCAAATAAGCCGCCGATAAATCTCCTCGGCTGAACCCCCAGCACAAACCCTCGGCCCGGCAGGCCTCAGGTAGATCCTAATCTTTCCGACAAATAGAGCCGGCCCTTGCAGAAGGGGCCGGGCCTCGCCTTTGTCCCACGCTCGCCCCGGCTAATCCCGTCAAAGGGGAATATTATCTTCCCCTCTCTTGAGGAAGCTGCCCTATGCTTCCGGAGGTCTGCCCTTTGCCCCCGGACCACCTAGCAACCAGGCAGGCCTGTGTTTTAATTGGGGGATTACATTCTACCCCCCTCCTCATTCTACACGCGCACCTCTCCACACTACCTGGACACAACTGGAATCTTCCTCACAAATATATTGCGTTTATTTTGTGTTTTGTATAATGCCATTAAATGTTGGCCTTTCTGTCCTCAAGGGAGCACTTTGGAACATAACTGCAATTGGGAACAGCAGCAGCCAGACGTCAAGTTTCCACGTACCGGTAGGAAGCGTCTGAGACCTCTTCTAAGCACTTGGGGCCTCATTTATGAGAAATGACGCATCGCTGCGTGAAAGCAGCGATGCGTCACTTCTCAGTGCGCACTCCTTGTGACATTCCTGTTACGTCATATTTAATGTATGACACATCATGTCGCAAGGAGTTACAGATACGTCAGTATTTCTGATGTATCTGTGAGTGCAAAAGTGACGCATTGCTGGAGTGTGTCACAAAAGTGACGCAACTCCAGCAATGCGTCCTTTCACATGGGGCAAATCCCCATGTGAAAGGGCCTGCGTCAGTCTTACGCCTGCTGTGAGGCAGGCGCAAGATTTCGACGCAACGGCGTCCTAATAGTGATGCAGTGAAATCTCATAGATTTCACTGCGTCACTTCTACGACCCTTCCTTGCGTCAATACGCCCCCCTTGCATACATTATACCTGGTGCAGGTATAATGTGGCGCAGTGGTTTACAAAGTGACGCATCTACCTAGATGCGTCACTTTGTAAATATGGCGCAACAAGGCGCATTTTTTACGCCACTGGTGCATCAAAAAAAGTGACGCACAGGCGGCGTAAAAGTGACGCACAGCCTCATAAATGAGGCCCTTAAAGCGCATAGAGGTACATGCACAAGAGCACACTGACTATTGCACCGATGTCAGGTTGGATGGAGCTGTATCCCCAAGTGGAATACTACTTTGCCTGACCCCTAATGACTCGATGTTTCCACACCTAGTAATCCTGCGGGATTACTGCCCTACTTTTAACCTTAGTAACAGTTTGCCAGTAGAGTAGAACTGCATGCAGCGTAGGCAGGAGCAGCGCCTAGAGGCAAGTTCCTGCTCAGATCAGTGAGTGTGCTTTGGAATGGGTGTTATATTTTTCCTGGAGTTGTGTTCCGTGTTGGGTGGGTCCTGCAAGCAGCTCTTCGAGGTGGTTTATGATTTATTTGTCTCCCTGGGTCCACTGCATTAATGAGTGCTGGTCTTTGGACCTTCTGCATGACACATTGTGAGCCAGGGGCGGCTGGTAACATATAAAGGTGGTGAGGCGAGCGAAGTGCCCCACCGCATCCCAAAGTACATTTACATTAAAGAATACAAAATAAAACCACTCCCATGCATTACATTTCCATTAAAAATAAAATGATGAAACTTGCCTGTGCTGCCTCTTCTCTGTCCTCGCAGTTCGTGGCTCCGACGGGCACCAGTGGAATAGGAAACTTCCCTAACCAATCCAGACGCTGCTCTCATGCTGCATGAGAGCAGCGCTTGAATTGGGTGGAGCGGGCTGGCTAGACGCTCCATTAGGGCCTGCAGGCATGTGCTTGATCTCCACCCAGATGTCTAAGACAGCTGGGTAGAGACATGTAAAGTGCGCATGTCACTTTGGCCGGCTCAAGACAGCCGGCCAAACTGAATTTCTGCACTTTTGCTGTGTCGGCCAGCCACGTCACCATTCTTCAGTGCAGGAGAGGACACGCTCCTCCCTCATCCCGGCTCCTGGGAAATCGCATGGACTCTTGTTGGTCTTTTTTTCATGGCATGTTGAATGGCCCTTTCCTATGTGTGGGTTGAGTGGCTGCAGGTTCGAAAGAGCACACATGCCATCTTCAAACAGTAAGTTAAGCTTACAAAGAAAAGCCAAAATGGCTGACAGTGCGTTATGATGCATACATAAGTGTCACGATGTAATAATGCAGGTGCTCACCCTGGGACTCATCTTAGAATGCTTTATTTTTTCACAAAGGATTAGGGGTCACAACTGTGATCATATAAATTGACCATACCTTTCTTTCTTAACGCAAATGGCTGGAAAACTCATTCCACTCATCTGCATGAAAACCTGAGTGTCACTATATATCCTAACAAGAATGAGCCCCACAGAAGTCATGTGGGGGATCAGGGTGCTTTGGGTTCCTTCTCTGGAAATTCTTCTGGACCCTCCTGGAATTCTCTGATGAGAAGGCTGGGGCACTGTCCACAGATACACACCCCTGGGTGGTAAGCTTCGTGTCAGTCCTTGTTGAGCTCTATCTGTTGGTTTTCAGTGTACAGTGTCACTCAGTTTCTTGCTGCTGTGGGGCGATGGTTGTCTGCACCGTTGAGATGTTGGGTTATTTAGTTCTTAGGCTGTTTGTCTATGTTGTCCAATGCTTTGCTTGGTCCCAGTTGGCCCTGATGTAGTTAAACCTGGTGTGTTCACTTGCTTGACATCATTCTTTCTTGTAGTTCTCGGGGATAGTGTAGCAGGGGGTAGATGTTCCGTTGTTGAACACAGCCAGTGCACTAATCCCCCCATATTCTCCATCACTATTGGACTAAGAGAATCTTTTTTTGACATAATAAGGTGATGAACTGTTGCTTTACTGCTTTGCTGGTGGTTCCTTGTTGAGATTGATGAATGGCAATTGGCATGGAGGTATCAAATTTCAGTGGAGACCTTAATGTGGAATGCAAATTGGGTCACATGTTTCTTCTGGGCCACTTTTGGGTCATTTCCTTCTTCTCCTTTGGACCTTGTCTGATCCACTTCTGAGTCAACTCTAGGCTACTGCCTAGCCACTACCTGGCCACTACCTGGGTCCTTTTTTGGTCACCTGAAGAGCTATTTCTTAATAATTGCTTGGTCACTTCTGGGCATCCACTGTGCTGCTGCTTCATGGTCTTAGACGTGACTCATGGTCACTGGAAAGATCTATGTCACACACTTGTATGGACGCAAGCTTGTGAACTCACTCATTTGCTGTTTCCAGAATTCACAGAACTGATCTTTCAGTCACAGTTGGTGCCTTGAGGACAGATGTTTACCATAACCATGTAAGAAAAGCTCAGCTGCTGGATCTCCTAAGGTCAGGGCTACATGGAGCTGTGCCCCATGCCAGAGGTGCTGCGACAGGTGGATTATTTGCTGAGTGCACATGTACCCTTTTTCAGTCACTCATTAGAGCTTCTATAGTTCATGGCTTAAATGGCATCTCTTGGCATTTCAAATTCCAGGATACGGGTTTTGGTGGTTTCATACTGGAGTAGGTAACCACAGTTGACGAGCCAGCCCTCTGTGTCTTTATTTATTTATGTCATTTATAGAGTGCTTAAATCACTCCGGTTGGGGTATCTTCGCGCTGTGGACGTATAGAGGTGGTAACTAGGCACTAGAAAAGTGACGTTTTGAGTTTTTTCCTGAAGGTCAAGTAGTTAGTGCATTGGCGAATGTCCAAAGGTAGTTGGTTCCAGAATTAAGGGGCTAGGTAGGAGAACGCTTTGCCTCCTAGTCTGGTTTGTGTTATGCGTGGGACGGTGAGAAGACCCCTACCTTTTGAGCGGAGGGTACGCGAAGGTGTGTGTCTGACCAGTTTGTCTGCCAGATATGTTGGTCCCATCTGGCTTAGGCCTTTGAACATCATACAGCAAATTTTGAATTGAATTCTTTTGCCTATGGGTAACCAGTGTAGTTTGTGGAGAAGGGGGAGTGAGGGAGTTCAGTGGGGTGCACTGGTTACTAGGCGGGTGCTGTGTTCTGGACCACTTGTAGACTGCTCAGGGAGGTTTCCTTGGCAGAGATCAGCAGGCCATTGCTGAAATCTAGTCGACTGAGTACCAGAGCGTGTACCAGGGTTTTACATGTGGAAGGGGGGAGGAAGTGAAAGACCTTGCAGAGCAGGCCGAGTGCATGGAAGCATGTCCCTTTGGATGCGGTTATATGCTCATCTAGGTTGAGTTTGCTATCTATTAGGACCCCCAGGTTCCTAACCACTCTCTTTGGGGATGGTGCAGGGCCTAGTTCCTCTGGCCACCAGCTAGGTGACCAGCTCGTAACTGCGTCTTTGAATAGCATTATTTCTGTTTTTTCTGCGTTTAACTGCAGGAAGTTGTTACTCATCCATGATGTTATGGTTTTCATGCCCTCTGCGAAGATGCTTTTGATGTTAGAGGTGTTTTTGTCGAAGGAAAGGAGGAGTGGAATGCCTTGAGGTAAACCCGATGTTTCTTAGATGTGCTGCAAGTGGGACGACATATACGTTGAATAGTAAGGGACTGAGGCAGGAGCCCTGTGGTACACCCTTGGATACCATGGTGGTCTTAGATTTAAAGGGACCAAGGATTACCGTTTGGGTTCTCCCCTTAATAAAGTCCATCAGCCAGTTTAGTGCAGTGTCCTGAATGCCTATAGTTCGTAATCTTTCCAGCAGAATCTGTTGTGAGATGGTGTCGAATGCTGTGGACAGGTCTAGCAGTATGAGGATTACTGCTCGACCAACATCTGCACGCATTCGGATGTCATCTATGACATTAACCAGGGCTGATTCCGTACTATTCCTAGGACGTAATCCTGACTGTGAATGATCGAGGCAGTCAGACGATTCAATGAATGTGACAAGGTGTTTGTGTATTAATGTGTTTTTCCAACAATTTGCTATGGAGAGGGAGTAGTGAGATGGATTGGTAGTTAGATATCATGTCAGGGGGCAGTTTGGTGTTTTTCCTAATGGGCATAATCTGGGCGGCTTTCCACTCCGTGGGAAGCTTACCTTCTTTGATTGAGCTGTTAAAGATAGAGCAAAGAGGTCCAGCCAGCTCCGCTGCGAGACTCTCGGAGTTTTAGCTGGTATTAGGTCTTTGGGGGATCCGGATTTGGAAGATTTACCATTCAGTACAGATGTTAGGTTCTGACTTAAAGCAAACTTACTAGCCACTGTTGCCTCAAACGAGCTAATAATTGTAATAAGTGACTTATACATAATCACGTGGTAAACTTTGTGACTAGGTTCTAGAAATCCCAACAGGTGGATCCTGGTAATTCCTTACAGGGGATCCTTCACCTTATTCAACCCGGAGACTTGGGATCTAATCCTTGTTCGACGATAGGCTAATTAAGTGATACCACGGTGCCTTCAATGTTAAACATGTGTAATGTGCTTGTGCAATGTGGTACCTAGTAGTTTTCCCAGTCACAATATTAATCATACACCTCCCCATCCCATTCAAGTTTCTGTAAATCGGTCTGAGCTCGAGTCCAAAGACAATATTGTTCTATGTATGGCATTCCACGTTTGAGAAGCTTCTGCTACAATTAAAAGTGATCTCTGTAAAATAGTCAGCGCCTTGTGGGTACTAGGGTTGTGCTACAGCAACCACGTATGATAAAATAATAGAAACCCATAGGCCTGGCTTTTGCCTCCATGCCCAGAGTCTCCCTACATATTTTTTTGTGGCCCTGACCAAGACAACTTTTGGGACCCCCTGTTTGGAAAAGCTATTAACTTTATTACCCATTTTCGGAAAAGGGAAGCATGCATGATAGTAACATTTATTTTCAAGAAATGGGGTAAATCAAAATGAGTTGAACCATGCCTTGTCAGGGGCACCAAAATCCTTCAGATGCCATTGGGCATAAATACCCCCTTCCAGGCTCATGACGAGCTGGGCTCGTCATGAAGTAGCCTCCTGCCAGGCTGATGACGAGCCCAGCTCGTCATGAATAATGGACTTTTGAAAATTCCAGCACAGGAGGAAAATAACACTAGCAGCGATGGTTTAAATAGGCCGAGGTAGACACTGAGGAGAAATAGAAGTGAGATAGAGAAAATTCATTTCCCATGGGGGCACTTGGAAGGAAGGGGCCCTGGGTAGTTACCCACTTCTTTTTAATACAATGCAGTCGTTCCTTTAATTAAATCAGTACACTTCTTTTTAATACCATGCAGTTGTTCCTTTAATTAAATCAGTTTACTGACAATTGTAATGGTTTTTAGATCACTTTTCACAAACTCACGGGCCACCACTTAGTTTAGAAGTGCATCCCTGTCTCCAGGTGTATGACCGCCCTCTATCAAGCTGAGTTTTTAGAGGGTGAGGATGACCTATGATGAAGCATGACACCAGGTGGTGTGTGAGGTCAGTCCTTCACTTTTTGTGAGATGCCCCCACTGGACACTCATCTCTAGAAATCCTGTAGGAATCCCAACTAGAGACACCCCCATTTGTATTTACAGTTACCCACTCTGCCATGCCTGAAAACGTCTGTGACCAACCTACCAAAGTGCCTGGTGATCCCCGTCACTTAACTCAGCCTCTCAACACACCGAGGGGCATATGTACCAGGGGAACGTCACTTTTTCGATTTTCCGGTGGAGCAATGTCCTGCACCATATTAACAAAGTGACGTTAAGCCAAATGTTGTGGCTTAACGCCGCTTTGTAAATATGGTACC
Source organism: Lissotriton vulgaris (assembly GCF_964263255.1). Classification (NCBI taxonomy): domain Eukaryota; kingdom Metazoa; phylum Chordata; class Amphibia; order Caudata; family Salamandridae; genus Lissotriton; species Lissotriton vulgaris. The sequence continues at coordinate 530,049,918 of NC_141697.1, forward strand.
CTTTCTCACAGGTATCTACGCAAAAGGGGTGTGCAATGGTTTGCTGTGAGCGTTCAACCACAACAATCATTGCTTGTTGACGCTGCCCCAGATTTACAAGGAGGTGTAAATCTGAGGTGGCGTCATAAACTAACACCAAGCAATGACAGCAGTTAGAATGGCACAACAAGGAGAAATACTTTTATTTCTCCTTGTTTTTTCTTTTTTTTGTGTGCTGCATTCTGTAGCACACATAGGGAGAGCAAAATGCCATTAATGATTGTTTATGTGCAGGAAGGTGTCCCTTCCTGCTCATAACAATCTATACTAATATAATAAAGAGAGAGCCCAAACCTTTGAGGCGGGTAATCTCAGGAACCACAGCACCAATCACAACACCCAATACAGCGTTGGAAAGGGCAGTTGCAGCAGAAGGACATTGGCTATGCAGACGCCCACCATATAAATTTAGAAGGTAAAAGAACCGTGCCAGCAAAGTAGTCCCTTGTGGGCGTGTCTGCATTGTGCCGTGGGCGTGTGCTGGGGGCGTGACAAACGCTGGGGGCGTGTGGTACGTTCCGCCCTTCATGCCATGTCTCATATCGTGTGCTGTGGGCGTGTGCTGGGGGCGTGGGCGTGTGCAGGGCGCGGGATTGCGGAAAAAAAAGCGAGCGTTGTGCCCAATATTTCATTGCTTTTTCTTCCCAGGTTCTGTACATTCCAGCTCCGGGTGTCCACCCTGCTTCCTTTAAATACCCCTGCACCCCATAATCATAATCCACCCTTACTCCTTAAAATAGCCCAACACCCTTAAACACTAACCCATCTTACCCTAAAAATACCCCTGTACCCCAAAACCCAAACCTTGCCCTGAACCCTAAAAATACCCCTGTACCCCAAAACCCAAACCTACCCATGAACCCAAAAATACCCCTGTACCCCAAAACCCAAACCTAGCCCTGAACCCTTAAAATACCCCTGTACCCCAAAACCCAAACCTACCCCTGAACCCTAAAAATAACCCTGTACCCCAAAACCCAACCCTACCCCTGAACCCTAAAATACCCCTGTACCCCAAAACCCAAACCTAGCCCTGAACCCTAAAAATACCCCTGTACCCCAAAACTCAAACCTAGCCCTGAACCCTTAAAATACCCCTGCACCCCAAAACCCAAACCTAGCCCTGAACCCTAAAAATACCCCTGTACCCCAAAACTCAAACCTAGCCCTGAACCCTTAAAATACCCCTGCACCCCAAAACCCAAACCTACCCCTGAACCCTAAAAATACCCCTATACCCCAAAACCCAAACCTAGCCATGAACCCTAAAAATACCCCTGTACCCCAAAACCCATACCTATCCCTAAACCCTAAAACTACCCCTGTACCCCATAACCCAAAACTATATCTGAACCCTTAAAATACCCAAACACCCCAAAACATATACCTCAATACACCCAAAACATATACCCCTATACCCATACTTACCTTATCCAAACATAAAAAAACATGCTTTTACCATTCATGCATTTACAACAAATTTCGTTGTAAATTTATGCGTGGTAAAAGCATATAAAATGTAATGCCAAGCGTTATAATGGCATTGCGGAGTCATGGTACTTTTGTTATGAAAGTATGCTGAGTGATGGTATGCGGAAAGAAAGTTGCGGAATAATGGGTGTTTACCCACCCCCGGTAAGTACATTGGTGGCACGGCGGCCCACATCTCCAGCAACATACTCATATTTTTTCACCACCGATTTGAAAAATGCACAGGTCTCTCTCATTGATGGGCAATATCGACATACACTTTTAGACACACCTCCAGCCACAAGTTCTAGAATTGCGAACTTTAGAGCTGGGGAGTTACGTTTGAATCTCGGCATCAGCTCAACATCCTGTGATTCCAGGCGAATCGCTTTGTCTCCCTGTGCCTGCCACAAATGAATGTGTTCTTCTGTAATGTAAATTGTGCTCACGCCATATTGTCGAGTTCGCGCTATATAATATTGCAAGGAAAAATAAAGTAGGGAAACTCGAGTTCACACACTACTGAACGCGCACTCTTAAGTGCATCAGCAGTGCACTGTGAATCGGAGCGTTTCACAGTCCTGTCACAGATAAGAAATGCTATCAAAACGAAAGCCTACAAAACAATATACTACTGGCCGGTAGCAATTCATACCCGGACAACGTCGGGACGGGCTGCTAGTTATTAAATAATGCCGATTTGCTACTACTATGTGTGCTGCATTCAAATAACAAACTCAATCCATGGTGTAAATTAATGACAACACATAAAATACACATTCCTAAGGGCCATATTACGAGTTTGAAGGTCCCGTAGACAGCCGTATCGATGATGGCAGTCCGAGCGCAGTGAGCATGGCGGTCCGACCTCCGTATTACGACTTGGCGAAGACTGACACTGGACTGACGAGAAAGCCAGCAGACCGCCGGCCGCCGGGTTCACGGTCGGGGAAAGGCAGCCGCCAAAGGGTGGTACAGGGGAGCTGCACAGCTGTCCATATTACGAGTTGCCTGTTCCATGAGCCGAGCACCTTCTTCTAGGTGAAGGTGGCCTGATGAAGGATTTTGGGTTTGTAGCCACCCCTTTCTTGTTCTTCCAATCAGATTCCAATGTGGATCCCTTTCTCAAGGCCCCCCCTTCACAGCAGGATCTTCACTCCAAGGATTATTACCCTGTTTGCGGCGATCTACAGGTAAGTCCCTTTTGTGCCATATACTTATTGAGAGGCCAGCCCATATATAGTCTGAACCCCAATAATGGGTATATAGTATTTTTCCACATATATGATGCATATGTGTGCATCAGACACATTTGTAGTCGCAATGCACACACAGGCAAAGGTATATTTGTGAACAGTACTCACGACCGCCGAAATATCCCCACCTCCACACCGCCGGCCCGTGGTCAACTTGTAATATGGTAGCCTTTTGACCGGCAGTGCCGTGGGCTGCTGGCAGGGGGGAATGTGGTCCTACGGCAGTCGCACCCCCAAACTTATTCTAAGGCCCTAAATAACACTTACATACATGATTAAATATAACATTTCCCACCCAAACCAAAGACATTAAATATGACCTACTGTTATGAAGCTGCAGGTCATCCTCTGTGTCCAAGTTAATACACCAAAAACGAAAAAACATTTTCCAAAATACCCTAAAAAATGCAAAAATAAACCAATCCAACAGAGATCCATAGATCCATTGGAGCAATCCAAAGTATCTAGCAGCCGCGGCCCGTGCAGTAAGAGCCGTGGAGTGGTGGATTTCGGTGGACAATGATGAGGGAAAATTCATTATTTATTTAATTTTCTCTTGTCATCGTCTATCGAAATCCCCCCCCACCCGGCCCCACCGCTCTTAACTGCATGGGCCTTGGCTTGTATCTAGGAACCATAAAATAAAACAAAAAAGTGTTTAAAATAGGAAACACTCCTGGAAACCCGAAAAAAGTCAAAGTAAAAAATATTAGTTTATTAGAAACCAAAATAGATTTTCTCTTAACCCAATGTAAAATAACATATCAATACATTATTGAAACACTGTCCGTACACCTAAACCAACACACTAGTGAAAAACACTACAATTACTCAAACTAAATGAACTAAAAACCCACACATGACCCTATAACTAACATCTAAAACTCCCCCTCCAGCCCTACCCTCAAAAGCCTAAAAAATGTTTCCTGTATGGGTGTGCAGCTTGTTTCTGTTTGACTGGGTGTGTGCAAAGGCGTGAGTGTGGCACATTATCGCAGCCAAAGTCGTGATAAATTTACCCCACCGTTCACAAGCAGGTGCTAACAGCCCACAGCACTAGTTTTCCCACGATACCAGCCCCAAAAAACATCACCACAGAGGACTCCCGCAACTATCGCTAATGAGATGCAGAGTAGGCGTTCCCGTGCAAAAAGACGCGACAACACCCCACCTCAACATTCACAACGACCTGACAGATCGTCGATAAAAAACTCAAAACACGCGATAAGGCGTGTTAGCTGCAGGAAATGTACACTTGCTCTGACCTGGTGTAAAGTCAGACGGCAGCCTGCACCACAAAAGGGAGACCAGCCCAGGGAGTAATCGGACGGGCAACAGATGCCATGGAGCAACTGAACATGAAGCACGGACACGCAAGAGGGCCACAACACCCACCTAGCACACACCCCCGGATCACCACAGAGGCAGCGCAGACAAAGACAGCAGCCCCCCTGGAAACGCACCTGCCTCACAGGCCCAACATCTGACAATGTCACTGTCCACTACAGGCTGAAAAGAACAAGCATCCTACGCATCCTGGCTGTCATCGCCCAACAGGCCAACTGCACCAACACAGCTGACAACCAACATCCCACCCCACACCAAGCTGCTGGCTGTGCACCACCTGTTGGCCTCTGGCACACCCCAAACAACATCTGCCAGAGTCGGCGGAGTCTCACAGCCAGCCACATCCAAGGCTTCTACACCTGTCCTGGACATCACTATCACTCAGATGAACGCATCATCGCAGGAGGCACCCGCCACCACCACAAGGACCACCTCCAAACTCCATCTGCCAGATTTGAGGCGGTGGTCCTGACAGACTTCGTGGTTGCTCAGGCCTGTCGTGGATGACATCATTGGCCTGAATCCCTGCTCAGCACTCCAGGTGCCAGTGACTCAGTGCACTGCAGGCCATCGTCCTTAGCTGATTGTGTTTCGTGCTGTGGTGCGGTTGCGCAGGTATGTCACCTCAAACAGTGTGGGGGCCCTGCGACGTTGATGGTGAAGATAATACAGGTCTGACACACAACATTGCATCTGCATCAGGAATGTATCGAAGGTACACAATCCGAAACTTTTTCTGCACATGAGCGCGCTCACCTCTAGTGTCCATAGCCCAGTTCACTGCGACTCACAGACACTTCTGTTTGCATTTTGGCTGTCCTCTGGACTTTATCTGGCTCACCCCATGTTGCTCAGCAGTGAGGTTCCGTGAATTCTGAACCCGTTTTATAAAGGTCATTGTTTTGTTACGAATTTGATAGTAGCGAACCGTAACTAGTGAGTGCGGCAAGTACGAGTGTTTTCGCCATGTTAGACCGATGGATTCACTACGTATTAAGGGATTTTGTTCTGAACCCTTGGGTTCCATTTTGTGCATGGCAGCCATTTTGTGGTTGCCCTCACATAGGCCGATGACAACGGCCGAACAAGTACACGTTAGTTGACTTTTGGATGACCTGAGTGAGCTGACCCTGTTGCCTGAAGCTGACCTTGTTAAGCCAGTTCCTTGCCCAGTAGCTGATCAAGATTAAGGATCAGAGCACAGGAGATTGTAAAGTTTGGTATGCATGCACACACCCATTATCTTACTTCTCATCTGTTTCTGTTCCTTCTTTTATGGCCTGTTTACGATATGGGTTGTGGTCCTTTATTATGGGTTTGTCCGGCTTGTGCAAGAAGGAATGTTGGGCGTGTCTGTATAATTGATGATGGGCCTGAGGTAATATAAATTTTATGATCGATTGTGTCCCCTATCTTAGACCCCACCGACTCCATGTACGAGCTTAAAGTGCATGTAACTTCCCTCCTGTGCTAGCTATGAAGACGCAAATACCTTTGCGTCTAACGTTAACATGTTCTCTTTCCGATCCGCCATGAACGGATTGGATATTCAGTTCCTCAATATGCTATGCCAACGTCTTTTTGTGGTATACCTTACATGTTTTTCAGCTCTGGCGAAGTAGGCCTGAATTCTGCCATCGAGCCTTTTCCTGCCTTCTGACTCTGAAACCCTCAGCCCAGGCTGCCTCTGTGCCAGTGACCCTTGCCTTACTTCTGGCGCGGCTAACGGTGCTCGGTTCAGCCCGTTGCCTGCCAAGACTGCCTTCAACCTTCGAATTATCTGCTCCACTCCTCGAAAAGACATTCCTGTCTGGTGGATTCACGTCAACATCCTTCCAGCTGTAGGGCAGAGGGTTAGGCCTCACTGTCTCTATGCAAGTAATTCATGGCCCTGTTTCCATGGTAGGCCCATGCCCTCCCTCGCACCCCTCGCGTCTCATGTAGACACGCAGACGCTCATACACGCACTCATAACCAGTATAGAAATAACCACTTGTCCGAGAGACCTTTTCCCTCCAGATAATGCAGTTCCCTAAACATGAGATATTAGATACGATTTGGGATTAGGTTGATCTGACATCCAGACATCCGTCTACACTTGTAGGGCTAAATGTCAAGTTCCCCTTCACCCCTCAAGTTACACGTACATTACACGTCATCCCGCTGCGCGCGCATCTCTGCCATGTAATTTTGCTGACACTGCTGGATTCATTCATGGATCCACCCATCTGTGACATCATGTTCAATGACGTTATTGTCCACGCCTTCATGCACGCCTATTGTAACGCCTTTTGTATTACGTACATGTATTCTTATCTCTCTTCTCAGCTGTTACGCCTCCTGCATATGCCTTTACTGTAATGCATTGACTATATATATGAATGTCTGTCAATTATGTATTGTCGCATACTTGCATATTCGCATATTACCATTGACTCTGTCAGTCTGTCCCTTCCCGAACCTATGTGGTGACGGAATGGTATGCCACCTTGGCTCGAGCCAATATGCTAACCACCCAATTCCTTTTATAGGAATAAAACCCTTTTGAGAAACCTCAAATATCACGGATTTTGCCTCTTATTTTATTATGAGTTATTCTTATTGATTATAGAAATTAAGCATCGGTAAATTTATTATTTACGACATTTTGGCGCCCGAACAGGGACCCCTCCCCCATCTCACGCGCCGGTGGTGCGTTGCAGGCCTGGCCCCCTGCCACAGCCGGACGGACAACTACGCGTACCCGCAGGATTTCCTGTATCTCCCTCAGGCCAACGGAGGTGACTGAGGCTGCGATCGACACCCAGACGAGGCGGTGAGGAGTGCGGAGGATCCCGACCAGAGCCTAGCTGAGAGAGCAAGATCCGAGGTATACGGAGGCCCACCAGGTTCCGACGTTCCGAAGTATCAGCGTCACAAGTCGAGTCCGAATCCAGTCCGAATCCAGTCCAGGGTTTCCGAGGCCTTCCGTTTCCGTGCTTCCCGGTGAGTACCGTTGCTGGGGACGCATATAGACGTGCGCATTAGTTTGTGCCGGTCAAGACAGGTGTGGGTACACAGACCTGGTCTGCACTGTTTTAGACAGTGTATCTGTACTGTTTAGCAGTATATCCAGTCTGCACTGTTGAGCAGTGTATCTAGTATTATGCAGTCAGCAAGTTACCTTCTAATTGTCATCATTCATGTTAAAATGTTTTAATGTGTCTTAAAATGTCGTGGTATGAGTGATTGTTCGATCGTAATTATTGTGATTATTGTGTTCAGTGTGTTCATATCTGAGTAAGAACCAAGTAGCCAGGTTTCAAGATGCCTTTGTTCTCCAAATTAAGACAGATAAAAACTAGAAAAGGGGTACTAGAAGAAGCTGTTCCCATTCCACCTAGGGACACCCCAGGGTACTTTATGTACCACAAACATGGCCTAGATGCCGTTCTATTCCTCGACTTATGGGTGGACTACACTAAAGACCTATCCGAGAATCAGAGATGGCCTGCTACGGGGACATGGGATGCAGATTGCATCATGAGGGTAGAGGAAGCATTGTGGAAAAAGAAAGCCAGACAGTCACAGAAGGATGCCATTGAATTATGGCGTAAAGAATCACATAGGCGTACAGAGAAAGCACTTAGAAAAGAAGAGAAAAGGAGGGAGGATCCAGAGAAAGCCCAGGAAAACGTATTAATTGAGGAAGGTACCCGAGTAAAATTAGAACAGGTAGACAGGCAGCGAAACACACTCATGAACGGCATGTACCCCCTCTTGACTGAGGGTTTGCCTAAAGCCACCCCGGAGATACCAAAAGAACTACCACCTCCACTGCTCCCGACTAGAATACACCAGAAAACAGCAAAGGACATTTTCCTTGCGTCCTATCTAGATGATGTGGCTCCCGCATATGTAAATACCGCACCGCCACGCACACCTCCACCTGCCGACCAAGACGGTCAGCTCCTTCCTCCTCGACAAGCCACTCCTCCTCCTGTTCCTCCTGGTCTTCCAGCTGTCCTTCCACCTATTCCTGGGCCTGCTCCCTCCGCTTTTCTCTCAACGAACCCCTTCGGAGCTGGCGCCTCAGGAGGCGCGTCCGGAGGAGCGACAGGTTACCAGACCCCGCCATCGGCCCATCGGCTGACCTATAGAGACCTAGCACAACAACGTACACCTAGAACAGGCGATATTACACTACATGGAGATCGTCTTGCAGACTGTAGATATGATCCAGTGCCTGGTAAAAAGAATGACGAAAGAATGTTGCTCGCATCAGTACGCTTACGACGAGTTACGAACTTCTTATTAACACTACCTGGAATGGTAGATCATCTAGATCGAATATATCAGTTCGTACAGACAGGAGCAGGGCCTGAAAGTATTAAGGAGGCCATGACCTATCAGAAAGTGGATACGAAAGCCAAGATATTACGGTTTCTTATAAACTGTTTCATAAGGGAAGTGGATAGGCCGGGTATGAACCCGGACGACGTGAAAGCACTACACCGGTGGGGCCAGAATATCGCAGATGGGAATCACGATAAAGAGGCCTGTGTAGAAAATATGTACCGAAGAATAAGAAATGCAATAATAAAGATGCATGAGAAAAGACAGCCACCACCGGAAATAGATTCAGACAAAGTTGAATCCTCAGAGGAGGAGGATGAGCATGAGCAGACCCCAGAGCAGACACAATTACCAGTCAGAGAAACGATAGCATATGTAGGTAAGGGAAGACCTTTCAATAATTCAATACGACCAGTACGTCCAGAGAGTAAAAGAATATTCCAAGAAGCCATGTGCAATCCAAGAACTCCTGAACATTTATTTCAAGCTACTGATAATAGACTTCGAGAACGAATGGGGTACCATTTACTCGATTCTATGGATGAACAAGAACTAGCAAGGTCAGCCGTACAATGGGCTGACAATTCTGAGAAATATGGTGATGATGCGTTAGCACATACGTTCTTGAACCTGACACCGAGTGAACAGCGTTTAGCTGGTACATACATGATACAACACCTGCTCTTATTGTATAGAAGCCAACATTCTGACCCAGGCCCCTTGCCTGACATATTAATAGAACTACTCATGAACAAATGGAGAGGTCTAGGTACCGATCTAATTAAAATAATTCTAGAACACCGACACAGGTATAGCGCCTTCCTATGTCCACAGACCAACTCAGCACATGTCATGGAAAGAAAAATGTATTACATGGATGGCCAGAATCCGTTGCGGGAAGTACACCCAGTACAGAATGCAGACAATACGTTTAGACGTGTGTTTGTGTACACCCCCATAACTAAAATAGAACTATTGGAAATGAAAAAATTAGTACCTAGTCATGACAAAGATCCCGCAGGTTTCCATCGTGAAATAAAAGACATGATACTAATGGGTGACTATACTTATCCCGATATTATGAAAATATTGAAAGTGTTGCTGCCTCCCGGTATATACGAGAAACTCAAAGAAAAAGAGTGGGAGGTGGGAGACACAAAGATTGATTGGGCTGCATTAGAAAACGAAGAAAGTACTAGAATTCCGGGCCAAGGGCTCGGGGATAAAGTTAAAGCATTACCAGGATTGTTAGTACAAGTGTTGCCACGTTTATTAAGTACTAAAAAGGAAGATTGGGGTGCCATTTCAGCTTGTAAACAGAAACCCGATGAAGATACCAGCGATTTCTATACCAGATTTGAAAAATGTTTTGGCATTAATAGCAGTCTGAAAGCAAGTAGCGAGTCATATCCACATCTTTTTGTAACGAAATTAGTCGAGAATTCACTGCCCCAGGTTAAGAATAGAGTATTGAAAGTCGAAAGTACTTGGCAAGCTAACACCCCTTCACAAATGTTACAAATGTTACAGTACCATCAGAATAGAATTAGGGAAGAACAAGAACATGAACAAAGACGCATGAAAGACACGAAAATGAAAATGTTAGTTGCTCAGTCAGTTCCCGCCGAAGGACATAAAAAGGGTGGGACCCAGCCTAGTAATACGACAGCTCCTGTTAAAGGGACATGTAACTACTGCAAACAGCCAGGTCATTATGTAAACGATTGTGCCGTTCTGAAACACAATATCTCCACGGGTAAGACCAAGGAGAGACCGCGCGTATCCAGACAAGATCAGGTCCAGCAACAAGTACCACAGAATATACAACATATTCCGCCTATGCCAGCTTCATCACAAACGGTGGCAGTCCCACAGCAACAGCCTATAACTGCAACACAGAACACAACACAACAGATGTACCAATACGCACAGAACGACTACCCTGATTATCAACGATACACATGAAACAGCCTAGAGAGGGAATTTGGCTTGCCCCTCATTGAAGTTCCCGTAGATCAAGAGGGTCCTTATGTACACAGTCAGGTGCTAGGAAAAGACAGAAAGTTTTTGATTGATATAGGGGCAAGCAGGACCACAATCAGTCACAATGAGGTTCCAGGGGCACCCCTCTCAGGCTCACAGAATGTTTCCCTTGGATTTTCAGGAAAACCTATTATTAATGAGGTATCACAGCCACTCCCCCTTGCAGTTGGTCCTCTGACACGGACTACAGATTTATTACTCACAAAATCATGCCCAGAAAACTTATTAGGAATAAAGACACTAAAAGCTCTAGGAGCTATAATATGCTGTTCTCCGGAAGGAGTACGCTTATTTTTGAGAGATTTTAAAGGTCATTATGTATTAAGAGATATGGATCCCCGGTTACAGAATGTACCTGCACACTTGTGGGCACAAGGCCCCACTGATGTAGGGTGTATGCACATTACACCATATCGAGTCACACTCAAAACAGGAGTGGTTCTACCACGAATTCGACAATATAAGTTACCTCCAGATGCTGTATTGGCTTTACTGAGAATTATTGACGAGCTCATTGCACAAGGAGTGGTTGTGGAAACTGACTCCAATGTATGTAATTCTCCTATCATACCAGTTCTTAAACGTACTGATCCAAATGCACCACCTGTTTATCGATTAGTTATTGATCTGCGCGAATTGAATAAATGCATTGTACCACAGTATCCTGTGGTCCCAGATATCTCTTCATTACTGACAGCTATTGACTCAGAAGCGACGTTCTTTACTGTAATTGACCTCAAGAACGCCTTCTTCAGTGTCCCAATTGATCCAGAAAGCCAATACTTGTTCGGATTCAGTTTAAATGGACGATCTTTCAAATTTGCACGCGCACCTCAAGGATTCACAGAAAGCCCCAGCATCTATAGTCAAGCACTGAAAAGACAACTCGACAGTATTCACATGCCAGCTAACACTGCCCTACTCCAGTATGTCGATGATCTGCTGATCACCGCACGGAGCGAACCCGAATGTGAAAATGCATCACTGACAGTTCTGAATTTCCTGGCCGACAAGGGGCACAAGGTGTCCCCTTCGAAGCTGCAATTCTGTGTTCAGCAAGTTGTGTACCTGGGTCACTTGCTGTCCAAAGTGGGGAGACAGCTCACTCCCGATCGCATTCAGTTAATTATAAACATGTCACCACCACAGACACAAAAGGAGGTGCGGGCTTTTATAGGCCTCACCTCGTACTGTAGACAATGGATTCCCCAATATGCATTTCTAGAAAAGCCACTCATCCAGTTGACAACCCAGGAGGCAGCGACATCGACTGTCCTCCCTTGGACTCAGGAACATACACAAGCTTTTGACAACTTAAAGAAAGCCTTATGCCAAGCACCTGTTTTAGCAACACCATGTTACAGTAAACCTTTTACACTTTTTGTCACAGAACGTGAAGGTACTGCCTTGTCAGTCCTCACCCAGGAACAAGCGGGTTCACACAAACCGTGTGCTTACTTTTCTAGCACATTAGATCCAGTGGCTCAGGCTTTACCTGCGTGTTTGAAATCAGTTGCAGCGACAGCTTTAGCAATCAGACAGAGCGATGCCATAGTATTAGGGCATCAATTGACAGTACAAGTTCCACATTCCGTGGAGGTTCTTTTAAATCGCACACAGACCCAACACTTGACCATAGCAAGACTGACAGGTTATGAATTGACATTGTTTCAACCACACATAGAAATCAGACGCTGTAGCACATTAAATCCCGCCACATTGTTGCCAGTAAACGGAGTAGATCCCTTGGCACATGATTGCATTGAAGTCATTACTATTACAACAAAACCCAGACAGGACTTGACAGATGTCCCATTACCAGATCCGGACCTGACACTTTATGTGGATGGTTCATGTATGAGAACAGGTACAGGAGAATTAGTGGCAGCCTACGCAGTCACTACAGATACCGAAGTTATAGAAACAAATTGTATTGACACTTTGTCAGCTCAAGCAGCAGAGCTCATTGCTCTGACACAAGCATGTATTCAGGCCAAGAATAAGAGAGTTAACATATACACTGATTCACGTTATGCATTCGGAGTCGTTCACGATTTTGGAGTCCTCTGGCGAGAGAGAGGTTACTTAACTTCTCACGGTGCCAACATCCAGCACGGTCCTCTCATTCAAGGTTTATTAGATGCAATACATCTACCTACTGCAATCTCTATCATGAAGTGTAAAGCACATACAAAGGTTACCGACACGATCTCCCAGGGTAACGACCTGGCAGACCGAACAGCTAAGCAAACGGCTCAGAATCGAATGCATGCAACTGACTCGACAAAGACAATAGTTCCGACACCAACACACTGCATGACAGTCAGGGATCCCGCCCATGATGTAATTGACATACAGACACATGCCACACCAGACGAAATCCAGAAGTGGACTGAACTAGGAGGGATCCAAACAGATCAGGGATGGATGACGAAGGGAAAATCTACATGGTTTCTCCCCGACTCTATGGTTCAGGTCATCATTAACACGATACATAGTCCAGCGCACCTAGGAGAAAGGGCAATGCTAGACAGCATCCAACACATATGGTACAACAAGAACTTACGAGCAGCAGCCAAACAGAAAGTGCGTACTTGCATGATTTGTTGTCAGTTTAATCCAGGTAAAAGCATCCCTGTAGAGCAAGGTGGATTTCAGCCTCCCGATCACCCTTTTGAAATCCTCCAGATGGATTACATCCAGATGGACCGCTGCCGAGGTTTCAAGTATGTCCTCGTAGTTGTATGTGCACTTTCCCGATGGACAGAAGCATACCCAGTCCCAGATTATACTGCTCCAACCACAGCCAAGCAACTGGTTCGCGAGTTTTTCCCGCGGTACGGTTTGCCCCGTATCGTGTACTCAGATAACGGTCAGCCATTCTCATCCGAACTTGTGAAACACATTACACTCTTGTTAGGTTATCAGTGGAAGTTCCACTGTGTCCGGCATCCCGAGGCAGCAGGTCTCGTGGAGCGTCATAATCAGACCCTAAAAATCCGACTTTCCAAAATCTGTAGAGAGAAGGGCGTTGACTGGATAGTTGCTTTGCCGGTAGCCCTCTTCTATATGAGGATGGTTGCCCATTCTCGAACCGGGCTATCCCCGTATGAGGTGGTCTTTGGTAGGCCTCCGAATATGTGGGGGACGCCTATTCCGCGAAAAATTACAGATGTTGACTGTATTATGCTGACCGATTACCTTGCCTCCTTGATGTCTGCACTACAATCTTGTCGTTCACAGGTAGCTGCAGCCTTTCCCGACCATGCCGATGTGAAGCCCCACGAGGTGGTTCCGGGGGATTATGTTTTCGTCCGCAACTTTGATCGGAGAAGTCCGTTGGAGCCCCGCTGGCAAACTCCGAAATTGGTTCTTCTAACAACGAGGACAGCCGTCAAAGTAGAGGGCAGGAAGGGGTGGCTACATTCCAGCCACGTGAAGAAATTCCACGGACTCCCTTCGGACTTGGACTCTAAGCCCTGCCCTCCTACACAAACTGACTCAAAGCTCCCTTTGGTTGAGAAAACAGACTCTGAAAAATATAGACTTAAATTACGATCTAGCAAGTCAGACAGTTTAATTGTTTAAGTCCTCCCCTAGGTGAATCGGTTAAATTAGTTTCTGACATGTATCCCCTAGATCAAGACAGAGAGAGAGATAGGCAGAGAATACTGAAGAAACGTGCATATTGTAAATCACTTCGTAGTCACTGTATAGTGACATTATTAATCATGTTTTTTCTAAGTCTTCTGATAATTGCTGCTAGTATCTTGCTGCACATTTACTACCCTATTTTCAAGCGTGTACAATCTGCTTATAACGTCACTGCCGAACATTCCTTTAGCGAATTACCTCCTCACGAGCTTTCTTACAGACTTGCGCTGCGCAACAACACATTCATTAGTATGTTACATCACTCTCACCAGACTAACAATGCTACAAACTGTTGGATATGTGGCCGCCTCCCTCCCTACCAGAAATACAAGGGAGTTCTGCCTCTTTTTCCGTACCCATTCACTCACAATGGCTCCTGTGGGGCATGGTTTAGATTGATAAATTCCTTAGATTCTGACATTGCTGTCTACGATGGGAATTGGGTTTGGGGAAACCTGAACTCAGTTCTACTTAAAGTCTGTTACCCTGACAAGAAAGGACTTCCCACTAGAACAGGAACTGATCTAGAAAATGAAGTATATGGATTAGGAAATTACACAATCAACCTCATGATTCTTACTGTCGAATCCGAAACTGCACCAGTATTGCCTGCCATGTCAGTGTTACCAGTCAAAGGTGAATTATGTATCAGGAAAAATGGTTCCATACATTTAGGTCATAGTAAATGTACTACTGTAATCGAATTCAGTGATCAAGGAAAGTCCACGTTTAGAGCTACACGTCATTCCTACTTCGTTTGCGGTCATATTGCATACATACGTTTGCCTCCAGATTGGGATGGTACCTGTTACATTGCATTCCTTCTGCCACCTGTTTTCCTAGCCCCTCCTGACTATCACAGAAACACCAATCTAGTAAACAATAGACTCCGAAGAGACCTCCCGATTGTCGACTACACTGAAACGGCATGGGAGCAATACACCGACTTTAATAAAGGTTTCTTCCCCTACTTAGGTGCTGTTTTTAACAGTAAATTGATACGCAAATTAACTAGAACCCTTGAAGCAGTAGTGAACGAAACTACCTCAGCTTTAGGTAACTTAACAGAGGAGCAGTCCGCTATGCGGGTTGTTGTTCTTCAAAATCGTCTCGTTATTGACGTCATCCTAGCTGATAGGGGTGGAGCTTGTAAGGTCATCGGGTCAAGTTGCTGTGTTTTCATTCCAGAAAACGCGCCAACGGTATATAAAGCTATAACACGTCTCCATAAAATTGCAAGTCTGATACATCAGAATCCAGGCACCTGGACTTGGTCCGGTTGGTTCTGGACAACGTTAACCGCTTGGGGATGGAAGATCCTATCCTTCCTAGGTATTGGCCTTCTCATAGTATTCAGTTGCTGCCTGTGTTTACAATGTGGGCCGGCGATTTGCGGCTTGTGCGCCACATCATGTATTCCGCATTCAAATTCCCATTCAAAACGTCAAAAGAAGAAAGAAGAGCAAATGATGTTACATGAACAGATTGATCGATTCATGCAGATCGATATATCATGAAGGGTCCGTAGGGGACAAGGAGGGAATGAGGTAATATAAATTTTATGATCGATTGTGTCCCCTATCTTAGACCCCACCGACTCCATGTACGAGCTTAAAGTGCATGTAACTTCCCTCCTGTGCTAGCTATGAAGACGCAAATACATTTGCGTCTAACGTTAACATGTTCTCTTTCCGATCCGCCATGAACGGATTGGATATTCAGTTCCTCAATATGCTATGCCAACGTCTTTTTGTGGTATACCTTACATGTTTTTCAGCTCTGGCGAAGTAGGCCTGAATTCTGCCATCGAGCCTTTTCCTGCCTTCTGACTCTGAAACCCTCAGCCCAGGCTGCCTCTGTGCCAGTGACCCTTGCCTTACTTCTGGCGCGGCTAACGGTGCTCGGTTCAGCCCGTTGCCTGCCAAGACTGCCTTCAACCTTCGAATTATCTGCTCCACTCCTCGAAAATACATTCCTGTCTGGTGGATTCACGTCAACATCCTTCCAGCTGTAGGGCAGAGGGTTAGGCCTCACTGTCTCTATGCAAGTAATTCATGGCCCTGTTTCCATGGTAGGCCCATGCCCTCCCTCGCACCCCTCGCGTCTCATGTAGACACGCAGACGCTCATACACGCACTCATAACCAGTATAGAAATAACCACTTGTCCGAGAGACCTTTTCCCTCCAGATAATGCAGTTCCCTAAACATGAGATATTAGATACGATTTGGGATTAGGTTGATCTGACATCCAGACATCCGTCTACACTTGTAGGGCTAAATGTCAAGTTCCCCTTCACCCCTCAAGTTACACGTACATTACACGTCATCCCGCTGCGCGCGCATCTCTGCCATGTAATTTTGCTGACACTGCTGGATTCATTCATGGATCCACCCATCTGTGACATCATGTTCAATGACGTTATTGTCCACGCCTTCATGCACGCCTATTGTAACGCCTTTTGTATTACGTACATGTATTCTTATCTCTCTTCTCAGCTGTTACGCCTCCTGCATATGCCTTTACTGTAATGCATTGACTATATATATGAATGTCTGTCAATTATGTATTGTCGCATACTTGCATATTCGCATATTACCATTGACTCTGTCAGTCTGTCCCTTCCCGAACCTATGTGGTGACGGAATGGTATGCCACCTTGGCTCGAGCCAATATGCTAACCACCCAATTCCTTTTATAGGAATAAAACCCTTTTGAGAAACCTCAAATATCACGGATTTTGCCTCTTATTTTATTATGAGTTATTCTTATTGATTATAGAAATTAAGCATCGGTAAATTTATTATTTACGACAGGCCGGACAACTGAAAGGTGGGTTTGTCGTCATGCAATACCTTTTGCAATGTTACCTATGATTGGACAAATTGTAAATAGTGGGTGTTTGTCCGGAATGTGATTTTTGGCATAAAAGAGGATGACTGGACGTACGAATTTGAGCAGTCTCCTACGAATATACGCTGTGTTGTACTTTGTGGACTTCTGTTTCTGGCTGCATCCAATAAATTTGATCTTTGACGCCACCAAGAAGTATCCCGTGTCTCTGTATTCCAAGACAGGTGAACCCGAAGACTTTGGGCGTGCCCCTGGCGCCGCTGGGTTCTAAAACCCGGTTCTTCAGTTGGCGACTTCAGTTGTACCGGTCCAAGCCTGAAGATCGTGAGGAGCTTCGTGAGGAAATTCTGGAAGAGGACCCCCACTTCATCGACCCCGGCATGTCGAATGTGGACTGAAGGTTTTTGCTGTGAAGCTTCCCGCTTTCCGACGGCTACGAAGGACTGCTGCCCTGACTGTCGCCCTGTCTTGGACCCTTCGTGACGATTTGTATGGCGAGACGATAGACTGGTCTTCTGGTGACGTGATTGATACTTCAGTTAAGTATAAGTGGGTCGCTCCCAGTCCTTAGTTTTGGGTTTTCCTTGGATCTTTGATTTGGTACTTGCAAGCGCCAAAGCTGAGGGACTTGTATATTTGCAAGACTATCGATTTTGGTAATCCCTTGAAGTTTGAAGCTAGATTAGTGAGCGAAAATGCCTGGTCTTAGCCAAATTAGGAATTTGTTTTGTTGTAGTTGTAACAGGGATTCCCGATTGGAGGACTCGTGTCCGATACCTCCGGTTGGAACTCCGACTTATGAGCTCTATTCTAAACATGGCGTAGGCCCCATTAAGTTTAATGAAGTATGGGTCCGGTACACTAGGAAAGACAGTGTC
The DNA here is from genome assembly GCF_964263255.1 of Lissotriton vulgaris. Taxonomy (NCBI): domain Eukaryota; kingdom Metazoa; phylum Chordata; class Amphibia; order Caudata; family Salamandridae; genus Lissotriton; species Lissotriton vulgaris. Next base: position 530,067,792 of record NC_141697.1, read on the forward strand.
TTAAAATGGCCACAACATGGTAGTTTCGAAACAGAGATTTTAGATAATTTGGAAGTTAAACTATTTAAGAAGAAAGCCCGGCCGGCGATGTTTGACTCTTTCCGCCTTTGGCGTAAGGAAGCCAAACAGAGAGCAATTAAACAAGCTAAAAAAGATAAAAGAGAGAAGGGTATATTGATAATGCAAGCTGCTAGGCAGTTTAAAGATAATGAGGAAGATCAAGCGATTGAAGAGTTGCATAGGCAACATAAAATGGCCATCGATAAATGTTATCCAGCTTTGCCACCTCTTCTACAAGATGCAACGAAGGGCCCTGAAAAGGATCCTTTGATGTCACATTTGTTGAGTTCACCACCCCCTTATGTGCAGAGTGCTACTGCACCTCCGCAACCTCCAGCTGATCAGCCTTTAGTTGTTGCTCAGCCGCCAGCTCCTCTTCAGCTGGTTCCTCCTCCTCTGGTGCAGCCTTCTCTAGAGCCGCCGACTTTGCTATCAGTTCCGCCTGAAACTCCTACGACTTTTTCTCCTGTACTTGCTACTTCTTCTGCTACTACTCCTACGTTTGTTTCATCTCAGTCTGCTTTGTCTCCTGTCCTTCTGACAACTTCTCCTTCTGTTCGGCAGAGAATGACTAGTACTGTTACTGGTCTTTTGTCTCCTTTCTTTGGGTCATTGAATGTGATCCTGTTTCTGTGCGTAAGCAATTATGTAGCCAGTTTCCTGGTCCTGAAGAGCGGGCAGTGTTAGATCATTTGGCTCGTAAATGGGTTACTAATTCTTTGAGATATGATTTAGAGTCGGTTATGAATGTCTTCCGTCAATGGGAAGCACCAAAGCAGAGGTATGTTTTCGATATCATGTGTACTTTCCTCCGTGAGGAATGGGAAGATAGTGAGTTGGGTCAGACCCCATTGGAGTTGCTCGATGTACAGTCCGAGTTTGCGAAAGGGACGATAGTGGGTTCCGATGTCGAGAAAGCAGTTGCAACGTTGCTTGTGTTTAGGAGTGTGTTTCCTTTTCAGTCGTTGTTTGAGCCTGATCCCTCTGTTAGGAGAAAAGCGAGACAGTATCCTATGAGAGAGGTTCCTCCGGTATGGAAAGAGGCAGTTGTGGCTAATGTTAATCAGGGTATTCAGGCTGTACCAGCTCATTTTCAGCGTGTCTGGGTACATGTTCCGTGGAAGAGAGCTGAAGTTTTGACCCTTAAACAGACTCTACCTGACCCCCGTAAGAATCCTGCAGGGCACTACAAAGAGTTATCACAGACAGCTGACGCGTGCATTATGAATTTAGCCGATATAGACATGTTGTTTGGTAATGTGGTTCCTTAACCTTTGTGGGGAAAGATTTGTCATGTGGAAGAGTTAGGTGATACATGGGCGAATATTGTTCTCCCGGATGGTCTTCAAGGTGGAGGGGCTAAACATGAGGCTTTAGTTGCAGAACTCCCTGGTAGGATTATTATTTTCATGAAGACTCTAATGCCTGCTATGTGAGTGAATTTGGATAAGTTGTCTGCATGCAAGCAGAAGAAAGATGAGAGTGTGTCTGACTTCTTCACTAGGTTTGAAGAGACATTTATTGATATAGTGGTTTAGACATGAGTACGGAAGGTGGCCAAAGGTTGTTTGTGGATTAGTTTGTTCATAATTTACTTCCCGAGTTGTGTAATAAGTTGAAGGATTCAGAGTGTTCATGGGCTGTTTCTTTGTCGGCCCAGATATTGGCTTCTGCACAATATTACGAGAATAGGGATGAGGATGAGAAAGAGAAAGCAGAGAAAAAGACTAAATATTTAAAGACGAAGGTTCTTTTGCAACTGGCGTATCCGCCTCGTTATAATCAGCGTGAGTTTCAGCAACCTCAGCAGTTTCAGAGAGGATCGCAAAGGCCCGAGTCTTTTCAGCAGTGCGTTCCTGTTGGCCCTAATCAATGTGCGTATTGTAAGGAAGAAGGCCACAGAATAGTTGTACGGTTCTGTTACAGCGTGCAAAAGGTGTGTCTGGTGTAAGAGGTCGAGGTGTTCAGCAAGCTCCTAAAGGTAGAGGACGTGGTGTGTTCCCCCAGAATGCGCGTTCCTTTCCTCCACAGAATTCTATGAATTGTTTTGATCAACAGAATGTTGGGTCTGGTCAGTCGACTCAGTACTATGCTGACGATTTCTATGTTGAGAGTGAGAATGCTGACGGTAATGATTGCTAGGACAGCCATAGACAAAGAGAGGGAGTAGTGTCAGTTCCAGTAGATCAGAGTGGACCTTATGTTGAAGTGATTACATAAGGTGTGTCAGAACCTTTTCTGTTGGATACTGGTGCGGCGAAGTGTTCTATCATGCACTCTAAACTCCCTGGCGCACCTTTGTCTGGCTTGACGAATGTTTCGGTAGGTTTTTCTGGCGCCCCAGTTCGTAATCCAGTTTATAGTCCTTTGTCTCTTTCTGTTGGACCTTGTGAATTGGAATCACCCCTCATTCTAACGACAGGTTGTGGTGAGAATTTGTTGGGATTGGATTTGTTGAAGAGATTGTATGCGACATTACATTGTTCTCCTTCAGGAGTACAGTTTACATTGGGTAAGAGAGTGATCTCTCCGATGTAGTTGTCTAAAGATCGGCTTCCATTGGAATTGCGTTCTCTCCCTGATACTCTTTGGGCAACTGGTCCTAATGACGTGGGTCTTTTGGAGATTCCACCATATGTCGTGACGCTGAAAGCGAATGCTAGATTGCCACGTATTCCACAATATAGGATCTCTAGTGATGGTGAAAGAGCGCTTTTAGCGATCATCTATGATCTGATTGAGAAAGGTGTGATAGAAGAGACGAGAGGTAATGTGTGCAACAGTCCGGTTTTGCCTGTCCTGAAACGTACTGATTCTTCTCAGCCGCCTGTGTATAGGTTTGTGATCGATCTTCGTGAAGTGAATAAGATTGTTGTGCCACAGTTTCCTGTTGTTCCGGACATTACTGCTTTGCTGACTATGATTCCTGCTTCAGCTGCCTGGTTTTCGGTTATCGATCTGAAGAATGCTTTCTTCAGTATCTTGATTGCCGAGGAGAGTAGAGATATGTTTGGCTTCTCTTTAGGAGGCCGAAGCTTCCGGTTTAAGCGCGCTCCTCAAGGCAATTGTGAAAGTCCATCCATCTATAGTCAGGCTTTGAAAACACAGCTTGATACAATTGTTTTACCTGATGGTGCTGCTCTTATTCAGTATGTAGACGATCTGTTACTTGCTGCTGATGATAAGGTGACTTGTAAAGAAGCTACTCTTTCTTTGTTGTGACATTTGTCTGACCTTCATCATAAAGTGTCACCTTCGAATTTGCAGTATTGTCAACAAGAAGTGACCTACTTAGGTCATCTCTTATCGAAGGAGGGAAGAAGGTTGACCCAGAACGAATTCAGGCGATTGCGAAGATGACTCTGCCAACCACACAGAGAGAAGTGCTTGCTTTCTTGGGTATCACCTCGTACTGTAGACAATGGATTCCGAACTTTTCGCTACTTGCGAAACCTCTCTTGGCACTTACTCTTAAGGATACTCCGAATCCTCTTCCTTAGTCTGTCGAATGTCAGAAGAGTTTTTCTGAATTGCGCGATGCATTGTGTTCGGCTCCGGTGTTGGGTACTCCCGACTACAGTAAGCCTTTTACGCTCTATGTTCATGAGAGAGCGGGATGTGCATTGTCAGTCCTGACACAGCAATTTGGCGATACGCAGCGTCCATGTGCGTATTTCTCGTCGACTTTGGATCCGGTAGCTAGAGTGTTGCCGAGTTGTTTGAGAGCTACAGCGGCAGCGGCTGTTTTTATTCGACAGTCTGCTGGTTTGGTGATGGATAATACGTTGATTGTGATGGTTCCACATGCAGTGGATACTTTATTAAACAGGACTAAAACACAGCACTTGACTAGTGCTCGATTGTCAGGTTACGAGTTGACGCTTTTGGCGAGTCATGTGCACATAAAGCGATGCAACACGTTGAATCCAGCTACGTTGTTGCCGATTTCTGTAGAGACAGATGCTCAGGAACAGCATGATTGCTTTCTCAGGACAGAGGAAGAAACGAAGGGTAGAATTGATTTGAAAGATACTCCTCTTTTGAATTCTGATGGTACTTTATGGGTAGATGGTTCATGCTTTAAGCTTCTGAATGGTGATACGACTGCAGCATATGCGGTTACGACTTTGCATACGATTGTTGAAGCTGCACGTATCCCACAAAATTCAGCTCAAGCAGTAGAGTTGATTGCACTGACAAGAGCGTGTGTGTTGTCGAAAGGAAAGAGAGTGACTGTGTACACTGATAGCCAGTATGCATTTGATGTTGCCCTTAGCTTCGGGTGTTTGTGGAAAGAGCGTGGGTTCCTTACTTCGCATGGTACGAAGATTCAGCATGGTCAGTTGGTGAATGAGCTTTTTGAGTCACTTACTTTGCCGACGCAAGTTGCGATCGTGAAATGCAGTGCACATAAGAAGGTTACCGATGACGTTGGTCGTGGTAATGCGTTTACGGATGAAGTTGCGAAAGAAGCGGCGAAAGATGTGATGAGTCGAATGTATGTTGCGGGTCCAGCGAGATGGGTTCTGGATAGAGGAATGTGTGAGGATACAATAGAGAGTATGAAGTCAATTTAGGCTGCAGCTACGGAGAAAGAATTGAGTGTGTAGAGAGAGTGCTGGAAAATTGGATTCGACTGGTTGTTGGATTGAGTTGTCGGAACATCAGCGATGGTTGTTACCTGATGCGTATGTACTTGCAGTGGTTACGATGGCGCATGGAATGGCTCACATTAGTGTGAAAGGGATTTGTAAATTGTTGGCTCCAGTGTGGCAGAATGCTGGAATTTCTAAGTGTGCTGAGAATCTGGTTAAGAATTGCATGGTTTGTCTGATGTATAATCCTGGCAAGGGAACTCCAACTCCAGCTGGTCACTTTGCGCCTCCGACGTATCCGTTTGAGGTGCTGCAATTGGATTTTATACACATGGAGAGATGTAACAATTTAAAATACGTCCTTGTAGTTGTTTGTGCCTTTTCGAGATGGGTAGAGGCATATCCCCTGAAAGATAATACTGCCTTGTCCACAGCCAAAGCCCTACTCAAGGAATTTTTCCCTAGATTTGGATTGCCAAGGATGATGTGGAGTGATAATGGAAGTGAATTTGTGGGTCAAGTTATGAAGAGAGTGTGTGAAGGTTTGGGCATTAGGCAGAAATTGCATGCTGCAAATTATCCCCAATCAGCTGGTTTGGTCGAATGGTACAATGGCACTCTGAAGCTGAAGTTAGCCAAGATTCATCCGAGCTCTGGTCTCCAATGGCCCGATGCTTTGCCGTTGGCACTTTTGTCAACAAGAACTACAGTGCACTCCCGAATTGGTCTTAGCCCATACGAAATAGTCTTTGGCCGTCCGGCCAATGTATGGTGAGTGCCGAGGCCAACAAAGTTTAGCGAGATTGAACATCCTGTGCTGATCGACTATTTGTAAGATTTGACTGCTAAATTGCGTGTCTTACATCAACAGGTTTACGATACACTTCCACAAGCATCTGAAGATCCAGGACACGCCATTGACCCTGGTTCGTGAGTGCTCGTACGCAACTTCCAGCAGACAAAGAATGATCAGCCCCGCTGGACTGGACCCTTCCAGGTCCTTCTATCAACGCGTAGTGCAGTGAGAGTTCACGGCAAGAAGAACTGGATCCACGGCGTACATTGTAAGAGGGTATCTTTACCTTTGTCGTATGACCAGTGGGTCCAGGAGGGTGTTGGTGATTCAGAGACTGATACAGTGCCAAGATTCATTCCATTCAGTGACGCGCGTTTGATTGGGACAAGCTCTGAGCGTGAGGACGACGATAGTTTGCAAGCAGCTGTGCCTCCTTCTTTGAGACTGACACTACTGAGCCTGAGTTGTTGTTTCGTGATTAGACATTGCCTGGTAAAGGCCGCTACAATCTACGACCGAGAGTCAATGGACAAATAAAATAATTCCTTTTTGCTTTTGAAAACTACGCTCTCTCATCCAAAAAGCTGTTTTGACCTATTTTTCTTTTTCGAACCGCCATCAGGGTTCAGCTGTAGGGTCGCGGTATAAAGCCTTGGAGTGTTCAGCCGTGTAGACACAAGGTCAACGGTTCTGGTTTGTTCTAAGGCATTCCCTGGACTTACAGACGTACACCTGAGCGAAGACAATCACCTGCCGCGAACAGCACGGTTAGAGGATGGAGTTTTTTGAGATCGAGAGAGCTGTTGTAAAAATGAACTTTAAGACGAGACTGTGTAAACTAATGAGTAGCAAATGTTTTTTGATAGCGTGTCTTTTAATTTCACTTAGCATGACAATGTTTTTGGTGGGATATCTTGTTCTTTCTTTCCAAGTGACGTTTGCCCCCACCACACAACCTATGTCTTTTCTTACTACTATTTCATTGCATCCTTTATCTGAACATGAATCCATTAGAAGATTGGAATTTGCTAATAACTCCTTTGTGCAACTTCTGCATCAGCATCAGTTAGTAGTGAACACCACTAATTGCTGGGTGTGTGGTCTTATGCCTCATACTACGGATAAGGGTATTCCTTATTTGGTTCTGCCATTTAGCTATAATGGGTCTGTATGGGCATATAGGACGATGTTTATTTATGCCCATGAAGTTTACCCCCTGCGTTCTATGAAAGATAGTCTGAGTAATAGTGCTCTAGTGAAGGGAATAGTGGATATGATTAGAGGTATCGATTCCTATGAGACTATTCCTAAAGATGAGACACTAGCTTATATTGGATGGAACGTGACTGGATATGGTGTTAGTCTGAATGAAAAGAAGCGAAGGAAAATTTGGATCGTACCCCATCATGGTCATTTTTGTATGCAAGGTAGTGGCAAGAATCCGAGAGCTCAGTTAGGGAAGAGTGTGTATGTTTTTGCGTCTCAGACTTCCCCACCGTTTTTAGCAGCTAAGGGCACGTATTTTGTTTGCTATGATAGAGCATATACATGGTTTCACCCTGATTTTTCGGGAACATGTTATGTTTCGTATCTGTTGCCCCCTACGTATCCTGCAGCCACAGATTACCACAGAACGAGAGTAGTTAGAGGTGTCTTCAGTAAGGAAGATACTGCAGGACAAGAATTGGGAGATTTTCTTAAGGGTTTCCTGCCGTTTTGGGGACCTATGGTTAATAGTAGGAACATACGGCAATTAACGAGAGTGGTTGAGTCCACCATAGTTGAGACTGCCGGTGCCCTTAGTAACTTGACTGCTGAGCTCCAATCGGATCGTCTTATGGCGTTGCAGAATTGTGTTGCGTTAGACTTCATACTTGCAGATAGAGGAGGGGTATGTAAATTGATTCAATCGAGCTGCTGCGTTTTCATCCAAGATAATGCTCCTACAGTGTAGCAGGTCATTTCCAAGCTACATAAGATCTCCGAGTCTGTACATGTAGACAAAGGAGATTGGTCGTTGATGGGATGTTTTTGGGGATTGTTATCCACCTGGGGATGGAAGATTCTGATGATCATTGGAATGGCTTTAGCGATTCTTTTCCTGTTCTGTCTTTCTGTACAGTGTGCTCCTGCTATATGTGGCCTTTGTGCTACTACGTGTGCAAGGAGACCTGCCCCGAGAGAGTTACTAAGTAATAGGATGATGCTCCAGCAACATCTTGATGATCTGATGAATATAGACCTGGATTCAGATTGACGTGAGTTTAGGTTATTGCCCATGTAAGGGCAAAAGGAGGGCCTGAGGTTCCGTGAATTCTGAACCTGTTTTATAAAGGTCATGGTTTCGTTACGAATTTGATAGTAGCGAACCGTAACTAGTGAGTGCGGCAAGTACGAGTGTTTTCGCCATGTTAGACCGATGGATTCACTACGTATTAAGAGATTTTGTTCTGAACCCTTGGGTTCCATTTTGTGCATGGCAGCCATTTTGTGGTTGCCCTCACATAGGCAGATGACTACGGCAGAACAAGTACACGTTAGTTGACTTTTGGATGACCTGAGTGAACTGACCCTGTTGCCTGAAGCTGACCTTGTTAAGCCAGTTCCTTGCCCAGTAGCTGATCAAGATTAAGGATCAGAGCACAGGAGATTGTAAAGGTTGGTATGCACACACACCCCTTATCCTACTTCTCATCTGTTTCTGTTCCTTCTTTTATGGCCTGTTTACGATATGGGTTGTGGTCTTTTATTATGGGTTTGTGCGGCTTGTGCAAATGGAATGTTGGGCTTGTCTGTATAATTGATGATCCGCCGGACAACTGAAAAGTGGGTTTGTCGTCATGCGATACCTTTTGCAATGTTATCTATGATTGGACAAATTGTAAATAGTGGGTGTTTGTCCGGAATGTGATTTTTGGCATAAAAGAGGATGACTGGACTTACGAATTTGAGCAGTCTCCTACGAATATACGCTGTGTTGTACTTTGTGGACTTCTGTTTCTGGCTGCAGCCAATAAATTTGATCTTTGACGCCACCAAGAAGTATCCCATGTCTCTGTATTCCAAGACAGGTGAACCCGAAGACTTTGGGCGTGCCCCTGGCGCTGTATGTGTTTTCTGTTTGCGTTGCACTGGTGTCCAATGTCCAAGTGGTTGCCAACACCAGACATTCCATGCCGGTTGGCTTACACTCACCCCACACACATTCACACAGGTGTCACTGTACATGTGGCCCTGCCAATAAAGGGGCCGGGCGCATGTACCCGTTGCCAGTTCAACATGATCTGTGTGTGTGTCACTGTAGTCTTGTAGTATGCAGTTGGGCCCTGGGCCCTACGACTTTATATTGTGCGGTTTACATCGGATGTAGACATGTCACCAGAGGCAGCAGTTTGGGGCTTGGACATATAGTTTTGTCGTCACCCACTCAATTCATCAGGGTGGTGGCCAGGGCCATCGGATCACTGACAAAATATCGATCTACAAAATATCGACCTACAGGAATATTGAGTCAAAAATATCGAGGGCAAGAATATCGACATCCTATCTACAACATGGTAAGTACCAAAATATAGAAAAAATAATATAGATGTTAAAAATATCGATGTTAAAAATATTGTTTTTTTTCTTTTAAAATATTAATGTAAAATAAAGTAAATAACACTAATAAATAAAATCGACATAGTTAAAAGTATCTAATAATGTTTAAAATGAATAAATAATACATATATAATAATAATACATTAATTAAATATATACAGTAAATATATAATATATATGTACTGAACAATAAGTTGTAATAATTATTTTACTAATTTATAAATTAATAAAATATATTCTAAATTACAAATACATTTACAAACATAAAATGATCACATAAATAAAATGTAAAAAATATAAAAAATGTAATATACTTTTAATATTTTTAAAATTAATTATATAAAACGTTGGATAGCGTAAGGGTAAAAATTACTATTCCCACTCCAGAGAGTGCAACAGTAGGGAAAGCGTTGGATAGCGCAGGAGTAAAAATTACTATTCCCACTCCACAGAGTGCAACAGTAGGGAAAGCGTTGGATAGCGTAGGGGTAAAAATTACTATTCCCACTCCAGAGAGTGCAACAGTAGGGAAAGCGTTGGATAGCGTAGGAGTAAAAAATACTATTCCCACTCCAGAGAGTGCAACAGTAGGGAAAGCTTTGGATAGCGTAAGAGTAAAAATTACTATTCCCACTCCACAGAGTGCAACAGTAGGGAAAGCGTTGGGTAGCGCAGGATTAAAAATTACTATTCCCACTCCACAGAGTGCAACAGTAGGGAAAGCATTGGATCGCTTATGGGTAAAAATTACTATTCCCACTCCAGAGAGTGCAACAGTAGGGAAAGCGTTGGATAGCGTAGGAGTAAAAATTACTATTCCCACTCCAGAGAGTGCAACAGTAGGGAAAGCATTGGATAGCGTAAGAGTAAAAATTACTATTCCCACTCCACAGAGTGCAACAGTAGGGAAAGCGTTGGATAGCGTAGGAGTAAAAATTACTATTCCCACTCCAGAGAGTGCAACAGTAGGGAAAGCGTTGGATAATGTAGGGGTAAAAATTACTATTCCCACTCCAGAGAGTGCAACAGTCGGGAAAGCTTTGGATAGCGTAGGGGTAAAAATTACTATTCCCACTCCAGAGAGTGCAACAGTAGGGAAAGCGTTGGATAGCGTAGGAGTATGAATTACTATTCCCACTCCAGAGAGTGCAACAGTAAGGAAAGCGTTGGATAGCGTAGGGGTAAAAATTACTATTCCCACTTCAGAGAGTGCAACAGTAGGGAAAGCGTTGGATAGCGTAGTAGTAAAAATTACTATTCCCACTCCAGAGAGTGCAACAGTAGGGAAAGCGTTGGATAGCGTAGGGGTAAAAATTACTATTCCCACTCCAGAGAGTGCAACAGTAGGGAAAGCGTTGGATAGCGTAGGGGTAACAACTACTATTCCCACTCCAGAGAGTGCAACAGTAGGGAAAGCGTTGGATAGCGTAGGGGTAAAAATTACTATTCCCACTCCAGAGAGTGCAACAGTAGGAAAAGCGTTGGATAGCGTAGGAGTAAAAATTACTATTCCCACTCCAGAGAGTTCAACAGTAGGGAAAGCGTTGGATAGCGTAGGTGTAAAAATTACTATTCCCACTCCAGAGATTGCAACAGTAGGGAAAGCGTTGGATAGCGTAGGGGTAAAAATTACTATTCCCACTCCAGAGAGTGCAACAGTAGGGAAAGCGTTGGTTAGCGTAGGTGTAAAAATTACTATTCCAACTCCAGAGAGTGCAACAGTAGGGACAGCATTGGATAGCATAGGGGTAACAATTACTATTCCCACTCCAGAGAGTGCAACAGTAGGGAAATTGTTGGATAGCGTAGCGGTAAAAATTACTATTCCCACTCAAGAGAGTGCAACAGTAGGGAAAGTTTTGGATAGCGTGGGGTAACAATTACTATTCCAACTCCAGAGAATGCAACAGTAGGGAAAGTGTTGGATAGCGTAGGGGTTAAAATAACATACTTATAAATAAAAGCTTTTTTTAATAATAAAAATATAAACTATTAAATAAACATAAACCATATACAATACCTATACATAATTATAAAAAACATGATTAGCTAAATATATTTAACCGAAAATAAATCTTAAAAAATACCATTTAACAATTATATTATTAACAAAACAATTAATTTAAAAACATTATTACTTAATTACATTTAAATTACTTCCCACCATATTCCCCTATAAACCCACTACCCGCAACAGAACACATTTATCTATTTATGAATTAATTAAAATTATTTACCATTTAATTAAAATTAATTACCAATTAATTAAAATTAATTTATAATTCCTACTAATTAATATTTAATTAAACATAATTAAATTACTTCCCACCCTATTCCCCTATAAACCCACAACCCGCTACAGAACATATATATCAATTAATCAATTAATTAAAATGAAATACCAATTAATTACATTTATTTACCAATTATTTAATAATAACTACTAATTAATAATTAATTTAACATAATTAAATTACTTCCCACCCTATTCCCCTATAAACCCACAACCCGCTACAGAACATATTTATCAATTAATCAATTAATTAAAATGAATTACCAATTAATTAAATGTAATTACCTATTATTTAAAATTAATTAATAATAACTACTAATTATTAATTAATTTAACCTAATTATATTACTTCCCACCCTATTTCCCTATAAACCCATAACCCGCTACAGAACATATTTATCAATTAATTAATTAATTTCAAATTAATTAAAAATAATTACCAATTAATTACAATTTATTAATAAATCCTACCAATTAATAATCAATTTAACATAAATAAATTACTTCCCACCCTATTCCCCTGTAAACCCACAACTCGCTCCGGTACTAAAACATATAATTTGCTTATAAATAAATGTATTAATATATAAAATGAATACACATGTAATATTAATTATTTTAAATACTTAAATAAAACATATAACACATACATAATAAAAAACTAAAAAATAATACAAATATCGATATTAGTGTCATCGAAATTAGTAACATCGATATATATGCTATCGATATTACTAACTTCAATATTACTTACATCGATATAAAGAATTTCGATATTACTTACCTTAGGGTCGATATTCTGTCCAACGATATTCTTGACATCGATATTCTGCACCTTCAAAATTTCAAACACGATATTTTGGTAGGTCGATATTTAATACTCGATATTTTGACTGTGTACCAGTGCCATCATACGCACAGCCAACATGGGTGTGTGACTGCTAATTGCGTGGCCCTGGGCGTGGTTCTGTGCTGTGCATGTGCATCTGCATGTGTCTCTATGGCAGCATGGTTCTCCTTAGTGGGGTGTGGGTGAGCCCTGAAGGGTGATAGACCCCTACGCATGTGTCCTGGTTCGCATTCCATGGGTTTGGCACCCACCCACACCTGTTGGACCACCTCCTTTTGGGGTGCTGACACATGCCATTGGGGGCAATGTGTGGGTGGGTGAAGTGTTGTGAGCCAGCTGTGCCTGCGGGTGCTTCCTGCTGTGTGGTCTGTTGCAGGCTCAGTGTTCTCATCTGAGTAGCTAGGCTGTCCGGGTCCTGGTAGGGGATTGCGTGAGATATCCATGTGCTGTTGTAGGGCTTCGGTGTTGACGGTGTGGAGGTCGTCTCCGGCATCACAGAAGCGTTGTATTATGTGCTCGGCTGCAGGTGTTGTGTGCCTCTCTGCGATGTGAAGGGGAGGTGCATGTTGCCTTTGTGTTGACACATATTTTGGCGCAATGTGCTAGTTTACATGCAGACTGTATGGCAGTGTACATGGTGACTGTTTGGGGGTGCTGGATTTGTCTGCGGGTAAGTGAACATTTGGACTACATGACGAATGTGAGGTCATACGCATACATTACCATTTCACAGTTACCGGCTCTGTCAGCTGTAATGGGCATGTTCCTGTGCATGTGCGGAGCCAGTTGTGTCCTCTGTTCTGCAGTGTCGGTAATACGCGTAGTTCCGCATTGTCGTCAATGTAGGTGTGCTCTTCGTGCTATGTGTGTGTGCTGCAGTGTGCCAAGGGGATCTGGGACATGATTCTGGGTGTTTGTGGGTGTGCAGTATGCAATGCCTCGTTGTGCATGTGTGCCATGGTGCCCATCCCCCCTCCGTTCCCCCAGGCCCTGTTCGTTGCACTCCCTGTTGGTGTTGTGTCTGGTCCTCTCGAGCTGTGTCCATTTCCACACTGATGAATGTGGGCTGGGTTTTCTCCAGTTCCTACGGTGGCGCTAGACTGCCACCTCCTGACGCCGTTGCTGCCTTCCTGTTGGCAGCAGGTTGGTGCCTGGTTTAGGTTGTCACGTCATGCCGTCGCCTATTGGCTTCCTGCATTGGCCCTCTCTGTACTCCGACTGCATTCCAGGTGGTCTGCTAGTGGGTCAGTTGCAGGTTGTGTTCTGTCACCTCTGTGACGCTGGTCTTGTTTTCCTGCGGTCTGCACCCCGGCTTGCTCTCCCTCTTCTCCTCTGCCTTCCCCGACCCCGTTGTTCCTTTCTGGTGGTCTGTGGGGGTTGTGGGGTTCGAGTGGATCTCTGCGCTGGGTCAGGGTGCATCCATTTGCTAAGTACTTTGGCTTGTTTCTGGTGCATTATTCCCTGGGTTTTTATGGTGCATTGTCCCACCAGACGCATGGTATTTGCAGGCCTGTGGATGGTTTTCGCTACTTTTTGTCCTGCGGTTGGCCTCAGCGCATTTTTTTTGCGTTCCCGTATCGCATTTTTGCGGCGTGGGGTTGATTTTCACACGGACATTTGCAGCAATATCTGGTGTCTATTGAATGCTGCCGCCTTGTTGTGAATTCCACGTTGGCACAGGGTTATTTTCCCACAATGGGCTGCGATGTTGAAAGTTGGGTTAGGCTAATCTTGCGGTAGCTATCACACCTTCTTGTGAATATACCCCTCAGTTTTTCCAAGTGATTGGTGGAACAAAGGTTTTGGCGATGGTGAAATAGCAGATACAAGTGGATTGCAGGGTGAAGTGGCTGACTCCTGTGAACCGCTAGTGTTGGACTACAATAAAGAGGAGGTAGAGGAAAGGGAATTGACAGAGCACAACGAAGATGAAGAGGCAGTGGAGTGGTGGTCATAGAAGATGTGCAGGGAACCGAAGTGGACAAGCAAACAGGAGGCGCTTGGTAGTTTTCAGGATCCAGTCCAGGGTAATGTGGTGGAGAAGGTGAAAGCTAATGTGGCGGATGACAGAGCACTGGCTGGGCTGCAGGCTTCGGTCCAGCCCCAATCTTGCAGCCATGGAAGCAGCGACCTGTGATGGTTTAAAAGGGGTAGAGGCGGAGAGTGATAGTTTGGTTGCTGGGTAAAGTTGCAAAAAGTGACGTATGGGATAAAGTAGCAAAATGTAACGTATGTGCCAGACAGGGGCGTGGGGACTGAGGAGCAGGAGGGCTCAGAAGGGTCGGATAATAGAGAGCAGAAAAGAAAAGATGAAAAAGAGAATGATGGGGGATAAGGAAAATAAAGGGAAGGTGTTGTGGATAAGGGGTAGACATGGCGGCGAACACAGAGGATGAAACAGAGACAGAAAGTGTGAAGAATGAAAAGGAAAGTAAGAAGTTAAGGGTGATAAAGCTTCTAAACATCGGGATAACGAAGCTCATTTGGGTCGCTTGATGGGAGCCATGAAGGAGCGGATTTGAAAGGGGAAATACATAGAGGTATTTATGCTTTTGCATAGGAAAATGAGGGACAAGGAGGGGCCCAAAGAAGAAGAGTATGAGCTAGTGAAGAGGCCACGAGTTCCAGTGATGTTTGAGACCTGGACATTAACCTTATTAATATACACAAGAAAAATTGTACATTATGCTCTTATGCCAGTAAAGGTGGGCATGTTGGCTTACTGGTTGCAATGGTACAAAAAGAAAGAGGACGCACAATTATTTCACTAGGGTTTGAGTTAGGCTATATGGGTCAATGAGGTAGAAGGTGGAAGGAGAACTTAAAATCAGTTATAGACCGGGCCGGACTAGGAGCGAAAACCGGCCCTGGCAAAGTGCTCGGCTGCCCCTCCCCCACGACGGGGGGGGGCTGCAAAAACGGCCCTGTAACAAAAATGTCCCCTAAGGGTCCAAAACCGCCCCCCACCCTTGCGGCGCACCGGGGGATAGCCCGGTGCCCGAAATGGCCAGTCCAGACCTGGTTATGGCGCAACCGGGAATAGTGAGGGCAAAGTTGTGGAAGGAGGTGCAAGAAGGCAGAATGCAGGGCTGTTTGATGCGTGGTAAATGAATAGGCTAATTGTCTCACCTATCGAGGTAGTGCCAAAGAAAGAAAAGGTGCAGTTCAGGCTAATTCAACACCTATCCTGGTCGGAAGGAAAGTCGGTAACCAACTATATCCCAGATGATATGGCAAGCAGTGACATATTCATTGATGGATGTAGCCATTGTTGTTCATGGTCATTTAAAACCTTTACAATGTTAAAAAAAAGCTTCAATTTATAAAATATATGTTTGATTTAAACGTGTTAAGAACTACAATTCTGTACATAAAGCAAGTAAACAAGAATACTGGATAAAATATCGACATCACAATTGGAAGGGACTTATCATCTCATCAAACGATCTAGTTGTCAGAAATCCTCAAAGTGTGGAGGAGACCGGTAATGTTATAGTAACAATTTGTGTAGCCATTGATTTGGTGAAGCAGGCAAGAATGGGGCACGTATAGTGAAGTGACATAAAGTTATGCCTCTTGACGGTGTACCTAGTGGACTTTGAGTTGTCGAGTATACAGTTCGACCTACAATGCTCGTAGACAAAGCACAGCCAATGGTTTGCTCCATATGCCCTCTGTTAGAGGTTTAGTTGCTTTTTGCAATGGCCCTTTACATTTGTGACAGGATAGAGGACAGTGATGCATTACTTGATGACTGCTTTTTTGTGGGTTCGCCTGGCTCTGCGGACTGCGAGCAGATGCTGGTAAGTTTCAAAGAGTTAATGGAGGACATAGATGTGCCTTTTGGTGCCCAAAAAGATGTCAGAGCTACACATGGTGTGTTCCTTTCTAGGGACTGAGATTGAGTCTGATAAGGTAGAGGTGACGCTGCCAGAAAGCTAGAAACATGGGGTGAGTGCATTGTTTAATAATATGTTAGCAAAAAGAAGGTGCAGGTACAGGAGGTATAAGTCCTTTTGGGCAATTGAATATTGAATGTTGGGTACACAGAGCAGGCAGAACTTTTTGTAGAAGAATTGGATTGGCGTTGTCAAGCCTGACATTTGCCGCACCATTGGCTGTATTAGTTGCAGGCGTGAAGGAGAACTTGAGGATGTGGCGCTCATTTTTAGAGCACTTCAACAGTAATTTGTAGTGGGACCCCTAGGGATGAAGAGGAGTGTAATATACTGATATTTTTAGATGACACAGGTGGCCCAGATGTGGTCTCTTTTGGCAAGTGTGTCTGTGTGCAGATCAGAGACCATACAAGTGGAAGAATGGTGGGAGAAGCATAGCATTCCTGCAATTCTTCCTACTTGTGGTGGCGTTGGTATTGTAAGGTTACAGGTTTACTAACAAAATAGGTATTTTCAATGTGGACAATATGGCGGTGGTACAAATAGTTGAGAGACTGATTTCCAGGTGGGGCAGAAAGACCGGCAGCCATAGAAAAAGCACAGCAGAAAGTGAATAGGGAGTTGTGGAAGGTGGCCAGTAGGCGGGTGAGGCATCAAGAACTGCGATATGAAGAGGTCCAGTTTTTTCTTGGTGATGGGGTGCATCTACCATCACAGGGATGGATATTTACTTGATGCAGCTGCGCAACATTGGTTGAGTCGTTGGAAGTTCAAATGCGGCGAGGTGCGCAGGTTAAAAAAGTGAGACGGGAGGGCAGAAACACTTTTGTTGCGTTTCTCTGAGTAGTGACTAGCCAGGGTTTTTTCTGGTTTGAAATGTTGTTATTGCTTGTTGGGGTGGGCAAAGCAATTTGAAAAGAGGGGGCAGGGTATGGTGGCTGGTAACATAGGCTGGGCTATTTTTGAGGCCCGCCCTTCATCCTCCTTCACAAATGGTTAGAAGGGTGTTATGGTGTGAAGGATACCTTTAGTTGTTGGGGGATTGTCGTTGAAGGGCAAGTGCTGTGTTGGTGGCTTGCCAGTATGTTTACATAGTTTGAACGGTTTCATTGCTTGTTGGGGCGTGCTAAGCAGTTTGAAAGTGTCCTTCAGAGTAAGTTGACAATTATAGAAGTCAGGAAGTTAAGGGTTTACAGTGTTTTGAAGTAAACGAGGTTCAAGCTGTAGTCAATAGGTACAGTGACGAGCAGTGAGTTGGGGTGGCTTTTGGGGGGTGGTACCTAGAGGTGGGGGTAGGCCAGGGCATATGGGAATACTGATGCAGAGTAAGCGGTTTATAGTTTGTACAGCAATTTGCCTGGGGTTGTATAAACGAGCTTATGATATACATACACGCCAACAGACCTGATCCAGGCAGATGTCTCTCGATTTTTAAAGTAAAAAATGGCTTTAATTTAGCTTTCTCCCGCCTGAAATTGCCCCCACTTACATGCTAGACAATGAGGAAAATAAATCGGTCCGATTATTTCTTTTAAATCCCCGTCTTTTTGTTTTCCCAATGTTGCCATGTATGAATATGCACCAGCTTCATTTAAGCATCCTTTTTCATACAACCACGTTGTTATTGGTCTGTGATGTGCCCCTCACCGAAAGCATAAAACTATTACTTATATTTGTGTTCAAGCTTCCACAACGCGCTGCTCGGGACTGTTGGCGGCGGTAAGTCTATTTCGCTTATTTGCTCTTTATGGGCCAATGTGCTGGCGGCAGGGCTCAATGGCGCTTTTATTCTGATAAAAGTTTGAAGACTGATGTGTATTTTAAAAAGAGAACAAATAAACTTGATTTACAATAATAAATGAATGAGATTAAAGCAGTCCTGCAACGTAACCGCTTGGCGTCAGCAAAGATTACCCTGGCCCGGAAAAAAGGGGGCGATTGTTGAGAAGCTGTTTGAGGATAAACAAAATTAAAGAAGAAAATCGGCATGGGGTGAGCTTATTTCTGGTAATAATGATGGACTTCCTGACTTGGCATGGAGGACGCTCTGAGCTGTTCCGTGCCAGGGGCAAAGGTCGACATCTTGCTTTTTATTTCTCCTCAAGCAGACTGTCTCCCCTGATGCCGGAAGTGGTAGTTAGACGGAGTCAGCAACGTTTTCAAAGCCTGGGATTGCTAAAAATGCCCTTTCAATGGCCTCGCTTGCTCAAAATGCCCTTAGGGGGACAAGACAAATATATATATGCAGAGCATTGGAGGGAGTTGGCACATCCTGCCCTCACTTCGGGCAGTAAGGGGCCGGATTGCGATAATCAATGACCATGCAGTTTTGTAGTTACAATTGTGCGCACTCAATTAATGCAAATGTCATGTTTTTGTACTGTCCATAAGGTGTAAAATGTTAGTGCAAAGTTGTAACTACACCAATGCAATCTGTGAAATCAGGAAACATCAATCCATGATAGTTTTTGCACAGGAAGTTGTCCCCTCCTGCACAAAAACAATCATCCCCGCAACGCAGGCACCCTTCCTTGCACCATGGTGCAAAAGTGCCTGAGTTGGTGCATGGCAGCCAACTGTGCGCCAGCGCAGGGGAAAGCACAGGGATGCGTCATATTGTTATAAATGTGAGGCATTCCTTTACATTTAAAACGGCACAGTTCGGCGCAGCAAAATGGCTTGCAGCACCGCACTGCGTAATTTTGTTGTAAAGAAGCCCCTAAGTATCTGCACATCATTCATTTTAAAGGGAGAGTTCCTGCAGTTCTCAGCAGAGGTCCAATACTTTAATGTGAAAATTCAAGCGCTTCTCGGTAGCCAGCAGGTACTCTGTGAAGGTAAGTACCCACACTTTTATATTTCCATTTGAAGCACTGGAAAGGAGGAAAGGACAACTTGTAGGGCTGACGATGACTTCTGCTCAAATATGTGAACACAACTCTTTCAACATGGCTGCGTGTACATAGTAGGCCTGGGCGGAGTTCTGCTATGCAGAACTCCACGAAGTAACAAAAAAACACTGCAGAGTTCTGCAAGTGGCAGAGTGCAACACAAACTGCCGTTCGTGCTGATCTTCCTGCCGCTCGAGTAGAAATTCTATCTGAGCGACAGCTCAGGCTTGCAAGCTTACCGTTGGCAAGCGCGAGCGGGGAAAAAACTCCGCTGCACTACGCGGAGCCGACTTTTCTGCACTCCGTAGTGCAGAAATCTCTGCAAGCTCCGTGAAAATAGTGGAGTTCACAGCCCAGGTTAGAGACCAACAAAAGAGAAAGCGTCAGCTGGACTTATATTACACACAAATTAAATTAAATTCTCTTGCATTTAGAAGTCTAACAAAAAATCTACAGTGGTATTGATCTTAACCTATCCCTCTACACAACAAGAAAGTTGCAGTCTTCTGAGAAGCATATCGAATTCAATAAAACAGACATGAGTACCATACATGTGCAAGTATTACAAAATTATTTCTGATAAATGGGCAGAAGCAGAACGTTCACTTGGCTTCATGTGATTCTGCCATTTTTTTCGTGCATGAAGCAGTCACTTTTCCAAATTATACAGAGGAGCCGACACATGTTTCGCTCCATGCTCAGATACTGAGAAAAGTATACCACAGCTTTATAATATATCATGCATCAACATACTAATTATAAGCCTCTACAAGTGAAACTTGTAATTGGAAACATTATTCATTCCTAACACAGAGTAGCTAACAGGAACTAAGCAAGATTCATGCAAGAAAATAGAAGGAACACTAAGAAACAGTATAAGAATTTAGCTCCTCAGACCCATCATGCTACTGAAAAGTTTTGGCAGTGAAAGTGGACTCCTAATATAAATCTTGTAAGAGAAAATGAGCAAAGGAGAAAACCTACACTAAGCAGAAAGCCCTATCAGTGTGAACGTGTGAAGTCCCAAATGCAATACCTATGGGCTGACTACACTGAACTGTGAGAAAAAAATACCTGCGTCAATCACCAATTAAGATGTGAATATGAAAGAGTACACATATGTAGCACAGAAGATTGATCTAAAAAGAGTCCTTGCTCACCCTTATTTTCGACTGCCGCAATACTGCTGCTGTAGAAAGCTTAAATGGTATAGCCGGAAAAAACAAATAAATATCTGCCCCTTTGTGAGTAATCGGTAAAGGCTGAGACTAAACAAAAGGGCAGCTTGTAAGGATTGAGTCTAGTGCCATCCTTGACTTTCAGTGATTGAGTACACATGGATCTTCTGCGCTCAAGTGATCCACTGATTGACTGAATGGCTTGGTACATGGTTACAGAGTTTTCACCCTTAGCTGTCTCATTCAAACCTGAGCCAGCCCTACAAATGAGAATTAATTTCTCTCTGTCAGGATCTCCGCAGACCTTTAATAGAAGGCAGGAGGCACACCGAGCAGGCTCCTGCCTTACGTGACACAGCCTCCATCACTGGGGACAGAGTGCACACGTCATATGGTGCCTCCCTCACATGCATCCCAGGAAGCAAGAGGCTTGTGGGCCTGGCTCCTCGCCCTGCAATACACAACCTTCACCACCAGGGGCAGGAGGTCTCCTTTGCAGGACTCTGGTCCCACCTCCTGCCTTTACTGGCTGGGACAGGAGACTCCTGGCTAAGCACATGAGGCTGGCCCACGTGTATCTCTACGGCCAGCAGTTGTTTGCAGAATAACCCTACTTCCACTTTCCCACATGCATCATACAGCTCACCCTCTACTAGCCAGCGGCGTAAATAGTGTCGTGTGGGCCCCACTGCAAGGAAAGAAAGTGCCCCTGGCCTCTGTTTGAATTAGAAAAATGCATCAATACTAATGGTTCAATGGGCGCCTTAGGACTCTGGCCCCCGGTGTCACTGCACCTGCTGCACCAATAGAAGCTGCACCACTGCTACTAACAATGGGTGGGGCCTTCTGTTACAGGCCCCTTAGCAAACCTTACTGCCTGTATCATCAGTATATGACAGAAGGCCCTAAGAACTTCCCTGCTCCCACCCTACACAACCCCCACCTCCAAGGACAAGAGACTCCTACTGCAAGCTCCAGCCTCTCAGAATATTTACATGTAATACCAGAGTTTAACTGCAAATACGAGGCATTAATATTGCTACTCTAAATAAACTCAGTTTATCATCTTCAGAAGAATGGATGTCTGAGCTAGCCTCGCTGATGATCCAAATGTATGACCCTCTGAAAAATCTGCCTAAGTATTAAGGCTAGTGGTTCTGGGAGAGAGCCGGTCGCATGTAGGCTGGCCCTGTCCCAACACCACCGGCCTTTCAGAGCACCAGTTCTTGAGCATTGATGAGTGTGGGAGCTGTGACAGCAGGCCTCAGTGATAAGAGTGATGGACAGTAATGGAAAAGGACCAAGTGGCAGAAGACAAGGAAGGTGACAAAGAAAAGTGAGTACTGTAGGAGAGGAGCCGTAAAATGATGGGGGAGAAGATTGACAGAGGTAGCGACAGGACAAAAATGGACTCCAGAAGCGAAGGTAGCACTGACAGAGTAAGCAGCCAGCGGCAGAAGACGTGATAAGTGCAGGGGGAAGCAGTCCATATTTTCAACGTGTTTGCAGGCGGAGCCGGCACACACTTTTGGGACCGGTTTTCTTCGCCTGACATTGACTCAAAGCAAGAGAGGAAAATGCAAAGGGAGGGAAGAGAAAAACAGAAAAGTTGTGAGAAAGGGTTGGTGAAAAAGAACCTGCCAGAGTGAAATTAAGAGGCAGGGAGTGTGTGGTGGTGGAAGAAAGCGGCATGAGGTGGAATCAAGACTAGGCAGCTGTGGTATTCTGCAACCCTGACACCAAGCACTTATTATTTTAAGAATTAAACACTGGGGCAGGTGACATTGTCAGTGGGTAGTGACAAAATAATGGAGTACTGTCAGGTGTGGTGGACACTGACGGGACGAGGAGGGCGTTGACGGAGAGTCGACCAGTGATGGGAGAGGTGAGCAGTGAGTAAGCAGTCCCAACGCGATCCGATTCAAAATCTTTATTCAGTTCATTGAGAATTGACCAGAAAAGGTACAAGATTAAAATCAACTCAAAACAGGGAAACATTAAATGACACTTCATCAGCAATTGTCAGCAAAGAATAAAGTACATACCTCGGCCTACTACATTTCTAAATATATTTCAGTAAGAAGGAAACAACCTCACCTGATTAAATGTTTAAAAGCAATATAATCAAATCCATAAAATGCAAATAGGCCACTTAGGGCCAGATGTAGGTAATTCATATTTACTGACTCTTAAATACCGAATTTTACCGATTCGGTATTTAAGAGTCAGTAAATATGAAGGGGGGAGATGTAGGTAATTCCAAATTGAGAATTACCGAATAGGTAGGATTCGGTATTTACCGATTCGGTAAATACCGAATCGGTATTGCCCATTGATTCCTATGGGCCATGAAGCCCATAGGAATAAATGGGCAATACCGGTTCAGTATTTACCGAATCGGTAAATACCGAATCCTGCAAGGGTGCAGGGGGTGTCACTTTGACACCCTCTAGCACCCCAATTCCGGACTTGTGTGCCATGTGGCACACAGACATGCCCTAAGGGCATGTCTGTGTGTCACATTGCACAGGTGTGCATCCACACATGTGCATGCACACCAGGATTCGGTATTTTACCACCCAATTGGATTGGGTGGTAAAATACAGAATCTGAAAGGCCTTTGGGACTCAGAAGAGTCCCACCTAAATCTGGGTTTTACCGAATCGGTAAAATTACCGATTCGGTATTTTACAGAATCGGTAACTTTACTGAATCTGTAAAATGATGCCCCTACATCCCAATCACCAAATACCGGTTATTTGGGCTCCTACATCTGGCCCATATTGACTTAGAGAATTAGGCTTTCCTAATACAGGTTGGTCTCCTATATTTGAGACGTATTAAAACAGTGCAACAGGTCTAATAACAAGCTGGAATCCTCCATAATCTCTATAATTCGATTTCCAGTAGCACGAATCCGATTAAGAGAAGGCATGCATTTTATCTCATCGAATCCATCTAGAATGCAATGCAATAACACGTAAATTGCATATGACCTTATAAAAGCTTTAAACAACAATACTTTCCCTAATACGAACAATGCCCCATATGCACGAGGCAATACTAAAACATAACAGTGGATCGGTAGGGGTACATGTACATCCAATTTTTAGGGCAGCCTTATGATCCATAATATTATTTGCAACAAAAAAAGCTACAAATATTCTGTCATACAGCCAGCAAAAAAGGATGATGTGCTTAGTGCATTGTTTTGAAGTGCCATCACATGGACAAGGGTGTGAGAAGTTGGCCCGATATGCAACGTTCGCTAATCTAGCGACCGCTATGTATCGTTCCAACGACCCTTATGGTGTTTGGTTGTAAGTCAACCTATAGACCAGCTATCCTAGTAGCGTGGATACGAGCAGTCTAAGGCTAAAGACTCGAGAGGGCGCGTTAAGCCAGCTGTTTACCACACATGTACCCCTTGAACACCCAGTGAAAGGACACCACACAAGTGTTATGAAAATAAACAGTATATTTATTAAGAATCACAACAGCCCTGTACTCTTTATGAGGACAGGGTACTAAGCACAACCAAATCTCTTTAGCAAATACTTCAAGTGCACGTTTAAAGACAAGTGTCCGAGGACACGGAAAGGTTAAGGCAAGTCGGAAGCGAGGGACTCGGGACCCTAGAGTAAGGAGGCTATGCAGGCACCGAAATGCCGAGTTACCTAGCCACGAGGGCTGCGGCTGCAAGTCTTACAGGCGTCGGGGTCTTCGCTGACGAGCCAGGAGCCGGAAGAAAAGGAGTTGCTGGCCGGCGACCAGTGGTGTATAGTTCGTAGAGATTGATGAAACCTGAAAGCAGAGGGGACCAAGTTCGTACTACTAGCCAGTAGTCAGAGGGTACCAGGAAGGCACCGGTTGGCCGTCACCTCGACCAGGTGAGTGGGCGACGCTCGGCTCTGCAGTCTCACGGACCAGGAGGCGTTGTCGGCGACCACGGTGGAGGTGCGAGCTGTCCCACGACGGATGTCGCTGTCGGCGTCTTGGGTGGACCAGGAGGGTCCGGGGTGCTTCTCGGAAAGATGGAAGCAAGGGCCAGTCTGGAGCAACCAGACCGGCAGTGTTGATTCTTGGTCGTCGTCACGGAAGGGCACAAGCCAGCGGCAAGTGACCAGACAACGTGCTGAGCAGCGAGCAGAAGGGCCCCACGCAGATCGTGGAGATGCTGGGAGACTGCACTTCGGTGCTGGAGCGGCTCAGGGTCGGGGCTTCTCGGACCCCAGAGCACTCACCAGAGAGTTACCTCGATGGTCGTGCTGGTTTTAAGAGCGTGCAGGTTCTGATGATGGCCGGTCCCTCGAGGTCTCGTCGCACCCACAGATCACAGCTGAGCTGATGACGTGGGTAGAGGTCAGAGGTGCCAGGGAAGCCGGTTCTCGTCGAGCTGGGCCGTCGGATTCCTTGAGGAAGGACTTACAGCAAACCGCAGAGTTCTTAGATGGTGCCCGCTGATGCAGGGTGACTACTCCTTAGCCACAAGGGAGAAATCTTAAGAAGAGTCTTGAAGTCCTTTCGTAGAAAGTATTCTTGATTCAAAGATGATCTAATTTGGAAGGGTCCCCGCTCCGGCCTTTATCCTAAAGAAAGGGGTGGGTACATGACTAGGTCCTGCCCTAAGGGTGGGACCAGGAAGGGGGGTAGTTACACCCCTCTCCCCTGCCGGACTCTCCCCAGGCCAGGGCTGTCGCCCCTGGAACTGGTTCTAACCGGCAGATGCGTAGTGAGCACCGGGGTGCCACTCCGCAGTCACCTTCTCGCAAAAGCCCTACCTACCCAGAATACACAAACCCTGTCTGGGACGGTGCGAACACCGCCCTTGACAGGAAACCCTTTGTCCAAGTGCTCCTCGCTGGAAGGACTCCCAGCAGCAGGAGGTCAGACTTGTGTCTGTGGTGGCAGCATCCATTTTGTGGAGCTGAGGCCTTCGTTAACTTTAACCGGGGTTCACAGTTACGTACATGTCGTGTCCCTCTAGAAGGGCGGAATGCTAACCTCGTCGCCAGAGGTGGTGAGAGGGCAGCATCCCGATTCGTATGACACCTTACTCGACATGTCTTGATAACGCGACACCGGAGTTACCGATGTGGTACGCGTTATCATGGAACAGCCATTGGGTCTCGATTCCGCAAGCTGCAACCGGGCTCGGCTCGGGCCAGAGCTTAGTTCACGCGAGCCCATGCACTCTGCCTTCAGGATTGTCAAGGCCTGCCATAGGAGTGACTGATAGGAACTCGGGTGTCCATTGGAGGGTTAGATATAGGGCTACTATATCTACAGCAAAGGGTGGTTACACGTCTTCGCCCCAGCTGTCGTGCAGCCAGTTGTGTCAAATTTAGGAGGCCAGCCAGGGGTGGCATAATACATGCTTCAGCCCCTAGCGGCCCTGGGTACACCTATGCCCTGCGTTACGGGGTCTGATAAGGTGGCCCAGTACCAATTGGAAATGCACCTAGGGTACATGGAATCCATTTTAAAGAGAGAGCAGTAGGCCTGGGGTCCTGATTGGCAGGGTCCCAGGTCGACTATGTCCAAAACCAGCTAAAACACAGGGCAAAAAGTTGGGGGCAACCATAGTCAGGATGTACCTTCCTACACAACCCCCCCCCAAACGAAAGGAGATAAGGCTATCCTTGTCCAGGTAAGCCTCTATTACCTAAGTGGCCATATAAGGAAGGACCAGCTCTGGCTTGGTTTCCCCCTGTGTCATGGTCCACTAGGCAACCCCTCACCCTAAGGGTATCTGAGGGTCTCCACCATAGGGAATCTCTGTCTCTGGTGTGTCTTGGGAAAGAAGAAGGCTGATGCTGGGATGGAGTACTGAAGTGAGGCTCCTCTACCTTTGGGCTCAACTTCCTCCAATCACCATTCATCATGTGTGCCTTTCTTTCTTTAGCTGAGATGCACTGAGCTCTCAGGGTCAGCCTCTGGCTACCTAAAGCTGGAGGCTGAGTCCCTCTGTTTGGCTTACTGGGGGGACAGGTCAGGTCTGGGGTTTTTCGGCCCCATGTTTGGCTGTGCCCAGTGTCCAGCTGTGGGAGTTCCCTAACTACTTTTAAGGGGGATCCCTCAGGAGTCTGTTTCATTCTCACTTGGCTAGGTTTACCAGCTTCAGTGATCCTAATCTTTTGATTAAGGGGTTCTTTTGGACAGGGGGCCCTTTGGGGTCCACCACTGGCCTCCCTGTCCTCTTCAGCCCTGGGCTGACTGAGGCAGGGTAGAGAGGTGCAGTTTACCTGCTCCAGACTGGGTCCCACCTGGGAAGGGTCCACTACCATCAGGGGCTCTGCCAGGCTAGGCCTGACTACCTCTGGGGCAGTTCCTTCAACAGGGGTAGAGTCAGTTCCCTGAGGAGGCTGGCTCTCACCTAGTGTCTGGGAGGGGGAAGACTCTTCTTCCTCCTCAATGCTCTCTGTTTGAGTGGAGTGATCCATTGTTTCAGGCTTCACAACCTCACTATCTGTCTGAGTAGAGGCTGAGACCATTTCAACCTTGCCAACCTTTTCAGGAGGGCACTCAGTTTGTGTTTGGGCTGTGACTGTCACAGCCCTCCTATCCTGCTCTGGAAATTCTGTCTGAGCCTGGGCAGTGGCTACCACTGCCCTTCCAACCTTTTCAGGGAGGAATGGTGCTTGGACGGGGGCTGTAGCTATTACTGCCCCACTAACCTGTCTGGATAGGCCTATCATTCTGGAATGAGTTTCTTGCTCCACCTCAGCCCATGCTGAGAGTTCCAGGTCATTCCCCAGTAAGCAATCTACAGGTAGGTTATCTGTCACTGCCACTCTCAAGGGCCCTGTGACATTACCCCAGCTGAGCTTGACTACTGCCATGGGATGCCTTCTCTTCATTCCATGAATGTCTGTCACCTGATAAGTAAAACCAGGGGTCAGTTGAGCAGAGGGGACCAGATGGTCACTCACCATGGTGAGGCTGGCCCCTGTGTCTCTGAATGCCTCAACTTTCTGACCATTCACTAAAACTTCTTGTCTATACTTGCCCAAAATGTGGGGTCCAGTAGCGAAGTTGGCAAACCCCATGCCAGTCTCACAGACAAGAGTGTGGTCAGGGAACCTGGCTAGGCCATAGTCCTCCTGATTTCCCAAAGTAATGCCCACCACATTCTTGGGGGCACTCCCACCACCTGGGGGATTACCACTAGTGGTAACAGGAGGTCTAGGAGTATTACTTGGGGGTATGTTTTCCTTATTGCTATTTTTAGGGCACTTGGCATCACTTTTGTAATGGCCCACCTGTTTACAGGTATGGCAATAAGGTTTCTTCTGTTCGGAAGGAGTGTTCTGGGACCCACCACCCTTGTTGGAGTTTTGGGGCCCTTGGGAAGTCTTCTCTGTGGATTTATCCCCACCCTTCTCTTGAGGCTTGGTCGATTCCTTTTTCTGGTCACCACCCTGGTTTTTAGGCCTAACCCTGGTTCTGACCCATTTGTCTGCCCTCTTACCCAATTCCTGTGGAGAGGTCAACTCAGAGTCTACCAGGTGCTGATGTAATAGCTGGTTCTGACAATTATTTAAGATTTGCTCCCTCATAATCAGATTATACAATCCTTTAAAATCAGTAACCTTACTACCCAGTAGCCAGCCTTCAAAAGCCTTAGTGGCACAATCGACAAAATCAGACCAATCTTGAGCCTGCGTTTTCTGGGTATCCCTGAACAGCACCCTGTACTGCTCAGTGGTTAGGCCGAACCCTTCAACGAGTGTATTCTTCAAGACTTGGTAATTATTAGCGTCCTCTACCCTTGTGGTGAGGAGCTTGTCTCTTCCTTTACCTTCAAAGGAGAGCCACAAGATAGCTGCCCACTGACTCTGGGGAACACCTTGCACAGTGCAGGCCCTCTCCAAAGCAGTAATCCATTTGTGGATGTCATCCCCTTGTTTAAAGGGGGGCACTATCTTACCAAGGTGTTTCGTATCGAAACTCTTTTCCCTATTACTAGGTACATTGCTGCCACCAGTGGGGACTGCCCCACTTAACTGTTGCTCTCTAGCGAAAGCAAGCTTTTCCTTGGCCAGGGCAAGTTCTTCCCTTTCGATCCGCAGATTAGCTGCCCTTTCCTTCGCTTCGTACACTCTCCTCTGAGGGGACGTCATCCCTCTTTGAGAAGAGTTGTGAGAGCCGTTGGTATGAAGGGATCTGCCAGAGCCTCTTGATAGAGATCTGGCTCGTCCATTCCCCATGTTAAGCTGACCTGATAGTGGCCCCAGGGGTCCCCCAGTACCGCTATCATGTTTGCTTAAGTTGGACCTGCTTAGTCTGACGACTTCTACCTGTCCCTTATCTGCCTCGTCCCCAGAGAGATCCTCATCCTCATCCTCCTCCACATCCTCGTTCTCGGTTGCGAGATGAATGAGGTCAGGATCGTCTCGGGTTCCCTCGAGGGGAGGCATGTCTCCTTCTGGATTAGAAGAGCTGCGAAGTTTCTCAGCTCTCCTGGCATCATAAGTCTCCAAGAGACCAATCAGAAAGGACGTTGTGGGGTTAGACCCCTGCTGAATCTTCCGGGAGTGACACAATCGTCTTAACTCCTTGAAGCTCAGCACAGTATATCCTGAAGGGATGACCTGTGGAGGGTCAACTGACACAAGGGGAGACTCAGAGTTTCCTCCTTGGCCCGACATACTGTTTCTAGTGTGGTGTAAGTGATGCACCTACCTACACTATGTGTTTTCCTACTTTTCCCTTGCTAAGAGTTGTAGCCAAGGTGTGCTAAGCCTTGAGGAGCTACAACAGCTGGTTCAGTAGAACTCAGAGTATTCTAAGCTTTTAGTTATATGTACTAACAGTACTTGTGCGATCTTTCAACAAGATATTCTTAGGATACGTGTGGTAAAACAACAGCAAGCTCAAATCCCAACCGCTGCTCACCAATGTGAGAAGTTGGCCCGATATGCAACGTTCGCTATTCTAGCGACCGCTATGTATCGTTCCAACGACCCTTATGGTGTTTGGTTGTAAGTCAACCTATAGACCAGCTATCCTAGTAGCGTGGATACGAGCAGTCTAAGGCTAAAGACTCGAGAGGGCGCGTTAAGCCAGCTGTTTACCACACATGTACCCCTTGAACACCCAGTGAAAGGACACCACACAAGTGTTATGAAAATAAACAGTATATTTATTAAGAATCACAACAGCCCTGTACTCTTTATGAGGACAGGGTACTAAGCACAACCAAATCTCTTTAGCAAATACTTCAAGTGCACGTTTAAAGACAAGTGTCCGAGGACACGGAAAGGTTAAGGCAAGTCGGAAGCGAGGGACTCGGGACCCTAGAGTAAGGAGGCTATGCAGGCACCGAAATGCCGAGTTACCTAGCCACGAGGGCTGCGGCTGCAAGTCTTACAGGCGTCGGGGTCTTCGCTGACGAGCCAGGAGCCGGAAGAAAAGGAGTTGCTGGCCGGCGACCAGTGGTGTATAGTTCGTAGAGATTGATGAAACCTGAAAGCAGAGGGGACCAAGTTCGTACTACTAGCCAGTAGTCAGAGGGTACCAGGAAGGCACCGGTTGGCCGTCACCTCGACCAGGTGAGTGGGCGACGCTCGGCTCTGCAGTCTCACGGACCAGGAGGCGTTGTCGGCGACCACGGTGGAGGTGCGAGCTGTCCCACGACGGATGTCGCTGTCGGCGTCTTGGGTGGACCAGGAGGGTCCGGGGTGCTTCTCGGAAAGATGGAAGCAAGGGCCAGTCTGGAGCAACCAGACCGGCAGTGTTGATTCTTGGTCGTCGTCACGGAAGGGCACAAGCCAGCGGCAAGTGACCAGACAACGTGCTGAGCAGCGAGCAGAAGGGCCCCACGCAGATCGTGGAGATGCTGGGAGACTGCACTTCGGTGCTGGAGCGGCTCAGGGTCGGGGCTTCTCGGACCCCAGAGCACTCACCAGAGAGTTACCTCGATGGTCGTGCTGGTTTTAAGAGCGTGCAGGTTCTGATGATGGCCGGTCCCTCGAGGTCTCGTCGCACCCACAGATCACAGCTGAGCTGATGACGTGGGTAGAGGTCAGAGGTGCCAGGGAAGCCGGTTCTCGTCGAGCTGGGCCGTCGGATTCCTTGAGGAAGGACTTACAGCAAACCGCAGAGTTCTTAGATGGTGCCCGCTGATGCAGGGTGACTACTCCTTAGCCACAAGGGAGAAATCTTAAGAAGAGTCTTGAAGTCCTTTCGTAGAAAGTATTCTTGATTCAAAGATGATCTAATTTGGAAGGGTCCCCGCTCCGGCCTTTATCCTAAAGAAAGGGGTGGGTACATGACTAGGTCCTGCCCTAAGGGTGGGACCAGGAAGGGGGGTAGTTACACCCCTCTCCCCTGCCGGACTCTCCCCAGGCCAGGGCTGTCGCCCCTGGAACTGGTTCTAACCGGCAGATGCGTAGTGAGCACCGGGGTGCCACTCCGCAGTCACCTTCTCGCAAAAGCCCTACCTACCCAGAATACACAAACCCTGTCTGGGACGGTGCGAACACCGCCCTTGACAGGAAACCCTTTGTCCAAGTGCTCCTCGCTGGAAGGACTCCCAGCAGCAGGAGGTCAGACTTGTGTCTGTGGTGGCAGCATCCATTTTGTGGAGCTGAGGCCTTCGTTAACTTTAACCGGGGTTCACAGTTACGTACATGTCGTGTCCCTCTAGAAGGGCGGAATGCTAACCTCGTCGCCAGAGGTGGTGAGAGGGCAGCATCCCGATTCGTATGACACCTTACTCGACATGTCTTGATAACGCGACACCGGAGTTACCGATGTGGTACGCGTTATCATGGAACAGCCATTGGGTCTCGATTCCGCAAGCTGCAACCGGGCTCGGCTCGGGCCAGAGCTTAGTTCACGCGAGCCCATGCACTCTGCCTTCAGGATTGTCAAGGCCTGCCATAGGAGTGACTGATAGGAACTCGGGTGTCCATTGGAGGGTTAGATATAGGGCTACTATATCTACAGCAAAGGGTGGTTACACGTCTTCGCCCCAGCTGTCGTGCAGCCAGTTGTGTCAAATTTAGGAGGCCAGCCAGGGGTGGCATAATACATGCTTCAGCCCCTAGCGGCCCTGGGTACACCTATGCCCTGCGTTACGGGGTCTGATAAGGTGGCCCAGTACCAATTGGAAATGCACCTAGGGTACATGGAATCCATTTTAAAGAGAGAGCAGTAGGCCTGGGGTCCTGATTGGCAGGGTCCCAGGTCGACTATGTCCAAAACCAGCTAAAACACAGGGCAAAAAGTTGGGGGCAACCATAGTCAGGATGTACCTTCCTACAAAGGGATCCTAACATTGGGTTGCTGTTTGATAACTGGTAAAGCAATTAAAAAGTGCAATATATCTAACAGTGGCAGCTCCTCCGATAAAGTGGAGGAGCATCGCCCCACTGCTCAGAAGGAAAAATAAAATGATGATAATGTATCATTATCATTTTATTTTTCCTATTGAATCAGTGGCTCTCAGGCGGGACTGGCCAGATCAGTGAGAGGAGTGGTTTACACTCCTTAAGTGCGCATAACTGCTTGGCCGGCCCAAACATTACTACGCACTTTGCATCTTACCCACCAGGCTTGCTTTACACAGCCTCCCATTCCCGGTCTGAGAGCCAATCCACTGCGCTAAAACTAATCACAACACTGCATTGCAGTGTTTTGATTGGCTATGAGGAGCCTGGGACCCCGGGTGCTTCCTGTTGTCTCGGAGACAGGAAAAAGAGGCTGTAGGAAGGAGACAGCGTCCAACCAGCAGAGGTGGTTTTTTTTCTTCATTTTCATTGTTAATACCCACTGGAACAGATATTAATAACCACTGTACCAAAGATTATTGCTCACTGGATCAGAGATTAATAACCACTGTACCAGAGATTAATAACCACTGTACCAGAGGATAGGATCCACTGTACCAGAGATTAATACTCACTGGACCAGAGATTAATATTCACTACCAGAGATTAAAAATCACTGTACCAGAGGAAAGCAACCACTGTACCAGAGGAACCGAAGCACTGTACCAGAGGAAAGGAACCACTGTACCAGAGATTAATAACCACTGAACAGAGATGAATAACCTCAAAACAGAGATTAATGGCCACTGTATCAGACGAAAGGAACCACTGTACTAGAGATTAATGGCCACTGTAAGAGAGATTAAGAGCCACTTTACCAGAGGAAAGGAACCACTACACCAGTGATTTATACCCACTGTACCAGAAGAAAGCGACTACTATACCAGAGGAACCGAACCTCTGTACCAGAGCCAAAGGAACCACTGTATCAGAGATTAATAACTACTGAACAGAGATGAATATCCTCAAAAGAGAGATTAATGGCACTGTATCAGAGGAAAAGAATCAATGTGCCAGAGATTAATAACCACTGTACCAGAGATTAATAACCACGGTACCAGAGGAAAGATTCCATGGTCCCAGAGATTAATAACCACTGTATCAGAGGAAAGGATCCACTGTACTAGAGATTAATGGCCACTGTAAAAGAGATTAAGAGTCACTATACCAGGGGAAAGGAACCACTACACCAGTGATTTATACCCACTGTACCAGAAGAAAGCGACTACTATACCAGAGGAATCGAACCACTGTACCAGAGGAAAGGAACCACTGTATCAGAGATTAATAACCACTGAACAGAGATGAATAACCTCAAAACAGAGATTAATGGCCACTCTATCAGAGGAAATGAATCAGTGTGCCAGAGATTAATAACCACTGTACTAGAGATTAATAACCACTGTACCAGAGGAAAGATTCCGTGGTCCCAGAGATTAATAACCACTGTACCAGAGGAAAGGAACCACTGTACCAGAGATTAATAACCACAGTCCCATGCAAAAAAACCACTGTAACAGAGATTAATAACCAATCTACCAGCCAGAGATTAATAACCACTGTCCATTACGAAATGAACCTCTGTACTAGAGATTATTACTCATTTGACCAGAGATTAATAACCACTATACCAGAGATTAATAACAATTTTGCCAGAGCAAAGATACCATTGTACCAACGATTAATAACTTCTGTACCAGAGGTTAATAACCACTGTACCAGCGGATAGGAACCACTGTACCTAATATTAATAACCACTGCACCAGTGAAAAGGAACCACTGTACCAGAGATTAATACCCAATGGACCAGAGATTATATAACCACTGAATCAAAGATTGATACCCACTGGACCAGAGATTAATACTAACTGGACCAGAGATTAATAATGCCTGTACTAGACAGTAATACATACTGAAGCAGAGGAAAGGGACAATGGTACCAGAGATTAATAACTAATGTACCAGAAGAAAGGAACCACTGTGCCAAATATTAATACCCAATGGACCAGAGATTAATAACCACTGCATCAAAGATTAATACCTACTGGACCACAGATGAATAACAACTTTACCAGAGGAAAGGAACCATTGTACCAAGGATTAATAACCGCAGAACTAGAGATTAATAACCAGTGTAACAGAGGATAGGAACCACTGTACCAAATATTAATAACCACTGCACCAGCGGAAAAGAACCAATGTACCAGATGTTAATACCCAATGGACCAGAGATTATACAACCACTGTACCAGAGGAAAGATACCACAGTCCCAGAGATTAATACCCACTTTACCAGAGGAAAAATACCACGGTCCCAGAGATTAATAACCACTGTACCAGAGGAAAGGAACCACTGTACCAGAGATTAATAACCACTATCCCATACGAAACAAACCAGTGTAACAGAGATTAATAACCAATCTACCAGCCAGAGACTAATAACCACTGTCCATTACGAAATGAACCTCTGTACCAGAGATTATTACTCACTTGACCAGAGATTAATAACCACTATACCAGAGATTAATAACAATTGTGGCAGAGCCAAGGTACCATTGTACCAACGATTAATAACTGCTGTACCAGAGGTTAATAACCACTATACCAGCGGATAGGAACCACTGTACCAAATATTAATAACCACTGCACCAGCGGAAAGGAACCACTGTTCTAGAGATTAATACCCAATAGACCAGAGATTATATAACCACTGCATCAAATATTTATACCCACTGGACCAGAGATTAATACTAACTGGACCAGAGATTAATAATAACTGTACTAGACAGTAATACATACTGAAGCAGAGGAAAGGGACAATGGTACCAGAGATTAATAACTAATGTACCAGAAGAAAGGAACCACTGTGCCAAATATTAATACCCAATGGACCAGAGATTAATAACCACTGCATCAAAGATTAATACCTACTGGACCACAGATGAATAACAACTTTACCAGAGGAAAGGAACCATTGTACCAAGGATTAATAACCGCAGAACTAGAGATTAATAACCAGTGTAACAGAGGATAGGAACCACTGTACCAAATATTAATAACCACTGCACCAGCGGAAAAGAACCAATGTACCAGATGTTAATACCCAATGGACCAGAGATTATACAACCACTGTACCAGAGGAAAGATACCACAGTCCCAGAGATTAATACCCACTTTACCAGAGGAAAAATACCACGGTCCCAGAGATTAATAACCACTGTACCAGAGGAAAGGAACCACTGTACCAGAGATTAATAACCACTATCCCATACGAAACAAACCAGTGTAACAGAGATTAATAACCAATCTACCAGCCAGAGACTAATAACCACTGTCCATTACGAAATGAACCTCTGTACCAGAGATTATTACTCACTTGACCAGAGATTAATAACCACTATACCAGAGATTAATAACAATTGTGGCAGAGCCAAGGTACCATTGTACCAACGATTAATAACTGCTGTACCAGAGGTTAATAACCACTATACCAGCGGATAGGAACCACTGTACCAAATATTAATAACCACTGCACCAGCGGAAAGGAACCACTGTTCTAGAGATTAATACCCAATAGACCAGAGATTATATAACCACTGCATCAAATATTTATACCCACTGGACCAGAGATTAATACTAACTGGACCAGAGATTAATAATAACTGTACTAGACAGTAATACATACTGAAGCAGAGGAAAGGGACAATGGTACCAGAGATTAATAACTAATGTACCAGAAGAAAGGAACCACTGTACCAAATATTAATACCCAATAGACCAGCGATGAATAACCACTGCATCAAAGATTAATACCCACTGGATCAGAGATGAATAACAACTTTACCAGAGGAAAGGAACCATTGTAAAAAGGATTAATAGCCGCAGAACTAGCGATTAATAACAAGTGTAACAGAGGATAGGAACCACTGTACTAAATATTAATAACCACTGCTCCAGCGGAAAAGAACCAATGCACCAGAGGTTAATACCCAATGGACCAGAGATTATATAACCACTGCATCAAAGATTAATACCCACTGCACCAGAGATTAATAATGACTGTACCAAACATTAATAAACACTGAAGCAGAGGAAAGGGACAATGGTACCAGAGATTAATAACCACTGTACCAGAGAATAATAGCCACTCTACTAGAGGAAAGGAACCCCTGTACCATAGGAAAGGAGCCACTGGACCAGAGATTAAAAACCACTGTTCCAGAGATTAGAAACTGCAGTGTCAGAGGAAAGAAACCACTGTACCCGAGATTAATAACAGCTGTGCCAGAGGAAAGGAGTCACTGTACCAGAGATTAATAACCACTGTACCAGAGATTAGAAACTGCAGTGCCAGAGGAAAGAAACCACTGTACCCGAGATTAAGAACCACTGTACCAGAGATTAGAAACTGCAGTGCCAGGGGAAAGAAACCACTGTACCCGAGATTAAAAACCACTGTGCCAGAGGAAAGGAGCCCCTGTACCAGAGATTAATAACCACTGTACCAGAGATTAGAAACTGCAGTGCCAGAGGAAAGAAACCACTGAACCCGAGATTAATAACCACTGTACCAGAGATTAGAAACTGCAGTGCCAGAGGAAAGAAACCACTGTACCCGAGATTAGAAACTGCAGTGCCAGAGGAAAGAAACCACTGTACCCAAGACTAATAACTACTGTACCAGAGATTAGAAACTGTTGTGCCAGAGGAAAGAAACCACTGTACCCGAGATTAATAACCACTGTGCCTGAGGAAGTGAGTCACTGTACCAGAGATTAATAACCAGTGTACCAGAGATTAGAAACTGCAGTGCCAGAGGAAAGAAATTACTATACCCGAGATTAATAACCACTGTACCAGAGATTAGAAATTGCAGTGCCAGAGGAAAGAAACCACTGTACCAGATATTAATAACCACTGCGCCAGAGGAAAGGAGCCACTGTAGCAGAGATTAATAACCACTGTACCAGAGATTAGAAACTGCAGTGTCAGAGGAAAGAAACCACTGTACCCGAGATCATTAACCACTGTACCAGAGATTAGAAACTGCAGTGCCAGAGGAAAGAAACCACTGTACCCCAGATTAATACCCACTGTGCCAGAGGAAAGGAGCCACTGTACCAGAGATTAATAAACACTGTACCAGAGATCAGAAACTGCAGTGCCAGAGGAAAGAAACCACTGTACCAGAGATTATTAACCACTGAACAGCGATTAATAACCGCTGTACCAGAGATTAGAAAGGGCTGTATCAGAGGAAAGAAACCACTGTACCCGAGACTAATAACCACTATACCAGAGATTAATACACACTATACCAGAGATTAATAGACACTATACCAAAGAATAATAACCACTTTACAATAGATTAATAAACACCATACAAGAGTTTAATCACCACTGTATCAGAGGAAAGTACCCACTGTACCAGAGTTAGCC
The DNA here is from genome assembly GCF_964263255.1 of Lissotriton vulgaris. Taxonomy (NCBI): domain Eukaryota; kingdom Metazoa; phylum Chordata; class Amphibia; order Caudata; family Salamandridae; genus Lissotriton; species Lissotriton vulgaris. The sequence goes on from NC_141697.1 coordinate 530,104,729, forward strand.
ACTGTATCAGAGATTAATTACCACTGTACTAGAAGAAAGGAACCTCTGTATCAGATATTAATAACCACTTTACAAGAGATTAATAGGCACAAAACCAGAGTTTAATCACCACTGTGCCAGAGGAAAGGAACCACGGTGCCAGAGATGAATGGCCACTGTACCAGAGATTAATAAACACTGTACCAAAGATTAATAACCATTGTACCAGAGATTGATGTACACTAAACCAGAGATTAGTAAACACTGTACCTGAGGAAAAGAAAACTGTACCAGAAATTAAAAGCCATTGTAATAGAAATTAATAAACACCATAACAGAAATACTAGAGATTAATAGCTACTGTACCAGGGTTTGACAAACACAAAATCAGAGATTAGTAAACACTGTACCTGAGGAAAAGAAAACTGTACCAGAAATTAAAAGCCACTGTAATAGAAATGAATAAAGACGATACCAGAGATACTTGAGATTAATAACCACTGTAGCAGAGGAAAAGAACCACTGTACAGGAGATTATCATTCACTGTACAAGAGATTAATAACCACTGTACCAGAGATACCAGAGATGAATAACCATTGTGCCAGAGGAAATGGACCACTGTACAAGAGATTAATAATCACTATACCAGATATGAATAACCACAATAGCTGAGATGCCAGTGATTAGTGACCACTGTACCTGAGTTAAGGAAACCCTGTACAAGAAATAAATAACCACTGCTCCAGAGATTGACAATAAGAGCTATGTGCTAGAGAGTTAATAAACCTTCCCCATCAGTATCACTTATCCCCACCTTCAATGCCTCCCCCAACCATTTTGACCAATCAGGGTTTAGCATAATAACCATTGTAGACCAAAAATATAAGACCCTGGACTAAGTAGAACAATAGTGCCTATTTTGTGCTGGTAGTGGCCACCAACACTCATTGTTGGGGGCGGGTTTTTTTTTATTCATCAGCCTTTGATCCACAGTAAAGAAAGACACAAAAGGGGAAGGAGGAAGAGATAGATAGGAAAACAGAGACAAAGGGAGAAAGCAGAGCTTAAAAAGAACCTGCAATAGTCCGAAAAACCAACAGGAAGTGAAGTGTAGAGTGGTGGAAGAAAGATGAATGAGTTGGAATCAAGACTGGGCAGTCCTGGTATTCGGCATCCTCCAGCATCTGGCTGGCCCAGCCGTGGGCTTCTGAGCAAAAACGTTGGAATCCTGCGGTCCTTTTTTAAGCTAAGTAAGTACTTTCTTCATCCCACTTCATAAAGCCGTGATCTCAACAATCTACCTGGCTAAAAATGAATTCTTGTAATCGTCAGTACCACTTAGTTGTACTAAAAGCAAGTGAAACAATTATTGCAATCCATATTTAGCAAAACAAAATTCAGGAAGACCGTCAAAGATTGCATATTAGCGGACAGTGACTCCAAGAGACATCGTGTTTTAAGAGGTATATCCATTACAAGGAGACTTTTGATTATTTGCACTCATTTCCGGGTTGCTGTGGCGCATATTTATGACTCTGGGGGAGATTTGATTTCCAAGTGCAGCTTAGTGGAATTGTTGTGAATAAGTCTCAGAAATTAGTAATAAGTCTTTGTCATACTTGGGGGGCGTGGCTTGGTGCCCGGCAAGATGGCCGCACGTTAGTGTTGCTCTGCCGGCGGCCGTCTATTATTCTACAATAATCCTTCCCCTGACTGGCCATCCGTCGATCCACTGTCTGGATCTGCATTGCTGAGGTCGGGAGCAGCCTGATGAGGCCATTCCGGGTGTTGTGACTCGCTGCAGGAGGCGAGCACTTTGCTGATCATGCGGGCCGCGTTGTAACGGCGGCAGTGTGAGCTCGGCTGGTCTGCCTGTTGGTGCTGCCTGGGGCGTTTTGGAGGCCGGCTCAGAGGTGCAGCGACGGAGCACGAAAACTGGCAAAAGGCGGGGCGCGGACGGCCCAGGCGATCGCCGGTGTGCAACTGGAGGCGAAGTGGGAGCTCCGCTAAATGCTGGTATGGCTGGCTGACGGGCCCCGGGGCCTACGCGAGCGGCCGGCTCCGGAGTGAAAGGTAGGCTGGACTTTGCCAGTGCGGCGCTGCGGGGGCCTCTCCAGAGTGCATCTATAAGAGACGGCGGGGGACCGACGCGACCCGGTACTGCGATCTCTCATGAATATTATAGCGGAGTGCAGGTGAAGCTGCACTATGTAAACAGTGGGGAGCGCCGGGGGACATCAGGCCAGGTGCAGCGTGCGAGGACATGGAACTCCAAGGCGCTGGGCCCCATCTGCTGTGCTAGAAAATAAGGTTGCGCGAGGCGCGCACAGAGATCGTTGGTGGCGTGTACTGAGGAGTGTTTGGCAGGAGCCTGGTGCCCAGTAGGGTTGGCAGCAATTATCGGGGCTGGGGCGAGTGGACCTGCTGTGGCGCAGGCACGCCAGTGATAGCGTTGTCCAGGCAGGGAGCGAGTGTTGCTGACACAGGGAACACGGCATGGACACTGCACAACTGTGCACCTGAGGCGTGCAGCATCACGAACTGAGCGTGTCTGTAACACGTCACATAGGCATTGATAGTGGGTTGTATACTACTAAGGGCTGCCACAGGTGTTGCTGACATCGCCACCATGGGCAAGCCTGAGAAAAAACAGCCACGCCTCACTTTCGAGTTTCGCAAGGGAGGCAAACACTCTCAGAATGCGGCTTCAGATTCAGAGCTGGACTCAACGGCTCAGCCCCCCAGAGCGCTAGAGAAATCGTTGGCCGACATACAGGCCAGTTTCCAGGCTATCGATGGGAAATTAGAAGCCCTAAATGGCAGGATGGACCATTTTTCTTCTAAACTAGACAAGCAAGCGGCGAGACTTGGGGAGGCGGAACAGCGAATTCCTGATGCTGAAGATGGATTGCAGCAAGTCGCCACAAAGATGTCCGACATCACGAAACTCCTCGCAGTTATTCAGGTGAAGAATGAGGACCTTGAAGCATGCTCTCGGCGCAACAATGTGCGAATTTTAGGCCTGCCAGAATCCACCACTGTAGGCCGACTCGAAGACTACGTGGAGACTCTATTGCGAGACATCTGCGGAGCAGACACCTTATCGTCCATGTTCGCAGTAGAGCGGGCACACAGATCCCTGGCGGCCTGACAGCCCCCTGGGGCCCTGCAATACCGATCATTGCAACACTATTGAATTTTAGGGATCGGGATACGGTTCTTCGGGTCACTCGTCAGAAGGGCGTTATCAACTATCAGGGAAATGTGCTAACGTTCTAACCGGACTTCACTGCTGTGGTGCAGGCGGCGCGCAAGGAATTTCAAGGTGTAAAAAAGATGAAGGAGCAAATTCCTTATGCCATGCTGTACCCGGCGAGGCTACGTATTGGAGAAGCGTCCTCTGCTAAACTTTTCAGAAATCCCAAGCAATCTATGGAACATGCCAAGTCTCTCCGCCGCCAGAAGAGCCCTCCGGCGCATACCTCAGATGTGGACGACTAAGTACTAAGGAACTTGTAGCTCAGTTACTGGATCCTCTGGGAGGCCCCTTGGTGATGCTGTCGGGTGCCTATAACTGCATCATGAACTTTGAAAGGTTTTGATGTTGATATTAGGAATGTGTCACCTTAAGCCATTGTAATGAGGAGTCATCCTGAAGGTATTATCTAGTTGAACTGGACACTCATACTGTATCGTACCTATTGATGCTTAAACTCTAGAGATGGGGGAAAGTTCTAGCTGGGTACAGTATTTTCACTTGACTAGTATCCCAAAATACTTTTTTACACTGTATTACATCATGCTCTGAATGTGTTAGATTGTGACAGGCTCACCGTTAAAAGTATTACACTATGCCCCGACATATGTACCAGATGGATGGGCGAGTCGGTGGAATGCGCAGATACACGGCAGCCCCCTCCCTACTAGATCAGGGATTGGACTTTGCCGCTGCGACCCCTAATAGGTGTTCCCCACCTGTTGCACATTACTGGGTTGTTACTATTGAGTTGGGGGTTGCAAGAGGGTAAGGCCTTTAGCAAATTGGGGCTGCTAAAGAGGATGGGGAAGGGAGGGGATGTTCTAACTGTTCAAGCCGATGGTACTGTGATTGGTATTTTGATGATACATGCACTTCCTAAACTTATCTGTACATGTACTATGAAATAACTAATTGCCCATACTATGCTGCTTTTTGTCATAAATTAAAGGTGATACATTCAAATTTGTAACTTGGAACGTCCGAGGGTTAAATACGCCTAAGAGTACAAGGCAAGTATTAGTGTACTTAGATAGACATAATGTGAAAATTGCTCTATTGCAAGAGACCCATCTAAATAAACACACGGAGGACAAAATAGCGATTAGATGGGCTGCTTACCGGCTAGCTTAGTTGTACTCCACTTATGCAAGGGGGGTACTCATCCTTATTAAGAAGTGGGTACCATTCAGGGCTATACAGACGAGTGTGGACAATGAAGCTCGATGGGCTATGGTGCAAGGTAAGCTAGGGCAGACAATGGTAACCATTGTGAATACATATGGTCCTGTGGTAGTTGATGCGACGCCCTTTTTGCATATGCTTGACGTGTTGTGCACCTGGCCAGAGCCAGCACTTCTGTGGGGGGGCGACCTTAATACCCACATTGACCCACTAGTGGATTAGTCTAACACAGCTTGGGCTCATTTGGTTAAAGTGGCGCATTGCATAAGAGGAGCTATGGTGGAGTTGGGACTGGTGGACGCTTGGCGCTTGTGGAACGAGGGTGTTTTGTCGGGCACACATATAACTCCGGAGTTTAATAGCTGGTCTCGGCTGGATTACTGGCTGCTCAGTGAGGAAGCAAATGCGTGGGTAGAGAGGGTTGACATACTCCCTCGGACTCTGTCTGATCGTAGCCCAGTTAGCCTTGAAATATACCTACCTGATTCCCCACATAGGTCTTTCACATGGCGGTTTAGGGCAGCGGCGCTGCTAGACCCCGTTTACGCCGAAGAGGTGGGAATAACACTAGTGGGAGACCTGTGCACTGAAGGGAAGTATATTAATATGGGTGATCTAGACTACATACAAAACCCCACGCCACTATTCCAGTACACTTGCTATAGATTGCGACAGGCGGTGAAGGCTCACTACATCACTTTCCCTGACAAACCGAAGGCGTTGCAGGTGCTGCAGATGGTGATAGTTGCCCCCAAATAGGAGGAAGATAATAACCAAACTATATAAATCAGTACAGGGGGACACAGACCCAGGGCGGGACAAGAGCTTGGAGCGTTGGAATATGGTGTTAGCCTCTACGATTACGAGCAAAGAATGGGAGCAGATTTGCATGCTGACAGGGCGACTTACATCAAACAGCAACTTGTGGATCATTCATCTTAGGTTCCTACACCAAGTGTACTACTCTCCCAAAAAATTACATAGGTTGTGGCTACAAGAGTCGGCCTGCTGTAAGCGATGTGGGCAGAATGGGGCTGACTTCTTGCATCTGGCATGGCAATGTGAGGAAGTGTTTCGATATTGGGAAAAGGTCTTTGCTCTGCTTTACACCATGACAGGTCAGACGCTGCAGTGTACATCCCAAGGGTGGCTTCTGGGTTACGTCCCCCAGATCAGGGCGGCAATGGGGAGGTTTGTGCGGTGGCTTTGTTGCTGTCTAAAAGGCGGATATTATTCACATGGGATAGCCGACTACAACCAAATGTGGATATGTGGCTTAAAGACATGGCATACTGTCAGGAACAATTAGAACTCTATGCTGAGGAATTACCAACATCCTCCAGCCCTACGGATATATGGGCCCCTCTGAGGGAATATTTGTGGGCACACAATGAACAAAACTCTGAATAAATCACTGCTGGACAAGATCACCCCTAAAGATGTATAACGCTCGGACATGGCAACTACAGGACAAGAGCAGTAGATGTGTTGGTGCATGCTATATACTGATCACTGAAATGTACCTGATATATTCGGCTTAATGTTATTTGGCATGGTTCAGATGTTTATCATACGGAGAAGCGTCATTGCATTGTACTATTGAAATGCGCTTATGTTGTATGCTCTCTCAGAACTTTCAATAAACAAATTTTAAAAAATAAGTCTTTGTCATAATTAATTGCTCATGAATAATACATTCTTATCTCATCAATTCCATAATAAAATGCTCCCATATTGGCATCAGGGGAGGATCTTGTTCTCAGTCCCAGCACAGAGAGCAAGAAACAAATGGGCTAGCCCTCATTATTAATCAATAATGAAGCCTTCTTCTGGTTTTAGGACCAGTTATGAATCAATGTCTATGGACTCAAAGATGGGGTGTGGGCGGGTAGTGGACATATTTGTGCTTCCCATTCACAACTTAGCATAAGCACATAGAATTGTCTGTTCTATTCTATAAACCATTTCTAGCAGCTTAGCACAGACTGAAGTAGCTTCTTAACTGACTGGCTGCCTATATTCATCTGCCTTCATACCCAAAGCGTCTCTAGGAGCTTGCCTAGAAAGACATAACTACCAAACTTCTCAAAATGGACGAGCCTACCTATTCACTGCTTCTTAACTAAGACAGTTTTCTGAAGAGAAACTATGTTTAAATGCTAGAGCTCCTTATTGAATCTTTGCTCCAATGTGCTGGACTCTCATTTTATGTCCAGTGAGCACACCGCCACCAAGTGCATGGTCTTTAGGCACATAGGGTACATCACGGGCTAGAGCTATGATGAGCTCAGTGGTTTTAGGTCTGGCCTGGGTCCAGCTTTAGCCCTCACACAAACCATATGTAATAAAAAAACTTCATAAATTAAAAATGCATTTATAATACATTCATTAAAGGATTTTGGGTCAAACTTTTTCATTCATTGTCTATCAAATCTGCTTCTGCCAACAACAACAGTGAACATGAGGTACTGGCAGCGACGGCTCGTGGAGGGAGTTACGGTGGGGCAGGAGGGTGGGGAGGGGGAGGGGCAGGGTGGAGGTTGCTAAAAACCGGCATATGGATAATTGAAGGTAAGTAAACAATTTAATTAATAAAACGAATTTCGTAGCTCGCACTGCATTGCATTTTGCGATGCAAGGCGCACTACGAAATTCGTTTTATTAATTAAATTGTTTACTTACCTGCAATTATCCATATGCCGGGTTTTAGCAACCTCCACCCTGCCCCTCCCCCTCTCCACCCTCCTGCCCCACCGTAACTCCCTCCACGAGCCGTCGCTGGGTACTGGGGTCAGCCCACTTCAGCCACTGCCTCTCTTGTACTATGAGCGAGAACTTCTAACCTGATCACATGTGCTTATCGACCTAAAAAACAGAAGTGCACTTCTGCGCCAAAGTTGGTGGACCAATCATTTATTTTTTCAATGCTTTTTTAGGTCGAACCTGGGCAGCCCATGAACTACTCTACAAGGCAAATTGTATTCATTTAGGGACTTGAAGCTCCGTCCACTCTACGCCCATTTTTAGGTCTCGCCTGTCGATGCACATGCGCATCGAGCAAGCGAGACTATAGGGGCTTATCCACTCTTTATCCACTGCAAGGAATCGTGGCGATTCCTTGCAGTGCCCGTGACTTTTAAGCTCAATGCGCATGCGCATTGAGCTTAAAAGCGCGTGCACGTCCGTCTTGTTTTACCCGCTCCGCCCCCTCCCCTTCCCGCCGTGTCGCATTTCTCCTCCCCCCTCCCCTCTCTTCCCTCCGTCTTGTTTGTTTATTTTACCCGCTCCGCCCCCTCCCCTTCCCGCCGTGTCGCATTTCTCCTCCCCCCTCCCCTCTCTTCCCTCCGTCTTGTTTTTTGTTTATTTTACCTGCTCCGCCCCCTCCCCTGCCCGCCGTGTCGCATTTTTTTTTAAATCCCCACTTCCCCCCTACCCCCCATCAATGCCAACACTGACGCCGTGCAAAAGCCCGCTCTCCCTGCTCCGCCCCCTGCTCCGGCCGAGACGCATTTCTCCTCCCTCCTCCCCCCTCCTGGGTCAGGTTACCCTGCTTTCTCTTTCGCTTTTTTTCAACCACATTCCACCATGGACTGGGACTTGGAGGAAAAAGAACTTCCACTACAGGCACATTCAGAAATATCTTGCCACGTTCTGACGTGTTCCCTATATTCAACAATTTGGAATAACATCTCCACCCAATTCAGAAGAACTCGCCTGAAGTTAAACACCTTTTGGTGGGTGAACTGCAATTGGGTATGCCCCTCCTCAGCAGCGCTTATCCCAAACTTTCTCCTAATCCGGTAAGCATTTTACAAAAGCGAGTGCGCCCGCCAGGCTCTGGAATGTTTTTTGTCCACCGTGCCTATGTTTACAGCCTGCGACCGCCATGATGCTTTTCCCCTTCCCACTGCCTTCTTCGCACTTTAGTGAATGAGCATTTTTCCAATCTCCCTCCTCGCCCCGTCGCTGTATCGCTCGTTACCCACGCTGCGTGGGGAGAAGGGGCAGGAGTTGCTTTTCGGAAACTCCCAGATCTCGCTACTTTTCTGTGGTCTTCGTTTCCGCTTGGGTTGGGAACGTACCTTGCTGGCATACACCTCTTGGGGCACGGATTTCTTTCACCCATACTCTGGGAACGGCCTGCCAGTAGTACTGCTCACCCCCTTCAGCAGGCATTTTCCTCCACGGCACACGCAGAGGTGCTGGCGCCGCTCCCGTCAGCCGCGGGTGGCATGCTTTGACTTTCTGCTCTGACCCCCACTGCAGCAAATTCTTTCAGTTCACTGCTGCGCGGGGTGAGGGTGTGCAGTAGGTGACACAGGGCACTGTGCGACGTAGCTTAGCCAGGTGATGAGTACATGGTATCATTGAGCGCCCTATCTACCAGTGAGGTAACCAGGCACCCTTCCCAGAGACACATCTATGAGATCATCATCACACTCACCCTCACTCACCCTCAACCCCTCACTCACCCTCACCCACACTCACCCTCATCCTCACTCACCCTCAACGCCTCACCCTCATTCACCCTCAACCCCATCACCCTCACCCTCACTCACCCTCACTCACCCTCAACCCCTCACCCTCACTCACCCTCAACCCCTCACCCTCACTCACCCTCAACCCCTCACCCTCAACCCTTCACCCTCAACCCCTCACTCACTCTCAATCTCACTCACCCTCACTCACCCTCACCCACTCTCAATCTCACTCACCCTCACTCACCCTCACCCACACTCACCCTCACTCACCCTCAACACCTCACCCTCACCCACACTCACCCTCACCCTCACTCACCCTCAACGCCTCACCCTCACTCAACACCTCATCCTCACTCACCCTCACTCACCCTCAACCCCTCACCCTCACCCACCCTCACCCTCACTCACCCTCAACCCCTCACTCACCCTCACTCACCCTCAACACCTCACAATGACTCACACTCACCCTCACACACCCTCACCCTCACACACCGTCACACACCCTCTGCATAACAACACCTCTCACACCCTCACTCACCCTCACACACACTCACACTCACGCAACGTCACACACCCGAAGCCTCACACCCCCTCACTCACACTCACCCTCACACCCCCTAACCCGCACACCGCCTAACGCTCACACCCCCTAACGCTCACACCCCCTAACAATCACCCCCTAACCCTCACCCCCTCACTCTCACCCCACACCCTCACCCCCTCACTCTCACCCCACACCCTCACCCCTCACCCTCACCCCCTCACCCTCACCCCCTCACCCTCACCACCTCACCCTCCACCCTCACTCACCCTCAACCCCTCACCCTCACACCCTCAACCCTTCGCCCTCAACCTCTCACTCACCCTCACTCACCCTCAACACCTCAGCCTCACCCTCACTCACCCTCAACCCCTCACACTCACTCACCCTCACCCTCACTCGCCCTCAACTCCTCACCCTCACTCACCCTCACCCTCACCCTCACTCACACTCACCCTCCCTCAACCCCTCACCCTCACTCACCCTCAACCCCTCACCCTCAAACCTTCACCCTCAACCCCTCACTCACCCTCACTCTCACTCACCCTCACTCAGCCTCAACTACTCTCACTCACCCTCAACCCCTCACCCTAACTCACCCTCACCTCACTCACCCTCAACACCTCACTCACCCTCAACACCTCACCCTCAACCTCAACCCCTCACCCTCACTCACCCTCACCCTCACTCACCCTCACTCTCACTCACCCTCAACCCCTCACCCTCACTCACCCTCACTCACCCTCACTCACCCTCACTCACCCTCAACCCCTCACCCTCACTCACCCTCAACCCCTCACCCTCACTCACCCTCACCCACCCTCACCCTCACTCACCCTCACCCTCGCTCACCCTCACACAGTGCAATAGGTCTCAGACCATTTCAGTTAGAGCTTTAAGAAATGTTTATGGCTTTTTTTATTTGTAATTCTTTAGCATTGGCTACAGGAAACAAAAATGCTAAACATTTACAAAAAAAACCCATAAACAATTCTAAAAGCACTAACTCTAATGGTGCGAGACCTATTGCATTTCCAATGCTTGTTTTCATTGGTTGTGTACTTGTCTCCTGTAAACTGTGGCTGTTCATTGGTCAAAAGGCTTAGAAGCCCCTCCTTAGTACCGCCTTGTCTCATTTTGTAACCTCCCCATGGCGACACCCCCTGTTACTTGTGTTATTACTCGGTACACTTTAATTACAGCCTCCAAATACTATTTTCCCCAATAGCTTTGTCCCTCCTGCTGTGGCATGCAGGGCACACTCTCTCCTAACGCTTCTTAGAAAAAATGTATAGCATGAGCGCCGAACGCATTTCCAATGCAATAGGTCTCGCATTTGCGTGATTTTAGGCTATTGGCATTGTAAATAACAATGCCTTTAATTTATCTGTTTTAAAAGCAACACATAAATAAAAGGCATTGTCATTTACAATGCCAATCGCTCAAACTCTCGTAAATGCAAGACCTATTGCTTTGCAAAAGCTTGTTTTAGTTCTTTCTCCGTTTTTTTTCACATTGTGTTATACGTTTAGACTGTGTCTTTAGGTTACAGTAATTGGACGGCTATTGTACCTTTTCTGTGTGCCAATAAGTATAATATTAGAATGGATCTCCATCACTGGAGCATATGTAGCTGACTGCTGAGAAGCACTTCTACTGCTCTGTTAAAACTCTATGCATATTTTTAATTTAAAATTTGGATTACAGAGCATATGGCCTCCATGTTTAAATGGACGCACGTTTTATTTTTATTCTGTTTTTTGTGGCATTTCTTTCAATTAAATTGATATTGCATCGCACCAGCTGGCCAAGGCGAGACATATTGGGCTTTGGCCTTTTGCTCATCTCCGACTGGCTGGTAATGAACTGAAACGCTTTTTAATATAGAAAAAAGACATAATGTCAGCCCAAACGTCTGGAAACTCTCTCTCTCTCATCTCCCTTGAACATTAGCAGGTATTCAACGCTTGACTTTACCTGTGTCTGACCAATCGGTGGACACACACTGTCGAGATTTTTAGATTTTTTTTATTTCCTCTGAACAGATACATATCTCACACAAGAGGCTTCCCTGCCGTGACCTTTTTTGGGGGACAGGAAAGAAAGAGTCGCCACTCAGTCATTTACGGTCACTTTTTCTAATCGGGAGGTCAGAGGTCAGCGGGGCTCTCAGCGGCCTCTCCTCCCACACTTACTGGTAATCAGCCAGGGACATTCCAGCTCCCACGTCATGTCACGGAATTTTCTGGGAGCTGTCAGTGTTTTACCGTCCACGTATTTGGAAGTAAATTGAGGCACACTTTTATCTGCCTTGTGCTGGGAAGGCTGATAATAAAGTGCGAGAGGTGACTCGACTCGAAAACGAACAAACTCACCAAGGTGTATATGCTTTTCGCATCAGGTGCACATATATAATTATTCAGAGTTTTTACGTATGGTTCTAGGTAGTTTTAGCTCTCGGTCTGATACTGAACATTGACGGTACAATTCGAATAACAAGCGTTCAGTACTTTCATTAACCCAGGTTGGCTTAGCAAGACAAATGTTGAAGCAGAAATTACAATCTCTATCGATGGTGACATGTTAATTCTCCTCATTCACGAATACATCCCTTGCTTTATAATATTCATTGCCCTATAAATATAGTGATGTATGTACTTTTTTAATAAAAATGCCTATGTTCGAAAAAACAACTCATGGTTGACTTTCTGCCTCATGTTTCATATCTTCGCTGTACAGCGCTCTGAAACCTGGTTCAGCAGGGTCACTGCCTTATGAAACAACAAATAAAGACAATAGGTCTCGCCTACCAGAGCTATTAGCATTGTCAGTGTGTTTTCTAACCACGTTGTACAGTAGCCTGGCTTCGGTGCAGCATGGCTGAAAGTAAAAAACAAAAAGCATTATGATGAGATCAGCGCTGGTTGCGTCATAGCACTTTTTTAGGTTTCGCCTGCACAGCGCATGCGCTGCGCTTGAGAAATCAATTGTTTTTAATATAAACTTAAAAGGGACTTACATCCAGCCTCCTCTCTTTCCTGGCTTCTCAGAGGTTCCAGTGCATGCCACTTACCTTTCCTCCATTTCTATTGGCTGCAGCAAATTTCCTGCATTTACCAATGCTTGTTCCTCATCTGCTTATATTATCAGTTTCTTGCCGCTGAAATAGTGTTAACATCTGCTTTTGGTGGACCTTTATTTTCATATAGTTTTGCCTTTTACTCTTGCAGCATATTTATATGACAATTTATCACCTGGTGTGATTAAGTGATTTGCATAGAATCCCAGGGGCAGATTTACAAGCCCCTTACACCTCTTTGCGCTGCCATTGCATCACTTTGGTTGATGCAACAGCGGCACAAACAATGCAGCCTACTTACAAGGTGACGGATCAAGGGAGATGCGTCACGTTGTAAAGCCCTGTGTCACAGTATACCTTTGTCTGGTATAATGAATCCAGGGCGGGCGTTCCCACGCAGGAAGGCCTCGTATAAGTGACGCAGTGAAATCTACAATATTTCACAGCGCCACCTTTAGTACGCCACTGCGTCAAGTCCTTAAGCCTGGGTGAAGCAGGCGTAAGGAGTGACGCAGTACAGTAAGTATAGGCCTCAAAATACATTGCTGGAGTTGGATTGTGCTTGCGACACAACTCAAGCAATGCGTGACTTTTGGGCCAACAGATGCGCCAGAATTTCTGACGCATCTGTTAATCCTTGTGCCATGGAGCACCGTACTGAAAATACAGCGCATCCATGGTGGCGCAAGAACATTTGACTCTGGCGCAAGGAAACTGATGCATCTATGCAGATGCGTCAGCTCCTTGTAAATCTGCCCCACAGGTTGTTGCATGGCGCCACCGATACTCGAACTGGGATCCCCAGCTCTGGCCACTGCACCACATCCTGTCCACTCCGGTGTCACCTGTCAGGGAGCTCTTTCCTTCTCCCGGATGATGATTCATGAAAACAGTTCTTTATTCATTACATATGCGAAACCAATGCATTACCAGTGCTTGTTTTGGTATGGCGGAGAGGGAAGTAAGGGTGGGGTGTATGTTGGCAGGCAAGACAGGAGGATGATGGATAAGAGGGAGCAAGGCAACATGGAGGGAGGAAAGGGGCAAAGGCAAAACAGTTGAAACCATGACCTCAATTGGGCAAAATATAATTCTTGTACTATTACCACTACACTCTGGTTACTGGAACATTCAGTACAGGAGCAGTAAACTTGCACCAGCATCATGAGCGCCAAAGAGCTATATGCAGCAGTCATACAGAAACCATCCCTCCTATTTAACTGTGGCATCTGGGGCTACTATTATCAAACGCTCTTTTGTGATAGTACATTTTCACTTATTTGTCGTTTTGACATGTTAACACTGCTTGTGCAAAGGTTTCAGCGCAATAATTCTAGTTTAACTTTCAAATACAGCAAGAAGCAATTTAGGGGCCGATTTCGATGTCGGATGGACCTTAGTCCGTCTGACATCGATCTGGAACTGGGACCAACCAGCAATTAGAATGCGACCAAACACTGTTCGGTTGCACTCCTATTCTTTACAATGGAAGCATGCATTCCGACAGGAATGCATGCTCTCATTGTAAAGAGCTGAGATGCAGTTCATCCCTGCACCCAATGGCAGGCCCCTCAAGGTGCCTGCCACCGGGTGCATGGATCAACAGGGGGGCACCATAGGTGCTTGAGGCCCCCAAAATCGGATTCCAACAGCCTTTCTGTGTTGAAAAGGCTGGTACAGAAACACTGTCGAAATCCAACATCGTAATCCCTCGGGTGGAAAGAGCCGCCCTTGGGATTACTGGCCCTTTTCCGAATGGCAGACAGGCCTATCGTAAGCCATTCGGAAAACCTGTTCAGATTTCTTTCCGACCGACTACATCCTAATGGGTCGGTCGGAAAGGAATCCGAACGGGACATTTTGATGCGCTCGGAATGGCTCCGGCTGATGGTCGGAGCCTTTTCCGACCACATTGAAACCGGCCCCTTAGAGGTGACTGGTCAACCATTGCAAAGTTCCTTCCATTGCACAGAAACACGTTGCAACTTTTTTAAAATTAATTTGTTCATTGGTGTTTAAAAAAAACAAAAACAGCAGATCAAGGCGTCGGCATATACATACATGGAGCGAAATCAAAAAGCAAATGATCATAAATGATACATAACCATTAGTGCACTTAAAGATTAAACCCCAGCAGTGTGAATGCATCGCCCCAAACAAGATACACATGTGGCAGTGTCCCCCCCAGGAAGCCTCCGCTCCCCAGTCGTCATGGTGATCTGTGCTAGTAGTTATCCCTCTGTGTCCTCAGCACGCTGTCCGTCAAGCGGATGTTCCCCCCAGGGTCCCAGGGGTGTACACTAGGGTAGTATTCATCTGTTAGCAACAGGGCAACCCTTCCCTGTCGTTGTGGCTACCTCCTCCCTATCTTCCGTCTCGTGTACAGCACCCTGAGTCAGAAAGAGGGACCAGAAGTACTTAGGTCTGTTGCGGGGAGGCAGTAATTCACTATATAGTTCTGCTTGGGTACAGCAATTGAGCATTTCTTAAGACATTGTTCTAGTGTCGGTTTTGGGCCCCGCATCCAGGTGAGAGCCACACATCTCCTGTTTAGGAGAAAGGCCATATCTACCAGTCACCTAAGGTCCTTGGAGAGCCAGTAATGGATCTAGAGTCAATGTCAGTTCGGTGACGCGGTTCACCTCCGCATATACCCTGCCCCAGAAGGCCGCAATCCCTGAACAGTCCTACGCCACAGGGACAGATTCGGCAGACATCACTCCACACCTTTCACATTGTGGGCTCTCCCGGAGGCCGTATCTATGTAGTCATGCAGGCATATAGTACACCCTATTCAAAAATTTGAAATGGATCAACCTGTGGCATCCGTTGAGCGATATACGTTTAGTGCTCGAGCAGTAGTACAGCCACTTTTCATCCGTCATTTCCACTCCGAGGTCCCTCTGCCATTCCATTAGTGGTTTAGTGCATTCGGCATCCCTCTCCGAGAGGGCTATACGGTACAGTCTGGACACCATTTTGGCGGGCGACTTAGCCGTAGTAGTGGCCGTTAATGTCATAACCTCGGGGGGTTCTGCAAAATATCTTCTCCCAATGGGCCCCTGAGAGCACGACGTACCCTATGAAACTGGAAGCTCGGCATCAGCGAGTAGGACTGTCCCTCCTCCACCACCTCATCCCTAGTGGGCGCCGTGCCATTAGCGAAGAGGTCCCCCATATTGTGTATTTTCAACTTTCTCAGCGCAGCTATTACCCCTTTATCTTTGCAAGGGCCGAGCCAATAGCACCAGGTGAGAGGAGCTAGCGGAGCGTACAGCAAGTTATCCGCTTGTGCATCTAGCATGTGATGCTACGCATGCGTGACCGAATTTAACGAGTCTAGTATGCCAGTACGTCGGTCTCCAGGTTAAAACATTAAGGCTGGTAAAGGATTGGGGTCAGCTACTATAGATTCTATTTGAACGTGTGGTATCTCTACTGGGCCATGTATCCAATGATATGCATGAGAGCATTGTGCCGCTCTATAATAAAGTTCCAAATCAGGGGCACCCAAACCTCCCATTGTGTATGGTCGGGTAAGTATCTTCCAGGTCACCCGCGGCTGCTTGCCTGCCCAGGCCAGGTGAATCATTAACGAGTGCAGCTGTCGGAAAAAAGCCTTTGACAGAACCATGGAGATATTAGTGAATAGGACAAGTAGACGTGGTAATACAATCATTTTCATGAGGGACACTCTCCCCATCAGCGATAGTGGTAGGCCGATCCACCTATCAATGTCATCTTCCAGTTTTGAGATGGCAACCCCATAGTTTTCCCTTAGTACCACCTCTGCATACAGTCGAATCCCTAGGTATCGCACTGAGTCCGAGGTCTATTGCAATGGGTATTCCGGGTCCACTCGTACTGTGGCTGGCGTGAGGGGGAACATGGTGGACTTGTTCCAATTGACATATATACAGGGGAGAGGGAGCTGAGCAGCACCACCTCTCGTAGGACTGGGGAGAGGTTGACTGCAGGCTCTCTAACATACAGAAGGGTGACATCCGATATGTGGATACAATTAGGCGGTAGTTCAGGAACCTTATGCCCCTTTGCCCATGATATTCACGCAGGGCGCAAGCCAATGGCTCCGCCGTCAGCGCATAGAGTATTGGGGATAGGGGGAGACCTGTCTTGTGCCTCTACAAATTTGTATAGGGTCAGTGACCAGCGAACCAATCCGGACCCGAGCATTCGGGGCAGAATACAGTTCCGCCAAAAGCTGTAGAAAGACCGCCCGACCACCATTCGGCCAAGCACTTGCCTCATGAAAGGCCACTCGACACAGTCGAAGGCCTTTTCCATATCGAGAAAGACTGCCACCGCGGGAACCTCCTGTCTTGTGTGCTGCATGGCCTCAAAGACCGTCCTCAGGGTATAAGTTAAATTACGACTGGGCACAAAGCCAGCCTGTTCCGGAGCAACCATCGTAGTGACCAAAGGGCTGAGACGGTTGGCCACCAGCTTCGCGAAAATCTTGGCGTCTACATTCATGAGTGACAAAGGCCTGTAGGAAGCGCACTCTTCTGGCGGCTTCCCTGGTTTGAGTATAGCAACCAGTATCGCCTCGCGCATAGTCGGAGGCATCACCCCAGAGGAACAAATATCTTCAAACAACGCAAGTAACTGTGGGATCAGAAGATCAGGGAATGTCTTGTAAAAGGCGACTGTAAGGCCATCACTACCCGGTGTGCTCCCCGCCTTCATCCCCGACAGTGCCCAAACAATCTCCTGGCGTTCAATCGGTCGCGTTAAAAACTCCCGGTGTAGGTTCCATACCTATGGTAATTCAATATGGGTTAGGTAATCGAGAATACCCTCCTCCGGGGCAGGCCCCCGAGAGGCATACAAGGGCGAAACCTCTCCGCCACCTGTGTCTCAGTAAGGGGCGGGTCAGTTGAGCGAAGTCCTCATATCCGGTATCGCTGTTCTGTCTCTACGCTGTCTAATGGTTTGTGCTAGTATCATCCGCGGGCACTCCCCCTCACCGTAAGATCTAGCCATAGCATACTTCCCAAGAAACTTTATTTCCGCATTAGCTTCCTCGTGATATTCACGCAGCATCTGCGCCAGTTCGCGAGAGAGCGCCTCACTCGAGTCAGAAATCTGGAAGGCTTCCAACTCTTTCAGCTTTTTCTCCAACGTATCTAAGCGGCCCCGGATCGACCTCAGTACCCCAACTAGCTTAGAGATAGGAATCCCTCGAATGTACGCCTTGAGTGCCTCCCAAACAGTCTGGAACGAGTCAACCAATCCAACATTGGTTTCAAAAAAAGCCTGAATGGCCGTGGCCAGTTCTTCCCTAAAGGCACTATCAAGTAGAGAATGGGGCGGGAAACACCACATAAACGGGGAATACACCTCGTGGGCGAGGCGACAGTCAGTAGGATTGGCGAGTGATCCAAATAAGTACGGGGCTGGCTTAAGTGTTTGGAGGCCAGCCAGTAGTCAATGCGAGTGGGAAAATTGTGCAGTGTGGAGTAGTGTGTGTAACCTCTCTGATGTGGGTACCTGTGCCTCCATATGTCACATAGGCCCAATCGTAACATCGTCGTCTCCAGAACTCTAGCTGAGGCCGAAGGTCGCCTGTCAGGGCCATCTGATATATCTTTATCAGGGTGTCTAACAAGATTAAAATCTCTTCCCCAGAGGACATAGCCCGCGTATGTAAATGAGCTTTCAACATCAGACTGGTGAAGAAGTCTGGGTTGTTATAATTGGGGCCATAAATGTTCATTATAAAAAGCTCCAGCCCTTTCCCACAGCATTTGGAAATAGGCAAGCGTCCCTCCCTGTCCGTCTCCAGGGGCGTCAGAGTAATAGAGGCCTTTGGGTTCACCCATGTCAATACCCCCCTAGCGTGTGAGGTAAATCCTGCTGAGTGAACGTTACCCAATAGACCCTTAGTGCACAAAATAGGGATGTCCGATTGGAGGTGAGTCTCCTGGAGAAGTGCAACGTCCAAATTATTTCTGGTAAGATATTGTAGTACTTTACAGACTTTGCGGTGGTCATTAAGACCACGCACATTCCAAGTCATTAGGACCAGGGTGCCTGAGGGCTCCCCAGGTGAGACCACCGAAGGGTCAGTCGCAGTTAAAGGAGCCATGGTGGGGTGTCAAGAAAAAGTGCAGTAGTATCATGCCATACCATAGCCTTGCCACAAGACCAATCATAACCAAAAAAAATGCATTCAACCTCCCAAACAAATGTTTCCCTCCTGTTTGTATCTTAGGGACAGGATGTGGGTGTACGTCAGTGGACCACGGTCCCAGAATTCCAATACAGAAGAGCATCAATTGTAACCACCGGAGAAACATAGATTCGCGATTCAAACCTCCCCCCCAATCCCTCCCACGCTTGCCCATCCCCAACTTGGCTGCGGTATACATCCCTACCTCTCAAACAGTGACCCTCCCCCCGGTACCCCACCAGAACAAAAAACATTTCAGATGTGGTATTCACACTGGGGTGGATGTAGCTCACTAAAAACAAAACACTAATGGTTACAGTGATGACCATTCTCTCTGCCTCACTGAGGATGGGTATTGAGAGACTCACAGCCGTGCATAAGTATATCTCTAACAATACTCACACCGCAACCGGCCTGCAGGGCAACATAATATACCGGGCCCCCTGCACCCCGCCTCCCACAGCCCAGCAACCCCCAACAAATCAATGAAAACAATCGCAGACCCCTGCGCCGGCCCTCACAGGGGGCGCAACTCAAAACAGTGGTGGAACAAATGAACCAGATAGATGGTTAACAAAACTCGTTTCCAATACCCCTTCCCAACAGTCACCCAGTAAATGGTTCCATACTTGTGCAGAAGTACAAAGGGAACAGACCCCACAAAAAACAACATTGTCCCTCTCGTTAAGTGGTGTCTGTAACATCCCTCCCAAACACCCAACCGGTACAAAATATACTCAGCCATCAGGGTGCCCCCGGTGTGCTCAGCCCTGCTCGTCTAGTGAGCCTGCAGTCGCCTCTTCCAGAAGGTCCCTCCCAGGGGAGGGCCGCCGCTCCTTCTGCCAGTCTTTGAAGGCCTTTTGTAAAGCTTTACGGTCCGTGAAAATCAAGGAACGCCCCTGTCGGTTGACCCACAGCTTAGCAGGGAACAGCATTGCGTAGTCGGCCCCAATCTCTCGCAATTGTCTTTTCATTGGTACAAACTGCCGTCTTGCCTCCTGCACCTTGGCTGTGAAGTCAGGGAATAGCGAGATCGTCGAACCCTCGTATTGAAGTGGCTGTTTCTCTCTGGCAAGTCTGAGAGCTGTGTCCCTGTCTCTGTAGTTTAACAATTTCGCAAGGGAGCCATGTGCCCTCTCGACAACAAACATTCCGGAGAAGGCGGTATCCCCTAACAAGCCCCTCAAAAGCTTTTCAATAAAGAGCTCCAAATTTCCTGTTTGGGTAGTTTCCGGCAGGCCGATAATGCGGAGGTTGCAGCGCCGAGAGCGGGCCTCCATGTCTTCCGTTTTGACTTGTATGACCTGAAGGACCCTCACCAACTGTTTTTGCTCTACATCCAGAGTGGTGTGGGCCTCCTCCACCTCAGTCAGCCACCTTTCTGACATGTCGAGGCGTTCCGCGTGCTTATCTAGCCTCTCGGCCATGCGGTCCATACGGTAAGTAAGCGCATCCATCTTGGTGCCCAGCGAGGCGATCCAACCCTGCAGGCTCTTCTCCATAGCTATCAGTAGGCTGCGAATGTCTTGCTGTTGGTTCCCTCCAATCTGGTCCCGTTTGCCAATCCCATCCTCCTGGGCAGGCTCGTTGGACTTGGCCTCTTCAGATCAAACGGTAGTTTAGGCTGTGTAACGTACATCATGGGACCTCTATTGTGACAAACTGAGGTTAAGGAACCAGAAGAGAGAATCAATTTCCATGTTATACCGGTTGGTTCCTGTATGTAATGGTTGAAATCTTTATCAAGGTTCGCACTAAATATCTTGTGAAATTTTTTGGGGGAGAATTTATCCTGAGGAAGGTGTTTTATTCCTAGAAACCGAAACGCAGCATCGACTTCTACTTCTCGAATACTAAAACTGTACAAATAATGTGATCTTACTGTGTTTTCATGCATTGTGTCTTTTGATATATATAACGAATTGGTGAATATTGTATCTGAATAAAACGAAGAAAATGAAGAAGACATTTTAATCGTGTTAGTTACATTCTCTTTGGTTTTTAAAAAATTTGCCATATGTTGTTTCTCACAGTGGAGCATTTATTTTAATTTTCCGGGCATTTATATGATTGTTTCCTATTATAGTTTATAAGTTCATGTTTGGTTTGAGGACATTAGCCTTTCTGATTTGGGAGTCCTTTATTTTTTGTGTACTTTGCCCCCTGTCCCATATTCGATTAGTAAGGGGGCCTCCCTTTCTTTTTTGTGAGTCATGTGACCCTCCTTTAGGTGCACGCAGAAGACAATTCACCAAAGTAAATATAAAGTAAATCAATAAAAACAATCCCTACTGCTAGCCATGAGTGTCAAATAAGGTTTCACGAGAGTACTAGCCTTAAAAGGACGTAAGATCTGATGATGTATTCACTTCAGTTTCTTCTTCTTGAGAGGCCTTATTACGCATCCTCGTGGTGAAGTTAAACACAGGTGAGATACATTTACAATATAATCGTCTTTTATTAGTTATAGACAGGTCCTTTCATTAGATGGATAGAAAAATATCTCGAGGTAGAAAAATATTGGACATTACTAGTAAGTCCATCCTTAATTTTAAATATTACTGAAATTAGCTATTTTAGGGCCCACAATCTAATATGTGACTTAGTGAAATTTGTACTTGACTCCATGCTGTTCATAAATGAAACTAATGACTCTAATAGTTGTTTAAGCAGTTAGCTGACCCAGAAAGTAGACCATCAGCATTAGCATAAAGTAAAGCTGGGATAAGGCAGTGGCCTACTAATGTCAAGTCCGCACGACAGAAATCAAAACATTCTGCACCTGATTAATATATCAAATAAAAATAAAAGGAGCCAACATACATCCTTGACCAACACCCTATAACAATTAAAGGTTCAGGCTCAGATTTACTGCGTTTTTATATCAGGGGTGCGTCCCTTTTGCGGGGCCGTCCCTGCGTAAAATGATTTTTGGCATTTACTGAGCCAAGCAAAGTCACTTTGCATGGCTTAGTATAAACAAAGTAATGCAACGCTTCACATAGCATTGCCTTGCGTTACTTTGCATGGGTCGTCATTACATGGGTAAAGCATGGGCATTCCCATGTATCCACCCATGTATTCTGGGTTTGCACCAAAATAGTGTGGGGACAAATATCTTTACTCGTTACTTCCTCTGCAGCACCGTACTCATTACTTCCTCTGCAGCACACATAGAAAGAGTA
This sequence comes from Lissotriton vulgaris, assembly GCF_964263255.1. Lineage (NCBI taxonomy): Eukaryota > Metazoa > Chordata > Amphibia > Caudata > Salamandridae > Lissotriton > Lissotriton vulgaris. The sequence goes on from NC_141697.1 coordinate 530,126,629, forward strand.
ATAGGCCTCTAAGTATTGTTTTTGTGTAGGAAGGTATCCTTTAATCCGGCCCGTAACATGGAAATCCTTGTACTATGCTGCAAGGGTGCCTCTGTTGGCGCTAGGCTGCACACAGTGCACCAGCGCAAGGAGTGAACAGAAATGCTCCAAATCTTTGCAAATATGGAGTATTTCTGCTCTCCCTCTTTCAGCAACTCAGTGCAGCAAGTTCCCTTACAGCGCTGTGTTTTGGGAAATCATAGTAAGTGTGCTCACAAGTGTACAAAGCCCTGTTTAGCTTGAATGTATTTGTGACTAATAAGGGGCAAGCATCGATCAATCGTGCATAGCCCTGCTCTGATACCGCACTGAAGGTCAGAAATGATTGTTTTGGATTGGAGTTGGGCGAATTGAAGTGGGGCAGATTGAAGTGGGGTGGGTTGGGAGGGTTGGAGTTTGGTGGATTGGAGTGAACTGCATTTGGCTGAGTGGTTTGGATTGCAGTGGAATGGATAAGATTGGATTGGTCTGGGGTGGTCTGTATTGGATTGAGTGGGGAAAATTGGTGTAGGGTGAGGTGGGATAGATTGGAGTGAGGCAGATCGGAATGGGGTGGCTTAGGGTGTACTGCACAATTATGTGTGAAAGAATCATTTCGGAAATTACACATAAGAAAGAAACAATGTTGCTCTGCAATAAAAAAATCCCCATCTTTTAAGAACAGTGCCCACGAGCAAAAACAAAAGAAAACATGAGTGCGAAGTAAGAAAAGAAGATTTTGCAAAATAAAGGAAAGTTGACTATAGAAAATAAATCTTTGCAATTCGGGTTGTCCTGCTGGACACATTGCTGCCAGTCACATGCCTTCTGTTTGTAGGGCACTAGAAGTTAAACAGAACAAAATAGTACCTCAATCATGTCAGGAGCAGTGGACGGGCACTGATTAAGTTGAATTAATCAGTGCTTGGTCCCTGCTCCTCAGTAAGGAATGGAAACATTGTTAGGCCTGCCTTGACAAATTACAAGGCTGTAAAGAAGAGTGCCATGTAAGCCAACAGATGGTAAGCAATGACAGGCTCCAAGCCCTTTTTCTTAAGAACAGTGTCTTGCAAGCGAGATGCATGCAATAGCGCATACTCACGCTGGCTCAATATTAAATGTCCAATGGACACTGGAAAAGGCGACCTTGATAAAATGCTTTGTGCAGTGTGTGATTTGCAATGTGTCAATAAACCTTGATAAAATATAAACTTCATAGAGTGCGCTTTGTTTATACACAGCCAGGATCGGGCCGTGAATTTGGTATATATATATATATATAGAGATGCAGAATTGAAAACAGGATGGCAGACCTGAGGCCCACTGGAGGGCTGTGAATATCAAATGACACTGGGAGTTTTAAATTGCATGGCAAAAACCCGGACCCCACCGATGGGGATGACTGAACACTACATTTCCCGGCATACTATTCACTGGAGAATGGATGCCAATTAGTGGTTAAAGGCAGAATGTGGTGTTATTCCGGATTGCCAGGCCCCGCCCAATGATTAAGGTGCAGCAGAACCGAAACGCGTCAGGGATTGGTGACGCTATCCGGTTTAGCCAATATAAGCTCTGTATGAACCATCTCCTGTTGGGAGTGCGTCCTTGAAGCTCGGGGCTTTTTGGTGAAGATGTTTAAACATGGCGGCCTTGGCCGTGATAAGGATCGCACTGCCTGAAAGGAAACAGGTCTGCTGGGCTGTAAACTGGAGTACAGTTCACAGCCTGGGAGATGCAGAACTGAAACCAGGATGGCAGATCCGAGGCCCACCGGAGAGCTGTGAATATCGAATGATACTGGGAGTTTTAAATTGCATGGCAAAAACCTGGACCCACCGATGGGGATGACTGAACACTACATTTCCCGGCATACCATTCACTGGAGAATGGATGCCAATTAGTGGTTAAAGGCAGAATGTACAGTTATTCTGAATTGCCAGGCCCTGCCCTATGATTAAGGTGCAGCAGCACCAAAACACGTCAGGGATTGGTGATTGATTGGTGACGCTAATCCTGTTTTGCCAATAAAAGCTCTGTATGAACCATCTCCTGTTGGGAGTGCGTCCTTGAAGCTCGGGGGCTTTTTGGTGAATATATATATATACCTGACACCAAATTCAAGGTGAGACAATCCAATGCAGTTTCCGCAATTATTTTAATTTCGCTGTAACGCATTTCGGCATTACTGCCTTGTTCACACATCATCCGCTTTACAGACATACAGTTTAAAAACCCTCGTGCCTAGTGATGACTTCATTTATGTTATTCTTTACATTTATCCATGTGACCCACATGATTATGTCTTGAAGTTTACCACTTCTGTTGCTAACCTGTACATACAAGACCATGTATGTTTTTATGATAAAGTGCAAGTGCATGGCTTTACTCCACATTTAAACATTCAATGTGCCTAAAGTAACCTACCATTTTTTGACATTTAGTAATATCAATCTTAAATTGTTTTCTTGCAGTACCCGCCAAGTGGCAAGTATTGCAATAAACATAGAATCTACAAGCAAGTGTGATTTATCACTATCTGACTGTTTGTCAATTTTTCAAAAGCATGATTGGTTTCGACATTAATTCATCATTTTGGTCATCCAAATAACATTAAAGTTAGCATCAGAATTCATTTGTATTACATGTTACTTTTCAACCGTACTAAATTCATGGTCTGGAGGGTAAGTCTAAAACTTGATCCAATTGAAAAACTGGGGAACTGGTCACAATTTCGTCTAAGTGCTTAAATGTACAGAGAGATCCTCATCTGTATTAAGCCCACAAGGAATCTTGGTGTTAAATAGGACGATATATTGGGACCCGAGTTGTCGTAGCCTTTGTTCCCGTCTTCCACCCCTTCTGCTTTTTTCCACCTGGTCAATCACAAAATATACAAGGTCTTTGATGTTGCCCTCATGCTCTTCATTCACTTGCCTCGCTACGGAGTAGCTCTTGTCCTTATTCGTAACCGCTCTGAGATGTTGTAGTATTCGTACATGGGCCATGTGAATGGTACTGCCCACCTAAATTTTAGTACACGTGCACCGTAACATGTAAACAAAAAAATCATTTCTACATGTGAGGTGGGCTCTGATAATCCAAGGACTTTTTAATAGGGGTGATGCAATCCGTTTTGTATTTTTCCATATTTTACAAGCTTTGCACTTTGCGCATTTATAAAAACCAGTGCTTGCCCTCAACCACCCTTCTGTATCTCTGTCTTCAGGACTGCTGTTGACTAAGTCCTGCCTTAGGGGCCTTGCCCTTCTGAAGGTAATTAAGGATTTTTGAGAGATTAAGTCTCTCAAGATCAGATCTCTTCTGACCAGATGAGAATGCCAACTCACGCAGTCTATCACCCTGCTGTGGTAGGCATTGTAGGTGGTGATCATGCATGTCTCATTACTGTTTCAGGTTTTTTCACAACCCTGTCTCTCTTATGGGTAGATTAGGTCTGTTCTCTTCATCTTGTTGACTTTAGCGAGGGCTTGATCAAGTACTTTCGGGTTATACCCTCTCTTCAGGAATCTAGTGTTGAAATCTTGCTGCGTGCTTTCAAGAGTGGAATTATCACTGCAGTTTCGCTTGATTCCAAGGTGCTTTCCATATGGGATACAGTTCTTAAGTTTGCGTGGGTGATGGCTCCTGGCATGCAATATGGTGTTTCCAGCTGTGGGCTTTTTTTAAGCTCTTGCATGTAGTGTGCCCTCTTTCACAAACACCTCTAGGTCTAAGAAGTTTGCTCGTGTATTGTCAATACAACTAGTGAACGTTAAATTCAGAGTGTTGTTGTTTAATCTTATGTAATGATTAGCAGTGTCCATAGTGCCATCCCATATTATAAAAAGGTCATCTATGAACCTGGTCCATAGACTGATGTTGGTCTCTCATTCATGTTGGAATTGCACCATGAGCACCTGCTCCTACCACCAGCCCATATGCATATTGCATAGCTGGGGGTAAAGCAGGTGCCCATCGCAGTCCCTCGTACTTGCCTGTATGTTTCAGAATTGTAAATGAAAAAAATATTTTCAAGACAGATTCTGCCTATTTCTACTAACACAGCAGAATGTTGATGTAATGAAATAGACCTCGTATTGAGGTGGTGCCTCATAGCTCTCAATCCCTCTGCAGGGTGTATGCTCATATACAAGGATGACGCATCCGATGTAATTGAAAGGAATGTGTCCTTCCATACAATACTTTCTATTCTTCTGAGAAAGTCCCTTGTATCCTGGATGTATGCTGGCAACTCCCTCACAAAGTCTTGTACAAAAGAAGTCTAGGACTCTGGATGTTGGTTCTAACAGACTGCCTATGACGGAAATTATTGGTCTTCCAGAGGGAGTCACTAAATCTTTGTGTACCTTAGATATAAGATATAGTATTGGTGTCACCGGATTATCAACTCTGAGAAAGTAGTATTCATCTTGGGATATCATTCCCAGACCTCGCCACCTAGCTAAATCTTTATGCAATTTGTTTTTCGTTTCTATAAGATTACTGTTAGGTACTTACTGGTAACAACTACTGTCTGTTAGTTGAAGCATCACTTGATCATTGTACATATCCAATTGCCACAATACGATATCCCCCCTTTATCGGACTCACGCACCACTATATCTTTGCAAATTTTTATTTTCTGTACAAGTGTTGTAAATTTCCTGTCCTATTGCCCATTACCACACAAAAACTCTTGACTGGATTCAATTGATAAAGTCTGTAGATCTCTAACAACCAAATCAACAAATACATCTAATGAATCCTTAGATGACATTGGTGCAAAGGTAGATTTTGGTTTGAATGGGGTTCCTATGCTTTTGTAAATGTCCAGTCCCATAGTGTCAGCAGTCTCTTTTGCAGACTCAGGTTGCCCTGTACCCTCACACTCAGTCTCTAATAAGTGTAGTTCATGTAATAAATTCAAATCCCCAGATTCAAGAGAAGCACCTTCTGCCTTCTCTAGTTCTTTTGCTGGCACACTTACAGATTGAGTATAAAAGAATTTCTTTATTTTTAAATTTCTTGCAAATTTGTAGAAATCTATGCGTGTCTGAGCATGGTTAAATTTTGTCCTGGTGCAAAATGATAGCCCTGCTGATAATGTTTTTTCCTCATCCTCTGAGAGTGGTAAGTCAGATACATTTATCAGATTGATATTTATATACATAGAGAGAGAGCGAGAGAGGGAGATAATATATTTATTCATATAGATATATATATTTAGATGCTATATTTAAATACATTGAATGTAAGCTTTTTAAATGTATAAATACCATTTTTTTGCATTATATTTGTTGTTAAAATTACATATTTTAAAATTATTGTTTTCATTATAGTTATTGTATATTTTATTTATTTTGTTTCAATGTATTTTATTACACATTAAGCTATATTTCATAATAAGTTAAATCGTATTTGGCTTGTTAAAACATCCTTATTATAGTTTTAAATATGTTCATTTAGGTTAAGCAATTTTTATATATTAATTTAATATATTTGAATTTTTTGCTTTGTTTAAAAGTAACATAATTTGTGTTGTTCATAAGTTAGTTTGTGTCTTTTAATGTGGTCACAATGTTTAGTATCTTTTTTTTAACATTAAGGTATTTTAAATATTTTGTACAGCAATATTTTTGTATTTTCTTTTAAAAAGTATTAGGTCACAATATTAAAATTGAAGATAATTTGTTGCCAATATTTGTGTAGATGTATATTATTTTCCTCAATTTTCGGTCGTAGAAGCGAGATGCAATCGAGTAAACCCAGCCACAAAGGTGCCCTAAACTCTTCTCTAATAATGCATGCACCATACACAGGTCTTACCTAGATGTCATTATTTGTTCTTCAAAATTATTTTCTAAATTCAAAGTACTTACAAAAAGTCACCTATACAAATAAAATTAATGTTTTTGCGCTTAGAGTGAGCTTCTTACTTAATTTAATCTTTTTTATTATATTCTATTCTAATATTTATATAGCACTTATTACCCTCATGTGGGGTGCTGAAGCGCTTGCCGGCATGGGTTGCATGCTACTCCGTGTAGAACCATTGAAGTGAAAGAAAAGTGCATCAGTTCTAAATCTTCATGTAATAACTCCACAAGTAATCGTGCATTCTTGTAAAACTGCAGCATAACTATAGTCCATAAAGTACCTGCCCCTTGAAACGTATATTGTATTCAAAGTAGTCCTTTCAAAGTATGTGTGTAACGAAATGGGGATGTCCAGTAATGCGGAATGTGATCAACATGCAAGGACAATACGGACAGAATCTGCCTTTAACCAATTATACCCTCTGCAGAACGCCAACACAAACGCAGACTCACAAGCGGAACACTGGCCCTTTAACGAAGACTGGGATTACCAATGGGCGGAGTCGCGTCAAGACACTGAGACGTCATATACGGCACAGAACCTATCAGGAGTGTGCTTGTTCACCGAGGAGGAAGAGACGGAGACGCGGAGCGGAGTTGAGGGAGACAGCGAAACGGAGCAGAGTGAAGAAGGACGAGACGAGAATCGAGCCGGAGGAGAGAGAGAGGCGAAGGAGGAAGAGAAGCCAGGAGGCCACCGTTACGGCGAATCGCCCAGCCATACACCCGCGGGAGGTGTATGGCTACGCCAGGTACGTGACAAAGTACGGGGCTGGGTTACGGGCAGGAATACACGTACCGACGTACCCTGAGTCACATCCTAACTGGTCCCGGTGCTCCCTCCCTGAACACAGATTCCACCCTTCCCTCACTACGGCGTTTGCAGTGAACTGGTGCACAGTTAGGGTTATCCTCACTCCCTTTTCCCCGTAGATATAAAAAGACATTGGGACAGTACGCTGACACTTCCTATCTTTCTTTCCCCCCCCTGGGTATTGACTCCAACGGCACAACGGAGGTTGACGAGCCAGTCCCGCGACGGAGACTCGACCGAGACCATCGCGCCTCAGCTGCAGAGTCTAGGATCAGGAAGGCAGCCAGAAGTCGGTCACCAAGGGCGAAAACAACCACCAAGAAGAAGAGTTCGGACTCTTTGTACTTAAAAATAAAGCCTTTGAAAACTAGGATCCGGGTATTGCCTATTCCTCCTGCTACCGTAACAGTGGTGGAGAATGCGGGCATAGGCACCATCTGCGGAGATAAGATGGAAACGGTAGTGCAGCAACTAGTGAAAGGTCAAGAACGGATCGAGTGGGTGTTAGAGCAACACCTGGCTTCAGCCCAAGCTGACAGAGAAGCCATAAAGAAAGCGTTTGAGGAAAAACCTGAGCAAGCCTGGGTCGACCCTAGTAACAGAGGAGGGGCCACGGAGAGAACAATAACCCACGGAACCCCCTCAGTTTCCTTGCAGAAATACCGCTCAGGTGAAGATCCGGATTCATTCTTGTTAAATTTTGAAAGGGCCGCCAGAGCTTCGGGATGGCCCGTAGCGAAATGGCCATTCTTTTTGGCGCCTCTTCTAGGGGGAGAAGCACAGGCAGCTTACCAAGTTGCCAATCCCAATGGGAACACCCCCTACAATGAGGTAAAAAGAATAATTTTCGACCATCTGGGGCTAGATCCTGAAGCCTATTGGATAAGGTTTCGAAGGGAAAGAGGTTCAGCAGGGGAAAACCCCAAGACTTTGTTTGTAAGGCTTAAAATGGCAGCAGACAAATGGCTCACACCCACGACGAGTAGCAAGGAAGAAATACTCGACCGTATTTATTTAGAACAGTTCCTAGAGGCACTCCCCTATGCCACTCAAAAGTGGCTGAGGCAGCACCATAATTTGACTACTACTCAAGCGGTCGAAATGGCTTCATCTTTTTCACGGGCTCAACCAAAGGGGTTTCCATTTGAACCGGATAGGGAGAGAAAAACTGTGATGAGACCGGAAAAACCGATAGCAAGAGGAAAAGAAATGACACGTCCTAGAACATGGAGAACGGAAAACACCCTCCCTTCTGGTCCGCAATGTTTTGACTGTGGACAATGGGGGCACATTGCAAGATTGTGCCCAAGAAAGAGAAATGAAGAGGAACCGATGGAGGTTGGGTACCTCCCCAAGGCCGTCATGTTTTCAGCGGAGATGGGCGGAACATTTAGAGTAAGTGTTACAGCAAATGGATACCCTCTGCTAGCCCTATTAGATTCAGGGTGTCGCCAATCTGTAATTAAAACATCTTACGTCCATCCAAAACAGTACGTCCAAAACGGGGTGGTGAATATAAAGTGCGTCCATGGGGACATAAAACCCTATCCAGTGGCTAACATCGCTATAAAATCCACTTTAGGGACTACTCATGAAGTTAGAGTAGGGGTAATGGAAAGTCTACCTGAAGATTTGATAATCGGAACGGACAATCCGGCGTTCCTAAATATGTTTAGAGATAAACTAGCAGATACAACGGGGTTTCCCTTTAAAACTAATACAGGAACAAAAGAAAAACATACCCTTGACTGCCTACGCTTTGTAAAAATGTCTAAAAATGCATACTCTCCCTCGAAAGGTTCGGGCAAGGCAGCCGGGTACGATTTATATAGCGCATATGACTATATAGTGCCCAGTAAAGATAAAACTCTAATTAAAACAGACTTACAGATTGCAGTTCCCCCGGGCTCCTACGGCCGAATCGCTCCTAGGTCGGGTTTGGCCGCCAAATATTTTATTGACGTAGGAGCAGGGGTTATAGATGAAGACTATAGAGGTAATGTGACTATCCTCCTCTTTAATTTTGGAAATGAGAACTTTAAAATCAATAAAGGTGACCGGGTGGCGCAACTAATTTGCGAAAGCATAGCGTCTACCACATTGTCCGAAGTGAACAGCCTGGAAGAGACGGATAGGCGGGCAGGAGCCTTCGGGTCCACTGGGATACGCAGTGAACCCGTACATACTACACTCCCTCATGACCCGTGGGTTTTAGACAAAAGCTTTAAGTTTGCTCAAATAAGTGATCCAACTCTGATGAATGCCTGGGAACAGGCACACCAGACCGATATACGCCCTAAAACTTTTCCCCGCTTTGTCATACAGGGTGACCTGCTGTACAGAATTGGGAAAGAGGGGGATCCGGCTCAGCTTCTTGTACCGGTGTCATTCAGGGAGCAGGTTCTTTTCTTTGCTCATAGCCACCTGGTCGCCGGACACACTGGTGCCGAGAAGACGACCCAAAATGTACTCAGACAGTTTTTTTGGCCTGGGATCTATAAAGATACTGAATCCTATTGCCGTAAATGTGACATTTGTCAACGAATGAATATGATAAGGCCCCCTGCCGTCCCTTTGCAGCCATTACCGATTATTGGGAAACCTTTTGAGAGGGTCGGGATGGACCTGATAGGTCCATTACCCAAAACTAAAAAGGGGTTTCAGCATATTCTGGTCGTAGTCGACTATGCTACCAGGTTTCCGGAGGCATTTCCCTTGTCAGCGGCCAATTCTAAACAAGTGGGGGATAAAATGGTTGAACTGTTTAGTAGGGTGGGGTTCCCGAAGGAAATCCTAACTGACCAGGGCACGCCATTTGTCTCTAAACTGATGCAAGAAATTTGTGGTACCTTAAACATCCACCAGCTCCGTACCTCTGTTTACCATCCTCAGACGGACGGACTGGTGGAACGGTACAACCGTACCCTTAAATCAACTCTCCGGAAAATGATGGAAGTTAGTGGATCTGACTGGGACAAAATGCTGCCGTTAGCTTTATACGCAATAAGGGCCCAGAAACAGAGTAGTATGGGGGCCTCTGCGTTTGAACTCCTCTACGGCCGTCAACCCCGCTCATTACTAGAAATGACAAGGGATGCATGGGTCAATGAACAATCTGAGGAGGTCGCCACTACCCTGGATTACGCCACGGCCTTGAAGTCCAAGCTTGCCAAATTGAGGGAAATAGCGGTGGTCCATCTGGCGGCCAGCCAAAATGCCCAGAAAAAAGCATATGACAAAGGGAAAAAGTGGAGGCAACTACAGGTGGATGACTGGGCCTTGGTTCTCCTACCTTCTTCCTCCAATAAGTTTAGGGCAGAGTGGATGGGCCCATACAGGGTTTCGGCCATTATAGGGCGTACTAGCTATAAACTGCAGGTCGCTCCAAACAAACACCAATCATATCATATCAACCTGCTAAAAAAATGGCTGGGGCCGCCCCCTGCCGCGGTTCACTTGACTGTTAAATCGGAATTTGAGAGCGCCACCATTGACATGCTGGTTCACAATGATGAACTGCCTGGACCGCAACGAAAGGAACTGAAAGATACCCTAAAAAAAATTTCAGACGTCTTCTCCTGCCGGCCAGGGAGAACTTATCTGGCTGAACATTGTATCGATACCCCTCCTGGAAAAAAAGTGAGGATCAAACCGTACCAAGTCCCCGAGGCCAGAAGAGCGGCTGTCAAGGCTGAGGTGGAAGAGATGCTCACGCTGGGAGTAATCCAGCCTTCCAAAAGTGATTGGTCTAGCCCCATCGTTATGGTCCCTAAACCGGACGGCAGTCGCCGTTTTTGCATGGACTTTCGAGCACTGAACGATATATCTCTGTTCGATGCATACCCCATCCCAAGAGTGGACGAATTAATTGAAAGGTTAGGCAATGCTAAGTACATCTCGACCCTGGATTTGACAAAAGGGTATTGGCAGGTGCCCCTGCGTCGGGAAGATATGAAAAAAACGGCATTTTCGACTGAAGATGGTCATTTTGAATTTACGGTCTTGCCGTTTGGCCTCCACGGGGCGCCAGCGACATTCCAGCGTCTAATGAATAGAGTCTTAGCCGGGTTGAGTGACTATACCTCCGCCTATCTAGACGACATTGTCATCTATAGTCCGGATTGGCGCTCGCATCTGATTCATCTGGCCTCTGTCTTGGAAAAATTGAAGAATGCGGGATTGACAGTGAACGCCAAGAAATGTAAATTGGCCTTTCAAAAGGTTAAATATCTTGGCTATGTGTTGGGCCATGGAATGATTGAGCCACAAATTGAGAAGGTTAGGGCAATTTCGGAGACCCCTTTCCCGGCAACTAGGAGGGAAATGAGATCATTTTTGGGGCTTGTCGGATATTATAGGAGGTTCATCCCACAGTTTGCCGACATAGCTGCGCCTCTTACAGACGCACTGAAAGACAAAGGGAAACCATCTACTCCAATACATCCTACAGAGCGGATGCAGGAGGCCTTTTTCACGTTGAAGTCCATCATTACGTCGACTCCGGTATTATCTTCTCCGGATTTTTCTCGCCCGTTTTCGTTGCACACAGATGCATCGGATTACGGGATTGGAGCGGTGCTTTCACAAGTAGGACCTGATGGGCTTGATCACCCAATTCTGTACGTGAGCAGAAAACTCTTTCCCAGGTAACTAAAGTACGCTACCATCGAAAAGGAATGTCTGGCGATCAAGTGGGCCATCGAGAAACTCGCTTATTACCTAGAAGGGAGACATTTTGATCTTTTTACAGACCATGCTCCGCTGATGTGGATGGCCCGCAATAAATCAAATAATGCAAGGGTACTCCGCTGGTTTTTGTCCCTACAACCGTTCTCATTTTCTGTACATCATCGGAAAGGTATCGAAAATGTAGGGGCTGATTTCTTGTCACGTCATCCACTCACCGATCGTGAGTGTCCGGAGGGGGAGGTATGTAACGAAATGGGGATGTCCAGTAATGCGGAATGTGATCAACATGCAAGGACAATACGGACAGAATCTGCCTTTAACCAATTATACCCTCTGCAGAACGCCAACACAAACGCAGACTCACAAGCGGAACACTGGCCCTTTAACGAAGACTGGGATTACCAATGGGCGGAGTCGCGTCAAGACACTGAGACGTCATATACGGCACAGAACCTATCAGGAGTGTGCTTGTTCACCGAGGAGGAAGAGACGGAGACGCGGAGCGGAGTTGAGGGAGACAGCGAAACGGAGCAGAGTGAAGAAGGACGAGACGAGAATCGAGCCGGAGGAGAGAGAGAGGCGAAGGAGGAAGAGAAGCCAGGAGGCCACTGTTACGGCGAATCGCCCAGCCATACACCCGCGGGAGGTGTATGGCTACGCCAGGTACGTGACAAAGTACGGGGCTGGGTCACGGGCAGGAATACACGTACCGACGTACCCTGAGTCACATCCTAACTGGTCCCGGTGCTCCCTCCCTGAACACAGATTCCACCCTTCCCTCACTACGGCGTTTGCAGTGAACTGGTGCACAGTTAGGGTTATCCTCACTCCCTTTTCCCCGTAGATATAAAAAGACATTGGGACAGTACGCTGACACTTCCTATCTTTCTTTCCCCCCCCTGGGTATTGACTCCAACGGCACAACGGAGGTTGACGAGCCAGTCCCGCGACGGAGACTCGACCGACACCATCGCGCCTCAGCTGCAGAGTCTAGGATCAGGAAGGCAGCCAGAAGTCGGTCACCAAGGGCGAAAACAACCACCAAGAAGAAGAGTTCGGACTCTTTGTACTTAAAAATAAAGCCTTTGAAAACTAGGATCCGGGTATTGCCTATTCCTCCTGCTACCGTAACAATGTGCTAATGTGTTACATATCCATTCAGATAGATGTGCCTGAATGTGGACATATATTATGCATTCACTCATGTATATACTTTGTGTAAAACATCTATTATTATTAATGTCTATTACATGTATACGATACATCTGTTAAAAATCATCCATAGACAATTACATTTACTGTATGTAAAGAATTGATTCACATGTACATGTGTCTATGTAAAAGTTTCTTCTACAGTCATATGCCTGTGTTTCTAGCGTGTTTATAAAACTATGTGCTGGGGCTTGTGTCTTTACACAGGTCTGCTTCTCTGTATACAGTGTCTATATGCAATCATGTGTCTGCATTGTTTATGTAAGTGTATCGTACCCTACCCTCCTCTGACACCCAGTCCTCTCCCTACAATACCACTACACTACCCTGTACGACCCCCTGACACTACCCTAAACCACTCCCCTACACTACATAAACACCACAACACTACCCAAAACCCTAAAGCACTACCCCAGCACAACCCTCCCCTGCCACCCAGTTCGGTTCCTACACTCAAACACTAACCTGTAAGACCCCCAGACGCTACCCTAAATCCTAAAACACTACGCAACACTATGCAAACACCACAATACTACCCTAAACCCTAAAACACTACCCCCAGCACAACACTCCTCGACCCCCAGTCTGGTCCCTACACTCAAATACTACACCCTGCACAACTCCCCTGACACTACCCTAAATCCTAAAACACTACCCTACACTACACAAACACCACAATACTACCCTAAAACACTACCCCCAACACGACCCTAAATCCTAAAATACTACCCTACACCACATAAACACCACAACACTACCCTAAACACTAAAACACAACCCCCGCACGACCCTCCACCACCCCCAGTCTGGTCCCTACACTCAAACACTACCATGCACGACCCCGACACTACCCTAAATCCTAAAACACAACCCTACACTACAAAAACACCACAACACTACCCCAACACGACCCTAAACCTAAAAAAATAACCCCCAGCCCCAGCCCAATCCCCCTTACTTCACTCTCTCCTTGTGGTTCATCTCTCCTAGTTCCTGTGTCTGAGGGGCGCTGCACGGTGTACGTCGTTGTGAGGAAACGGAACAGCCTCAGTTTCCTCACAACGTTGTGGATCGCCATTACATTGCATGTGTTGTAAAAGCGCATGCGATGGAATGGAATGCGTAGTAATAGCTACACGTTGTTACATTGCATGCGTTGTAACACATGCAATGTAATAACATGTGGGGAAACAGCTGCGTTGTAATTGGCTGTTTCCCATGTATATGACTCATTACATCGTAATACAAATACCACGCGTGCCATTACAACTTGGGTATTACTACACGATGTCAATAACAACAACATGCCATTACATCGCAAAATTTTACCACGACTATACCTTTACTACGCATGCCATTACAACCCAAAGGCATGCGTGGTAAAGATATCCTCATGGTAAAGGTTTGCAAGGTAAGTGACTCTACCCTACCCTCCCCCGACCCCCAGTCCTCTCCCTACAATAACACTACACTACGCTGTAGTCACGCATGCAATGTAATAACATGCAGGGAAACAGCTGTGTTGTAATGTCTGTTTCCCATTTCACACATGAGGAGCCGAATTCACGTGATCTGGTATTCTTGTTTGTGGCCAAAAACTCCAGGTTTCTGCCAAAATGGGATTACAAATGTACCTGTGACACAAAGCCTCCTTCAAAAGTCAGGTGGTAAAATAATCAGATATTTCAAATGCTGGCATTGTGAATCGACTTGAAAAGGCACAGTAATACGACTGATTACTTTCCATAACAAGAGCTACTGGGCCCACAGGTTTATTTTTATTATTTTAGAGGGAACACCGCTGCTCTGTGGTAAACCACCTATAGATTTCAGAAGCCGCAACGAAATAAAGACTCTAGGTGGAATATCTGAGAAGATCAAAGTAGCAAATCTGCTGTTTGCATGTTATACCACAAAACATCATAATCCCTCTAGTTACTGGGTGTCATGGAATTTTTTGGCCTCTTGTATTGAGAGCCAACAAGCAATATTACAGAGTCTTAGCAGCAGACCACTGTTATACCGGCACTTAATTGTTATACAGTAGATAGCAGGTGATATGGACCAGTTCCCCTCAATGGACTGAAGGTCTACAGAAGCGAACTTACTGAATTTACGGACTCCAGGAGAGAGAATGGTTATTCTCGTAGTAGTTTTTAGGTCTAGCTGAAGCAATGCGTAAGCATTGTTCGGCGAGATTCTAGTAAGCGGTCCGAAAAGTCTACCCAAGCTGCGGATTGGACACAGTTCATGTGAGACAGGCGCGTGCACAACGCCAGCCACATCACACACCACCATTTGTCTGTGCCTCGGCATCAGACTTCAAAGGCTGCCGCTACCCCCCAATCAGACTTCAAAGGCTGCCGCTCCCCCGCCTCCTGCTTCAGACTTCAAAGGAATGCGCTCCTCCGCCCCTGCAATGCCGAGAGCTTGTTTATAGAGAGCGGCTCAGTTTTTCTTGGAACAAATCCACCCCTCTAGTTTTTCCACGTTTTGCTTTCTTTTATTTTGTTTTATTTTAGGAGATCGTGGTAACACTTTTGATTAGTGGTTTTAAGTGACTGCAGTCTTGTGGGGTTGCCTAGAGAAAGCACACACTTTTCTTTCCTAAACCATTGCCCATTTTACGCGGAGCAGTCCTGCCTTGCTCAAGTAACCTGCAAGCATTTTGTAGGCAAGTGCATTATTTCTGAGTATTCTGCATCCATGCTCTAGAGCTCGTGAGCATTTAGTATGGAATGCTTATCTTGCTTAGCTTTTCCTCTTAAGTGACTCCATCCAAATAACACTTGGGTAAAAAAAAATTCAAAAGTTTGCAAAAGTGCAGACTTTCAGATGAAAACTATCCTTGTAAAAACGACAGGAAGGACTTGTAGTTCTTTGCAAGGACGGTGGTTATTTCACAGGAACAGAAATACATGGCCTTGCACACCACTACTTGTGATACTGTGTCTAGTACCTGGGATACAGAAGCACTAATGGTCATTTGATAGAACAACACTTAGCAATGCCAGTAGAGTCAAGTCAATGGAATCAACCCAATCCATTCACACAACAACTTTCATTCTCATCACTCAAGACATTCGTATCATTACATTTTCTTGGAAAAAAAGCAATAGCATCTTCTCACAATAATTTCCTTATAATACACACCATCACACACCCTCACTCACCCAGACCCCCTCACCCTCACAACCCTCTCACCCTCACTCACCCTCACACACCCTCACCCTCACACACCCTCACACTCACACCCCCTAACCCTCACACTCCCTCACCCTCACCCTCACACCCCCTCACCCTCACACACCCCCTCACCCTCACTCACCCTCTAACCCACCATCTCACTCTCACTCACTCTCTCACCCACCCTCACCCCCCTCTCACCCTCACACACCCTCACACCCCCTCACCCTCACCCTCACACACCCTCACCCTCACACACCCTCACACCTTCTCACCCACGCTCACCAACCCTCACCCTCACACCCCCTCACCCTCACACCCCCTCACACCTCCTCACCCTCACACACACTCACACCCTCACCCTAACACACCCCTCAACCCACACCCCCTCACCCTCACACCCCCTCACCCTCACCCTCACACCCCCTCACCCGAACACCCACTCACCCTCAAACACCCTCACCCTCACCCTCACACACCCTCAACCTCACACACCCTCTCACCCTCACACACCCTCTCACCCTCACACACCCTCTCACCCTCACATCCCTCACCCTCGCACCCCCTCATCCTCACACCCCCTCACCCTCACACCCTCAACCTCACACCCCCTCACACTCACACCCCCTCACACCCTCACCCTCACACACCCTCTCACCCTCACACCCCCTCACCCCCTCCCCCTCACACACCCTCACCCTCACACCCCTCACCCTCACAACCCCTCAACCTTACCCCCTCACCCCATCACCCCTGTCACCCTCACCCACCCTCACCCACCCTCTCACCCTCACACACCCTGTCACCCTCACACATCCTCTCACCCACCCTCACACTCCCACACCCTCACACACCCTCACATCCTCACATACCCCCTCACCCTCACACCCCCTCACCCTCACATCCCCTCACCCTCACCTCCCTCACCCTCACACCCCCTCACCCTCACACAACCCCTCACCCTCACACCCCCTCACACACCCTCACCAGCATAGCATAACAAAACATAGCATAGCATAACAAAACACAGCATAGCATAACAAAACAAGCATTTGCAAAGCAATAGGTCTCGCATTAGGAAAGTTGGAGCTATTGGTATTGTAAAAGACAAATTTTGTATTTGTGTTGGTTTTGAAAATAGCGAAAGTAATAGCTTTGTCATTTACAATGCCAATAGTTTTAACTTTCGCAAATGTGACACCTATTGCATTTGTAATGCAATATGTGTTGTATTTACGTTACTTAGATGTATCGATATTACAAATTTAAATGGCTTTAATTTTTTTTTAAATTAATACTCAAATAAAAGCTATTGTAATTTATAATGGCAATAGCTTAAACTTTTATGAATAACTTTTGTGAAGATTATGTTCAGTGTATTTTATTGTGACGAAAATCCAAGAACAGAAGTGAAATATTAACATCTTTTTGTTACATTTGTAATAAAGCTTGAAACATTGAGAGAACATATTTGAACCAGGTGTTGTTGAAGGGTTGCACAGATTGATGCTGTGGTGGCGCTGAGTATGTTGTGATGGCGAACGAGTGATGCTGTGGCGTTCAGTGATGATGGGGCGTTCAGTGATGCTGTGGTAGCACATAGTGATGTTGTGGTGCCCCTGATGCTGTGGAGGTGCCGAGTGATGCTGCATGCTATGCTATGTTGTGTTTTGCTATCCTATGTTTTGTTTTGTTATGCTATGCTATGTTTTGCTATCCTATGCTTTGATTTGTTATGTTATGCTATGCTGTGTTTTGTTATGCTGTGTTTTATTATGCTATGTTTTGTTATGATATGTTTTGTTATGCTATGTTTTGTTATGCTATGTTTTACTATGCTTTGTTATGCTATGCTATGTTTTGGTATGCTTTGTTGTGTTTTATTATGCTATGTTTTGTTATGCTATGCTATGTTTTGTTATGCTATGCTATGTTTTGTTGTGTTTTGTTATGCTATGCTTTGTTTTGCTATTCTATGTTTTGTTATGTTATGCTATGTTTTGTTGTGTTTGGTATGCTATGTTTTGCTATGCTATTATATGTTTTGTTTTGCTATTCTATGTTTTGTTGTGTTTTGTTAAGCTATGCTATGTTTTGTTGTGTTTTGCTATGTTTTGCTATGCTATGTTTTGTTGTGTTTTGTTAAGCTATGCTATGTTTTGTTGTGTTTTGCTATGTTTTGTTATGCTATGTGTTGTTGTGTTTTGTTATGCTATGTTTTGTTATGTTATGCTGTTTTGCTATGCTATGTTTTGTTTTGCTAATCCTATGCTTTGTTTTGTTATGCTATGCTATGTTTAGTTTTGATATCCTATGCTTTGTTTTTATGCTATGCTATGTTTTGTTGTGTTTTGTTATGCTATGTTTTTTGTGTTTTGCTATGCTATGCTTTGCTATGCTATGTTTTGTTATGCTATGCTATGTTTTGTTTTGTTTTATTATGCTATGCTTTGCTTTGCTATGCTATGTTTTGTTATGTTATGCTATGTTTTGTTGTGTTTGGTATGCTATGTTTTGCTATGCTATTATATGTTTTGTTTTGCTATGCTATGTTTTGTTGTGTTTTGTTAAGCTATTTGTTGTGTTTTGCTATGTTTTGTTATGCTATGTGTTGTTGAGTTTTGCTATGCTATGTTTTGTTATGTTATGCTATGTTTTGCTATGCTATGTTTTGTTTTGCTATCCTATGCTTTGTTTTGTTATGCTATGCTATGTTTAGTTTTGCAATCCTATGCTTTGTTTTTTATGCTATGCTATGCTATGTTTTGTTGTGTTTTGTTATGCTATGTTTTGTTGTGTTTTGCTATGCTATGCTTTGCTATGCTATGTTTTGTTATGCTATTCTTTGTTTTGTTGTGTTTTATTATGCTTTGCTTTGTTTTGTTATGCTGTTTTGTTGTGCTGTGTTTGGTTGTGCTGTGTTTTGTTGTGCTGTGTTTTGTTGTGAGAGAATTGAAAAGTCGGGGCAGGGAGATGACAGGCAGATAGAGAAACGACAAGTGGGAAGGTAATATGGAAAGAGACAAGGAGAGGGGACGACAGCGATGAAGGAAGGGGAAGACAGTGGGGAAGGGAGTGGGAAATGAAGAATATGGAGGAAACTGTTATAATGGGATAACAAGAGCAGTCTGACATGGGGAGCGAATGAAGAGAGGGTCGCAAAAAGAGAGAAAGGGAAGAGACAGTGACAGGACGGGGACACATAGCCTGCCTGTATGAGAGGGCACAGGAATAGTAGAAGAGAGAAGAGAACACAACGGAAAAGGGGCTTATGAGAGAGTAAAAAGCAGTAACGAGTTGCTGGAGGAGAAAGGGTGCACCATTGTCCGATGACGAGGGCTGACATCACATGCCAGAGGTCGAACTAGCCTTGAACAAGACCGACCTACATCTTCACCCTCCCCAGGTCAAGAAACGAGTACCAACAGCTTACTCGATGCTTATGCACAAAGAGACTAATTGCTGAATGTATTTGATATTTATTTCAAGTGGTTAGTTTTAACTCCATGAGCGTTTAAAAAACAACAACAACAAAAAACACAATAGTGCACGTAGCTTTCCATGCCACTTTGCTGTGCTGAATTAATGATTTGCCCTTTTCAGGAGGCAGCGCTATAAACTATTTTAGTGCACATGAGTCATGCGTGTGTGACAGAGAGTTTCCTCGGTCTGCGCAGGCTGTCAGTCTGCGGTTCCTACCGCTTCCGAGTCACTTAAAAAAAAACCACAAGCAAGCAAAAAAAATACGCATTTCCCTGTGCTCGTGTCACTACTGTAAGCTCGAGCGTGAAATACCACAGATATTGATCATGGTGGCGATAGCGTGATATTCTGCTGCAATTGCTGTGTAGATGTGCAACACCATGGAAACAAAGATGGATGAAGGAAATGGCGGGGCAATACATGGAGACACACCCTGCAGGCATCTTACAGGCACCACCGAGTCAAATATCAGCCCAAACACAGAGGACAGGCAAAGCGAGCACGAGAAACGTTTCCTACCGCAAACACAGCACAGATGTTATCCCTGGACAAACAAAAGTGCGGAGATGCCGGTCTTACGGCCAATAGAGCGCTATGCCAGTTGCACAAAAAAAAAAAGAACGAGTGGGTTGGTTTATTTAAATATAAAAAAGCCAAGCAGGGTGGGAATGGGTAGGTGGGGTGAGCGCAACATGGAGAGAGTGGGTGGTAAGAGGCATGGGTGCGCGGGGAGAGAGAAAGAAAAAGCATGCAATCCCACAGTGTTAACAATTTCCTGAATGTAAGCAGCAGTAGGAGAAAAGTCAGCTTGTAAAAGGATGGTAAACAAGCTCTCGGCATTGCTGTGGTGGGGGCGGACGGGATCGCATTCCTTTGAAGTCTAATGCGGGGGCGGGGGACCGGCAGCTTTGAAGTCTCCGAGGCACAGACAAATGGTGGTTTGTGACGTGGCTGGTTTGTGCATGCGCCTTTCTCACATGAACTGTGGCTAATCCGCCGTTGGCAGACTTTTCAGACCGCTTACTAGAAATCTCGACAAACAAGCATTGCTAAAGCAATGCTTTAAGTCGAGACCTAAAAAGCATAGGATAGCAAAACATAGCATAGCATAACAAAACAAAGCATAGGATAGCAAAACAAAACATAGCATAAGAAAACACAACAAAGCATAGCATAGCATAACAAAACACAACAAAACATAGCTTAGCATAACAAAAAATAGCATAACAAAACAAAGCATAGCATAACAAAGCATAGCAAAACAAAACATATCATGGTATAACAAAACATAACATAGCATAACAAAACACAACAAAACATAGCAGAACAAAACATAGCATAAAGTAACAAAACATAGCATAACATAACAAAACATAGCATAACATAACAAAACAAAGCATAGCATGACAAAACATAGCATAACAAAACATAGCAAAACACAACAAAACATAGCATAGCATAACAAAACACAACAACACATAGCATACATAACAAAACATAGCATAGCAAAGCATAGCAAAACATAGCATAGCATAACACAACACAACAAAACATAGCATAGCATAACAAAACAACGCTTAGCATAGCATAACAAAACATAAAATAACAAAGCATAGCATAGCATAACAAAACATAGCATAGCAAAACAAAGCATAGCATAATAAAACACAACAAAACACAGCATAGCATAACAAAACATAGCATAGAGTAACAAAGCATAGCATAGCAAAACACAACAAAACATAGCATAGCACAACAAAACAAAGCATAGGATAGCAAAACAAAACAGCATAGCATAACAAAGCATAGCATAACATAACAAAACATAGCATAAAATAACAAAACACAGCAACACATAGCATAACAAAACCTAGCAAAACCTAGCATAGCTTAACAAAACACAACAAAACATAGCATAGCAAAACAAAACATATAATGGCATAGTAAAACATAGCATAGCATACCAAATACAACAAAACATAGCATCGCATAGCATAGCATAACAAAACATAGCATAGCAAAACAAAGCATAGCATAATAAACCACAACAAAACATAGCAGAGCATAACAAAACATAGCATAGCATAACAAAGCATAGCATAGCAAAACATAGCATAGCATAACAAAACATAGCTTAGCATAACAAATCACAGCATAGAATAGCATAACAAATCAAAGCATAGGGTAGCAAAACATAGCATAACATACCAAAACAAAACATAGGATAGCAAAACAAAACATAGCATAGCATACAGCATCACTCAGCACCACTACAGCATCACTCAGGGGCACCACAACATCACTATGCGCTACCACAGCATCACTGAACGCGACAGCATCACTCGTTCGCCATCACAACATCACTCAGCGCCACCACAGCATCAATCTGTACAACCATTCAACAACAACGGGTTCAAATATGTTCTCTCAATGTTTCAAGCTTTATTACAAATGTAACAAAAATATGTTAATATTTCACTTCTGTTCTTGGATTTTTGTCACAATAAAATACTCTGAACATAATCTTCACAAAAGTTATTTACAAAGGTTTAAGCTATTACCATTATAAATTACAATAACTTTTAGTTAAGTATTAAATAATAAAACAATTAAAAGCCATTGTTATTTGTAATATCAATAAATGTAAGTCACGTAAATATAACACATCTTGCATTACAAATGCTATAGGTGTCACATTTGCGAAAGTTATAACTATTGCCATTGTTAATGACAAAGCTATTAATTTAGCTATTTTCAAAAACAAAACATAAATAAAAATATTGGTTATTTACAATACCAATAGCTCAAACTTTCCTAATGCGAGACCTATTGCATTGCAAATGCTTGTTTGCCTTGTAGTTGATGCAACCACTCATTGATGAATGTAGGACTCTAATTCATAAGTGTCTTCAATCCAATGTTTTTCCTGTTAATTGTGTGCTTCAGGTCCCTTTTGAAAGAAGAGAATGTATTAAGCCTACAGCCAAGGAATTGGAACTTTACAGGATTTTCTTGTGTTTTTCCATTGAAATTTGGAAAAGGAAATGGATCAGCTGGATGGATGGAAGTAATGTACGGCTCCGGCCTCCGCTTTCCCTAAAAAGTCTTTCTGTATGGTACGCCAGTGAGAAGCAGATCCTTTACTTTACTGGGGAGTCAGTGTTTAGATTTTACTGCAGGCGGGTGATAGGTTATGCTACGTTACGTTAGGGTACTTTACATGACGTTACGTTACGTTATGTTATCTGCCCGTGGGGTGCCTTTCTTCAGGATTCTGAAGATTCATCTAAGATTGGAGTCTTTCTAGGCTTGCGATGATACATTTCAGGTGCTGTGTTTTGGCTTTCACTGAATTGTCTTTGTATGATTTTGGCGTTGTTTAAGTGTGTCTTGGGGACTTTACCATTATGCATCTCTTACATCAGTGAATTACCTGTAGCCTGGAAGTTGGAGATAGCCTGTGCAGCGAGGTGCTGGGCAAGTGGAATAACTTAGGTGTCTGCTGGATTTGTGTGAGTGGTTCTTGTGGTTTTGATGTGTGTATGTAGTTTCTGTCAAATGTGAGCTGAGTTTGGGATACATATGTCTTTCTAATGGTATGTGCTATTGGTGATGCCAGCTTGTATAGTGAATAGATGTGTGTGAGATGTTCTCTATGATATTTGTGATAGGTTTGCTTGTCTTACCGGGGCAAGGGTGGTAAATAGCTAAGTATGTATGTATGTATGTATGTGTGTTCTTATATAGCGCTCGACTTACCCTAGGGCATCTCAGCGCTTGCATTGGGAACCCATCCTGGCTTATCCCTGTGAGATCACCCGTACTGGGCATCCCCAAGGTGAACGCCAGGCACCCCGCCGCGGGGGGGCCGTTGTGGAGATTAAGCAAGCTTAATGCCCAGAGTTGCAGAGTGTGAACCCGTGATTAGAGTGGGCACCGAAGCGAGAATTATCGAGTCCGTGGACAATTGGGCTCAAGACCCTGCCGCGTCGGGAATTGAACCCTGGTCCTGGGTCTGACCTCTGCTTCAGGGTATGCTTCCTCTAACCAGTGAGCCACACTTCTCCACAAGTGACAAACCACAGTAAGATTTGTGTCAGCAGTGATGGTTGCATGTGAAATATTTTATTTCTTGTAATTATGACTTTGAGCCAGTGAGAGAAATAATATGTTAAGATGTGTTTCTTTGTATTATATTCTGAATGGTAGTGGTGTTTTGAGCCACATGGGTTCTGCCAATATGCCATATCTGTGTTGCTTTAACGTATATGAGTTCTTATAGGAGAGTCAGGGAGCTAGTTCTGTGGTGGGGAGAGGACCCCTACTGCTCCTAGATTAGCTGGTTGCCCCCCGAGAGGCTACCAGGGAGGCCCCGACCACTACGGCACCATTGAGGAGAAGCGTGAGCATTTTTGATATGAAGTGACGGGTGTCCTTTAGAAAGGAGAAAGGCCATACCCCTCTTCATCCACGGGTTGCCGCGGTGGGGGTCCTCATGCCCAAAAGAGACAGGGGGGCTCCCTAGAACAACTGGCAGCAACCCATGAGCCCACAATCTGCCGCTTAACTACACAGACTGGACAGTCCATGGTCAAGGGGACTAGCCAAATGGAACTTATGGGGCAGATTCTCTTGCCTGACCCCATGATGGCCGCCACAGTGGTCCTTTACCACGATGAGTTACAAGTCTCACATTGGTGAGATGACCCACAGGCTTACTCCGAATGGAACACCAGGGGCACCATTTGTTTGCTGACTGTTGCACTGTACCCGCCATTCACGTTGTTCGGTCCCGAGATGCTGCCTGTACCTGCCTGACTCTAAAATGATGGCCGCAATTTCCCCATCCATACCTCGCCTGCAATCACCCCGAGATGGAGGATGAGGCGGGCGGCGCATCACAGTAACACCGGGACTGATGCCTTCTATGGAACGAGCTGAAACTTTAACTGTTTGTACTTACTGCGGAGCACGAGTACCCTTGGCCATTGCCCGGTGGAGGCTGTCCTATGCAGCTATAGCGGAGTCTGGCTCTGGGTCACCCCCTCTGCTGTCGCCTACCCAGCGGTACATCGGACATTGTTTGTCACGGTTCTTCACGGTTTTATCTGTCTCTCTCCTCGACTGCTTTGACTGCTTTGTTACCCCTGGAGTACTTTCCCCCTTCAGATCTACCTGACTCTGTCTGCTTTCCTCTCCCCTGTTTATCTTTCCCCCACTACCTTCCATTACCCATATGACGTGTGTCTTGGATATGCTACGCGATAATTATCCTATATTATTGTGTAAGCTCAAGTTTTTTTCTCCGTGGAGAAATGTGGCTCACTGGTTAGAGCAGGCAGACCCTGAAGCAGAGGTCAGACCCGGGACCAGGGTTCAATTCCCGACACGGCAGGGTCTTGAGCTCAAATGTCCATGGACTCGATAATTCTAGCTTCGGTGCCTGACCTAATCATGGGTTCACACTCTGCAACTCTGGGCATTAAGCTTGCTTAATCTCCACAATGGCCCCCCGCGGCGGGATGCCTGGCTTTCACCTTGGGGATGCCCTGTAGGGGCTATCTCACAGGGTAAAGCCAGGATGGGTTCCCAAGGCAAGCGCGGAGATACCCCTTCGGGGCTCGATTCAGGCGCTATATAAGAAACATAATAATAATAATAGTAATAAGCATATACTGGTAACTGCAACTGTAACTGATGTAACTATGTAACAATGTTTTGAAACAATATCTTTTCTCATGTAAAGCTCTCTGATACCTCCGGATCTAGCCTGCGCTATATAAAACTTTTCAAATAAAATAAAAAATAAAAAATGAATTATGCCTAATGCGTTCTGTTGTATGTTGGCGTGCTGTGGAGCTGGTGGCACATGCTGTTGAGAGCACAGTGATAGCCAAATATGTTTTCACATCTGTGCTGTTTGAATGTATGTGAGAGTTTGTGTCTAATGTGTAAAGTCAAAAGTACTTTATTTCCAAGAAATATATTCTAATAGAAATATTATACACATTTCTATGTCTATCCCTAATGTGTTCTGATGGGGTTTACTGAAGATATACCATTAGTAGCAAGAGCTGTTGCGGTCGATAGCCACCTGTATGAGGCATTTTATCTGCAGCGCCCTGTTGGGCATAAGGAAGTAAGTTCACTCCAGAACAAGGCAACTTTGGCATGTATCACCATCAGGTGTTAGTCCCTAGTGAGACTGCAGTGCACTGTGGTACCAGCAACCTTTCATATCACAATCTTTCATATTATTCTCAATTTTAGAGCCAGTCTCTCATCGCATATAATCTCTGTAAGACATGTTCTGGCAGCTGGTTAGTTATAGATATGCAAATGGATTCCCTGAGAGGTATGTGATGGCTGACTGTACCGCATGTTTGTGATCTCTAGGATATCTGTGGAGTAGTCTGCCTAATGCGCTCTGCTGGGTGTTGAGGTATCCTATTGGAATGGTCAAATTCGTAAGAGCTGTATAGGCTTTGGCTGACTGGTTCCTAATTCTATTAACTCCTCAGACAATTCTTGGGCAAGCCCATGGACATTATGCAGAAGTAGTCCAACAAGTGGTCTTGGAAAGGCATCCTAAATGTGGCATCCATCAGAACATCTAAGCAAATGTGTGAAGATGTTTGAGGGTACCTCAGCAACCCTGACAGAAATACACTTGCTCCTCCCCAACTTCATATCATCTTACAGATTATCACCTCCATTACCTACAAGGTTACCAGAACGGGCACCCTTCACTGCTGACAGAGAAATGAACCACCTCAAATGAATAGTGCACCACCAGAAGTGAGGGTCATCTCCAGATGGGAATCAAGAACATGCTAAAAAGAGAAAACAGGCCTTCCCTTCTCTGCTCCCAGGATCTAGTCAACATCCCCATCAAGACCTGAACTGCCCCACATCCCTGCAAATCAATAAGGATCTGAAGACCCGCCTCTTCAGAGAGCACTATATGTCTACACAATAGGGTTCATCACCCACAAACATGCTTCGTCTTTGTAAACAATCCTCTTCAAATTCCCGTTGGTTTCGATCTACATTTGTTCACTACAATTAGAATTTGGTTTGAATGTCCAAGATCCTTTTCTTGGTTGTGGTGCTCACTTTCAAAGAGGGATATCCACTCTTTTTCATTAAGACTTTCTTATGAGGTGTTATTAACTTAAAACTAAAATGTCTGAACATCAAATGCAGACTCAGGAAAGTGTCGAGCGAAATGAGGCGGATGCTACAGAAGCCTTGAAAGTGGAATTAAAAAGTATCTTGGAGGAAGAGTACAGGCAAGATGGAAGACAAGGAGACTGACGCACTTTAATTATGGAGAAGGATGTGGCAAGCTACTTGCCTGGAAGATAAAAAATGATCAGGCAAGGAACTTTATAAAATAAATGAAATCGAATGGGCCAGTACCTCTAGTTAGATCAAGGGAAGGGATTGAACAAACTTTAGTCAGCCATTTTGAAACGGTGTACTCTGAAAATTTGGCCACAAAGGGAGAGAAAGTGAAAGAATGGTTAGGCCAAGAAGCTCCTCACGGCTCTCTGAGACACAAAGGGAAAATTTGAATAGTCCAATTTTAGATTCTGATATAAGGAAGGCCTCTAAAGCAGGGAAAATAAATAAAGCAGCGGGACCGGATGGTATCCCTGCTGAGATATATAAAAAGCTAGAGTGCTGTTTGATTCCGGTAATGGTTAGACTTTGTAATGAGATTTTTGTAGATGGTAAGGCGATCCCAAAATCTTTGAATGATGCTATTATCACCCTTATCCTCAAGCCAGATAAACCAGCTAATTGCTGTGATTCCTATAGACCCATCTCATTATTGAATTCAGACTATAAAATCTTTTTGAGGATCCTAGCAGATAGGCTGAGTGAAGTATTGGATGTGTTATTAAATGAGGATCAGAAGGGATTTATGCGTGGCAGGGGAATAAAAGATCTAACATACAACTTAATTGGTGCAGTGGACATAGCAACTACTTTTAAACTGCCCTTAGCCACAATCACTGTAGATGCTACAAAAGCATTTGACAGAGTGAACTGGTCTTTTCTACAGGAGATTTTACAACTCTCTAATTTAGAGAATAACTTCTTTATGGCAATAATGCTTATCTACAAGAATCCTACCACCAGAGTGGTAGTGAATGGGAATATCTCTAGCAGTTTTAATATTCATAGGGGGACTAGGCAGGGGTGCCCTTAATCCCCGCCGCTTTTTAATTTGTATATTGAATCCCTGGCGGAAAAGATAAGAACTCATGAAGGCATTCAACCGTTCAAGTATCACGAGTGGGTAAAGAAAGTAGGTCTGAATGCAGACGATTTAATAGTGTACACATCAGACCTGAATACAACATTACCAGTAGTGTACAATTTGGCAATATGATTCAGACAGCTTTCTGGATACGAAATCAATGAAAACAAGACAGTCGTGATGGAATGGAATGCTAATTTGTGACTAAATTGTGTCAAGGAAGAGATGAGGTATTTAGGGATTCAAGTTGTGCAGAAGGTAGAACGAATACCAGAAGTAAACTGAATAAGGCAGTAGGAAAACTCTTACTTAGTTGGTCCCATCTCCCGCTAACAATTTATGGCAGAGTAAATCTAGTGAAAATGGCAATTCTGCCTAAATTTACCTTCCTGTTTCAAAATATCCCAATGGCATTTGAAGAAAGTTGGCTTAAAAAATCCCAAACTTTCCGCCCGATTCATGGAGCGAAATAGCGCCCGCAATGGCTGCAAAAACGCAATTGCGGGTGCAAAACACGGAATCGGCATTCAAGTACGAAATAGCGAAATCGCTAAAAAATAAAAGCGATTGGAATAGCGATTACGCTGTAATAGTCGCAGACTCCGGGAAGTCGAGCATTAGCGACACGGAAATAGCGACCAACCACGGAATCTGCGAAATGATTAGCGAAACGCAATATTGTCTCAATCGGCATTCATGAAAGAAATACATTAGCGAAAAAGCGCCAAATCGCACGTTTGCGCGGCGCAATTTAAGGACAACTCAAAGCAGGTGGTAACCATAAAAGCCATGATGAAGCCAAATTTGAAAAACTGTTAGCCAATCACCAACAGGTCCAGGCCTGACCAATCACACATAAGGACATTCAGCAGCAGCATTAGGCGTTCCACAATGCCTGGGATGTACATGGTGGTGAGGCGGCGAAGGCTACAGCGAGCAGCACGGAGGAGACGCATGAGGCAGGCAAGGATTTACCGGCAGCGGGTCACCTTGCTGGGCCAAACCAGAGAACAGATTTATGCAAAATACAGGCTGAATGGGGAAATGATCACCTGGCTGATACAAGAACTCGACCCCATCATGCAGCACCCAACAAGGCGAAACAATTCTGTGCCCACACATGTGCAGGTATTGTGCAGCCTGCACCTCCTGGCCTCCGGCAGTTTCCAGGGCATAGCAGCCGCTGCTGGGGGGATATCCCAGCCCACCATGTCACGCTGCCTCCACACTTTTGTTGACGCCATGCTCAGCCAGCTCCACCGGCACATCACATTTCCCACGAGCCAACAGGAATTGGACCTCACTAAACTACAATTTTATAATGTTGCCCATTTTCCCCATGTCCTCGGCTGCATAGACTGTACCCACGTCGCCATCTGCCCACCAGCTGGCACGGAGTATATGTACCGCAACAGGAAGTCCTACCACTCCCTCAACATACAGATGGTCTGCAATACCAAGACCATCATCACTGACATTGTGGCCCAGTACCCAGGGAGTACCCATGACTCCTTTATCTTCAGGCACAGCGGACTCCACACACGACTGATCAGGGGAGAGTTTGGGGAAGGACACCTACTTGGTAAGTACACTTTGTCGACAATGTCACATTGCTATGAAGTAACAGCGCTGCACAGGCAATCAACATCTGCTCCTCTCATTCAGGTGACAGTGGCTACGCCCTATGGGAATACCTCCTGACCCCTTACCTCAACCCTGCCACACCTCAGCAACGGCGCTACAATGTTGCGCACATCCGGACAAGGAACTGTATTGAAAGGACATTTGGCCTGCTCAAGAGCAGGTTCCGTATACTGCACAAGACAGGTGGGGCCATGTATTACAGTCCTACAGCGTGCTGCCGCATTGTGGCTGTCTGTGCAATGCTTCATAACATTGCAACCAAGCGCCGGATACCAGTTGACATCTCAGGCAGTGAATCTGAGGGGGACGACCGGCCACCGGCACATGCGCACCATGCACGCGGGGAGAACCCAGCTGAAGGCCACAGACGTCGCAACCACATCACAGCTAACAATTTCTAGCCCAATCCCTTCCCCCACCCCACATATCACAATTGCATGCAAAATGTAATGATTACACAAGGCGAATGTGTGCAGCAAAATAAATGTATTTGTTTGAATCACAAGATAAAAGGGTCATGGTAACAACTATTTACAAAATCCAGTATTCCAGCATACTGCATGTAAAGGTTCATGGCAGGCTTAGCTTCAGCCTGCGCCTGTGTCCCTGACACAATGTCATTGGTGCCTCCGGCGCACATTTCCCAGGCGCCTGTGAGGCTCTTCCTCATCCTGGGCAGCTGGACCAGGCGTAGCCCTGGTGCTGCGCCTAGGTGGGGGGGCCTGCGTGGCAGAGTTGCTGCTCACGCTGGAGGCAGTCTCACTCGCATCATCTCCCCCTACGATGGCCGGTAGCACAGGTGTAAGCAGTGGGATCACGGCGGTGGTCAAGTGCTCCAGCACCCGGGTAATCTCCTCGCAGCACTGGACCAGTTGGTGCTGCTGGGTCATAGAGCGCCGCGACAGCTGGGTGGTGGCATTTGCTGCCACATAATTTGAGCGACTATAGGTCGACAGCTGGCTCAACAGCTGGTGGTGGCGCCTGCGTGCAACACTGCGCTGCTTCCCCAGCGCTGCAGTATTGGCCTCCATTGCCGCCGTCATGCGCTCCATGGCCGCCGTCATGCGGTCCACCCGCTCGCCGACTCCCGCCACATTGCGGCCGATCTTATGCAGCTGGAGCTGGATGGCTCCTTGCTGCTGCGACTGGCGCTGGTGTAAACGGAGCATTCGCCGCTCCACGCTCATGCAGGCATAGAGATGCCCATTGCCCCTCCTGCTGTTCGGCCGCTGTGTAGCGGATGTGGCTGGCCCAGATCGTGTTGGACGAGCTGCAGGTGTTGTAGCAGCTGGTGTTGCAGGTGCGGCAGGCACTGGAGGCACATTGGTGGGGGGCCTGGCCTTGGCAGCCGGTGGGCCTGCAGATGTTGCAGCAGGTAAGGTGTGGGGCCTGGCCTTGGCAGCCGGTGGGCCTGCAGATGTTGCAGCAGGTAAGGTGGTGGGCCTGGCCTTGGCAGCCGGTGGGCCTGCAGATGTTGCAGCAGGTAAGGTGGTGGGCCTGGCCTTGGCAGCCGGTGGGCCTGCAGATGTTGCAGCAGGTAAGGTGGGGGGCCTGGCTGCTGGTGTTGGCGCAGCGGCAGGGGCTGGTGGCTGGGTAGCGGGTAGGGATTCCTCCTCCTGGGCCTCCTCGTTGATCACCAGCCTCTCGCTGTCACTGCTATCATCCGCACCTGTGAGGGTAAGTGGATACTCATTAGGTGCATGTGACTGTCAGACGTGCAGATGTTACATGCATGCTGGGTGACATTCCCTGGATGGCTGTGGATTTGCGCACTTAGGAACCTTTCTGGCCGCATTGTGGTACTACTACATTGTGGACATACTACGTCTCCCACAATGCCTCAGGGCATTTCCTGATGCACAACATAGGCATGATTAAGGGCCAATGAGTGAGCCTATTTGGTCATGGACGGTCATAGGGGACAGGGTCGCAGTCGCATGCCAATTACCTTGGGTGTCTTGTGTGGGGCGGGAGGAGTCCAGAGTGGTCACGCCAACACACGCCTCCCTCTCCAAGGTGTCCTCTACCTGGTCCTCCAGGGGGGTGTTGGGTGGGACAGTCGGTCCACCACCTCCAGTGCCTGATGCCTCACCAAGGCGCGCCGCCACCTTCTCCTTGGCACGCCCTCGGAGGTCGTACCAGCGCTTTTTCAGCTCCCCCAACAACCTGTCCGCAACGCCCACAGAGTTGACGCTGGGGGCAATCCCCACCCAGATCCTCCGCTTCTCCTGTTCTGGGACCCTCTTGGAGTTGGCACCAAAGAGCTGGTCGTGTTTGGCCACCACCCCCTCTATAAGGTTCTCAAGCTCCTGCTCGGAGAACTTTAGTTTGCGCTTGCGGCCAGCGCTGTTGCTGGGGCCAGGCAGAGGTTCAGGTTCGTCGGACATGGCGGTCGCTATTTCGCCCGGGTCGGGAGTCGCTAACGGAGGTTTGGCGGCAGCTTTCCGTCGTGTACACTCGTATGGTAGCGTCACTGTGGTGTTTGGGGGTGGGATTTGGCTGCTTCCTGGTTGTGATGTCATCACGGTGCTCGGAATGCGTCTTCCCGTTTTCCAGATCCCGCGAGAATGCGACTCGCAATCCCGATCGCTGGTGGCCGGAAATAGCGATTATTCTGCGTTTTTTGTAGGTCGCTAACGGCTTTAGCGCCCGCGTGCGAGTCGCTATTTTTTCCCCGAAAAGTACATGAATGCCGTTTTGCGTTTCCTCAATTGCGAGTCGCTATTATTCGCTATTAGGGACACGCAAAATGGCATGTACATGAATCAGGCTGTAAGATCTGTAATTTCATCTGGGCATCAAATGGAACCAGAATTGCCCGGAAAAAACGTAGAAGGAAATACGATAAAGTAGGCTTACGGTTACCGGATTTGACATATTATGGCTGGGTTTTCCTGTTAAAACGAGGGAAATCTTTATCGAATGTCCCAGAAAGTTCAGAAACTGGCAAGATGTTTAAAGCAATGCTATCTGAGGTACAAGGGGGTGAGAAGGGGTTTGTACAAAAGTATTGAGATCCTCGTTACTTCAAAAAGGTATGACTCAAAACCCTGCAGAGTTTGGCAATAATTTGGTATAAAATCAGGAAAGAAGTCAATGTACGCTATTATAGTAAATTTGCCCTGATGTGGGACTCCCTGGGATCCCCAGAATGGTTAAGCGACAATTTGGCACGTCCTCTGAAAGAGGCAGGGGATAAAAACTTGGGGACAGTTGATGGAGGAAGGGGAGCTGATTTCCTGGGAGGAGGCCCAAAAGATAACCAATCGGAGACTATCTAAATTTAAATATTTTCAAAGGAAAAGCTGGAGCCTTGCTGAGGGGAGCAGTGCGGGACAATTAAATTCGGTTGAAGTTTCAATAATGGCTGGAGGACCCAGTCGAAAAGTAGTGGCGAGATGGTATTGGAGTCTGGTGGACAGCGCTGATGGGGAATTTAATTTGCCAGCAACACTATGGGAGGAGAACTTGCCGGGAGTGCAGCTGACAAACTTATGGCAAGTATCTTGTAACATGTTACATTCCACAGTGCGTGCTGCAAACCTAAGGCGGAACCACCTCTTTTGTATCCACAGAGTTTACTGGACACCTTACAAGTTGGCAAAATTTGCAAAAGGTGCTACTCCGAAATGCCCCAAATGTGGGGAATTAAGAAGTAATGACCTACAAATGTTTCTGGAATGCCCGTCACGGCAAACCTTCTGGAGGGATGTAAGTAATATGCTGTGTATAATAGTTGGAGTGCAGCTCCAGGTATGTATGTATGTATGTATGTATGTATGTATGTATTGGCATTTATATAGCGCACTACTTACCCGTAGGGTCCCAAGGCGCTTCGACCGCTGCGAAACCCTTCCTGGCTTCCCTGAGAGATGGTCCCTTAATGGGTATCTCCAGGGTGAGACCAGGCATCCCCGGCGGTCTGGTGGGGCCGTTAGTGAAGATGAGGCAAGCTAATGCCCAGAGTTGCCGAGTGTGATCGCTGATCAGAGTGGGCACCGAGGCGAGAGAATTATCGAGTCCGCTGACCCTGGTCCAGAAACCTGCCGCGCCGGGAATCGAACCATGGTTCCGGGCCGTCCTCTGCTCTCGGGTCTACCGCCTCTAATCAGTGAGCCACACTACTTCACTACCCAGGTAAGCATTCCTCTTGTTTTTTTCGGGCTACCAGACAATTATGACCCCCTTACTCAAAATGTTAAAAAGGTAATCTTTTACCTAATTCTGTTGGCCCGCAGGGAAATTCATAAAAAATGGACTAAATCCATACCCCCAAACAAAGCTGAATGGTTATGTTCAATTAAATATACATTCGGTTTGGACAGAGTGCTATTGTCTAGGCGAAATGAGTTTTGGTCTCACTTCGAAAATTGGATAAATGGTAACGGAAATTCTTAATAATTGTCCGATGATTAGGCCTCTATACCATTCATTGCTTGGTTATTTTGGTGGTGGCATATGAGAGGGTCGGGCCGTTTGACAAGGCTACCTATGGTCGAAGTATGCAGAAGCAAGGCATAGAGTGATCTAACTTAGGTCAAACAAGCGGAAGACTACTTCTATCTCTGCCTTCTCGCTGACCTAGGCTAATGAGGAAAAATGTTTTCTTTTTTTTTTTTAAATGTCTGAACATTTATTGTTTGTTATGTATATCTATTAAGTTTTCTTATTGGGTAGAAGACCCTTCATCAGGGTGGATAATTTTTTATTATCACACTCGGAAGCACAGCTTCGGTTTGTTGCAGGGTTGCATATCCATAGGTCTGGTTTGTCCAACCACTCCCACAGTATGAGTTTCATATTTTCTATATTGTGCACTCTGAGCAGGATATATATCTTGGTTTTCATAGGTTAAAACTCAGTTAGATTAAATTCACACTTGTGTAAGGCACTCTTGTTTTTCTACTTTCCTTTGCCATTTATTCTATACATTTATCTATACATTACAAAACAATACACACACACTGGAAGTTATATATAGAGTGGTCAGTGTGCCACAAAGTAGCATTTATTGAACATGTTAAGTTGGAATGAGGCCCATCTTGGCAGTTGTGTCTGTCTATCTTTGGGTGAAAGAGGGATTAAGGTTGAACAGGGCCCCTAGCTTTCTTACTTTGGTCACTGATGTCACAGCATGCCCTATAACATTTTGGCCACAGACCGGCCAAGGCAGACAAGATATACAAAGAGATCAGATTTAGTACCCCAAGAGGGGAAAAATTGGACCTTAAGTTCATATACATAATTAGTTGTCTCCCATGTGGTTGTGAAATGGAACAGCTACTTTTCCATCAAATATTTTAGTAGTGGCCGGAATGAAAGAGGTAAAGTGGTTGCTCACAGGTATATCAAAGTACAAGTAGGATTTCTTTCACTAACCGGTGGCTAGGGAACATAGAAATTACTATTTAGGACAAAGCTTGAAGGTGAGTAGGTAAAAGGTGTCTCATAAAATGAGCCAGTAGTGACTCTAAGGAAAACAGAGGTCTCAAGGGAACCCAGATGTAAGCTACTTTAGTTTGGTCAGGAGCTTTTCTTCAGAAAGAACATTTACAGAAGGGAGCCTGAAACTACGATCTGTAACATGGGGTGATAAGATGAATATAAGCAAGCATCTAGGGGGCAATGCGTGCCCTAATATCAAGCACTTCAGATTAAAGAAAGTCAATTAAAGAATTGCAAGGTGCTTGGGTACCCAATTAGGCAAGCAATGCAACTCAGTAAGGAGAAAGTTCTTTGATAAGAACTACTCTTGTGGATTCTGAGCATTCTATATGGGGCTGTAGTAGTAATCAGAGTGGGTGCTAAGTGGCTCTAACTTCTATTTTCTGCATTGAAGGAGAAGAAGTAAAGCAGGTAGAGTCATGCTTATGTATTCACACCGTCTTCGTGATAACCCTATGCCTGAGTGGGCTAGGTGTTTTGGAACAGCTAGGTCCTTCAACCTCTTTGGACCATAAAAATACTTGTGGAACATGTTTATCCTTGCTGCGAATGAGTTCCAGACCTTGACAACCAGCACAGAAAATGAAATAATGCACATGCAAGTCATACTGAATGAAGGAATGGTCAGTAGAAAGGTCATACTGGGTCTCAGCACACCTTTTGGCCATAGGTGCAGTGTTTCACTTGCAATGGATGGCACACGGGTAATGCAAAGAGCGTTATATGAAATATGCCTTGCCACGATCAGCCTGTATAGAGCTTGAAGACCTTGGGTAATACGGTCAAACTTTCGTGGAGGCAGGGGGTACCTCATTATTTCATTCTGTACTCACTACAATCTGTAGAGCTGGAGGATGTGTCTCAAGGTACAATCTGTGGAGCAGGAAGTTGGGGCTCTAGGCAAAATAGACATAATCTAGGTATGGCCAAATGAAGGCGGTGGTAACTTGCACCCTCTGTGTTAACCCCCAATGCGGAGAGATGCAACTTAGAATTTGAATTGTTTACTAGGATCCTTTGTTCACTTGATTTTCCTTGTGGTACAAGGGAGCGGTTTGAGGCCATAGCCTCTCCCTGGTGCACTACTTCAGTTGAAGGGATCGCTGTGGGTCTGAGTTTTACAGACCAGAAGGTGATGTGATGGATAATTCTACACACGGGGGATTGGGTTGCAAAGGGGACACCCTTAATCAAATGTCAATATACATAGGTGATCATCTGATTTTAACCAAAACACGTTGATCCTGGATTATATCAGTAACGATACATGGTTATTATGGTTACTGATATAATCTAGGGTCCAACATAAAGAGCCAGACAAAAGTTCCTATGCTGCAGGGACTACGTTCATCTACAAATCCAAGTGATTCGCATTTGGATTGACTTCTTTACGCAGGCCTATTGTCAGTTTCCCTGCCAGAACTTGAAAGAATTGGGAAATCATGGTTCTGCATGCAAGGTAGCCATGGAGTGGTTATTTGCCTCAGATGAAAACTTGAAGTAAATTAGCTGGCCTACAGTCAACCACTGAAGCTCTTTGAGACCAAGGCCCAGATTCACAAACATTTCACTTTGGGTTTGTGTTTTTTTTTACGCAGGCCAGGTGCAAAATCCAGGATGGTATTCCCAACCTAATGCAAATGGTGATTTGAGCTTTTTTGTAACCAAAAGTAACTCAAAGCAACACAGCACTTGCTGCCTAGTGTTGAGTCAGCTTTTTATAAATCGGGGCTAGAGAGTCATGTGTTCAATTCTTGCAACACCAACCACCCTTTTATAAGCAGTACTGTGGACCTTTTGCAGGCTGTTCTATGTCCAAGAATTATTCCGTCGAACTATAAGCAACACAAATAGATGTATCCTGACCCACTGCATGAGCAACACAGGCAGGGGTGGACAGGCCTTTTTTTCCACACAGCATATCCAGTGGTTAATTTCAGCCAGTGGTTGCCGGTAGGGAGCACTGGCACTTATTTTTGGAGACCAACACTTATTTTTCCGTATGAGATATTTACTGCATGCCAAAAAGGAGAAAACACACAGATCGGAAAGACGGAGGAAGAAAAAGATGACAAAACCATCACAAATAGAAAGCAGGAACCTGCAAGAGCGAGAAAATAGGGGCAGGGAGTGGCTTGTCGTGTATTTAAGGCTACTGCCTTGGTATCCAGCACGCAAATGTTTAATAGCTCAGGCTGCTAGCTTCTAAGAAAAGCTGTGGCACCGGCACTCTTTCTTTCACAAATTAAGGACTGCCTGGTGGGCTGGAGCCCTTGGAGGCCAGTTTTGATTGAGGGAGTGGAAAGGTGGAACAAACACAATCAGCGAGGGAGAAGAGAGAAGGAGAGAGAAAGAGAAAGGATGGATGGAAAGAGAGAGGCAGCATAGAGAGGCGACGGGAGTGGGGCTGGTTTGAGCATTCCTGCTGAGGCTGCTTTGGGTTCCCCAGTCCTGCCATGAACACAGACATAATTTCATAATGCGGGAAATGGCTGGGAGCTTATCAAAAGTCGGTTGTAAATGTGGCAGCGTCTTCTTACCTCAGTAATCCACTGCGCCACATGTTATCAAAATAACACCCCTGCAGTTTGGATGCATCAATCAGCACTGGTGCTTTGGACAGAAAGTGGTTGGAATTCCTACCTATTATCTTTGGAACATGTGGGGAAGAGCCCTGTCTGGTTTGGACGGGGCCTGTTGTTTTCCATCCAAACACTGGTTACTGAAAGAAAGTGAATAGTTCAATCTGCGACTGAGTCACTGCTCGATTTCAAAGGAAGTTGTGTGTCATGGAGACAGCGCCGGTGGAGTGTGTACCTAGTGAGATATAACATGGCGACGGAGTGCAACCGGAAGTTGCTGAGGAGGCGTATGAAGGAGGATTCACACTATATGAGTGATAATATTTATTCTCAGTCAGTTTCGACCACTCTGGCTTCATTCCCCACCATTGTTTTTCGCCCACAATGCCACAGGTACATGTCATATGCAATTCTATGAGAAAGAAGGGGCCCCTACAATGTATACAGTTAGCTACTCGTAGGGAAGGTAAACTATGTAGAAAAAGACAGTGTAGCTAAACTCCAAGGGCGTAAATATTCCCTGAATCAAAATCCAAACAAAAAAATGTATATAGACCCTCTAGAGCAATCAAATAAGTGTGTGCTGAAACGAAAATTTATACAAAAATCCTTTAATTTATTTATATTTTGTTTTTAGTATATTTTGTTTGTTATTTATATCCTTTAAGCACAATTCATTTACTTTTTTGATTCATTGTTCACATTTAAAAAGAACTTTGATGTGTATTACATGATATCAAAAACATAGGCATACAGTTAATTATTTGCAATCAAAAATATATAGAATTAATAAGTGAGAACAGACAAATTTACATAAACATAAATACATATACACATTAACCCAGTGATATACGAAATATTCAGTTGTTGGTATAATTGATGAAGGTAATGCGGTTGAGTGGAACTCCTTCATCATGTCTAATACTCAGATCCAGAAATTCAATTTCTGAGTTGCTTTTTTTCTCTGTAAATTTCAAATTTGAGTCACAAGCATTCAACCACGATACAAATTCTTCTAGAACATCCTCATTGTCGTCCCAAACGAAAATGATGTCGTCAATAAAGCGTGACCAATAAAAAACCGATTCAAAAAAAGGTGCGACCTCATTGAAAACAAATTTTTCCTCAAAAAGGGCCACATAAATATTGGCGATCGTCGGAGCACAGGAAGCACCCATACTGACTCCTCTAATTTGTTTATAGAGTTGCCCTGCAAATTCAAAAATGTTGTTGTCCAGAATAATTTGGAGGCAGTCCAGAATGAATGACATGTTACAATCAATGTTGTATGACTCAATAAACCACTTAGTGGCTTCCATTGCACCAATGCAAGGAATATTGGAATAGAGGCTCTCTACGTCCAATGTTACCATCCACTGACGGTGAGCGTTAAAAGAGGTACCTTCAAGTTGGATGATCACATCCCTAGTATCTTTAATGTGACCTGGTATTTTCTCTATGTGTGGACGTAAAATGGCATCTATATACTTAGAGATGGGTTCTGTCACACTCCCAATGGTTGTAACTATAGGGCGTAGCGGGGGATCTTGTTCATTTTTATGGATTTTTGGGATCCCATATATACTAGCCATTTTTGGGAGGCGTATGAAGGAGGATTCACACTATATGAGTGATAATATTTATTCTCAGTCAGTTTCGACCACTCTGGCTTCATTCCCCACCATTGTTTTTCGCCCACAATGCCACAGGTACATGTCATATGCAAATCAGCCTTGCTCCTGCTCTGATAGAAATACTCTAGCCTAAACTCAGGTCGCCTCCATACGGGAGAACAAGCAACCCCAGAACGAGTTTCTTTCTTCTTAGACCTATGTATATAGAGATAGCTCTAATCACTAGTATATGCTGTAGAACGTTGTGCTCTCCACCATTCCTATGTGACACTTAGAGTATATCCAGTCATATCCCTTCCCTATGTATATAGAGAGAACTCTAGCGACTAGTCTCCCATGTGATTGTTAGAGTATATCCATGTGTATCCCTTCCCTATGTATATAGAGATAACTCTAACAACTAGTCTCCTAAGTGACTTTTAGAGTATATCCATGTGTACCCCCTCCCTATGTTGATAGAGATATTACTAGTATAGGCCTAGAGTATATCCATTTGTATTCCTTTTTGTTACACTTGTAATCCTTGTAATCCTTGGTCCGTATGCTTTTAACTGGTTCTTTTGTAATGCAAAAATTTGCAATCATTTTACGCATGTAACCGTCAGTCCTTATGTTTTCCACTGGATCCTATGTAAAGCGCTCTGACACCTTCGGGTAAAGTTCGTTATCTCACGTGCCTGCCCTCTTTGTGACTCTTAGAGTATATCCAGTCCTTTCCCTCCCCTATGTATATAGAGATAGCTCTAATCACTAGTATATGCTGTAGACCGTTGTGCTCTCCACCATTCCTTTGTGACTCTTAGAGTATATCCAGTCATATTCCTTCCCTATGTATATAGAGATAACTCTAACGACTAGTCCCCTATGTGACTGTTAGAGTATATCCATGTGTATCCCCTCCCTATATTGATAGAGATATTACTAGTTTAGGCCTAGAATATATCCATTTGTATCTCCTCCTTGTGTGATTCTATCTCTTGTACATTTGCAATTCTTTTCTCTGTTTGTACCTTTTGTAACGCATATAATCCTAAGTCTTTTAGAACGCATGTAATCCTAAATCCGTATGTTTTCAACTGGTTCTTATGTAAGTCAAAAATTTGCAAATCTGTTTTTCTGATTGTAACCATCAGTCCTTATGGTTGACACTGGGTCCTATGTAAAGCGCTCTGACACCTTCGGGTAAAGTTCGCGCTATATAAAATCGCATAAATAAATAAATAAAGACCTCCTCAGTGAGGTACACCTTGGGTCCTGTGGCCCTGTGAGGACGGAACTCACGTCATGGCATACACAAACTCAGGACATCCAGTGCAACAAACACAACAAAGTGATGTAAGGAATACTTGAATTAATCATAGTCCTAGCTATGCCTTGTGAAGTGCGAAGTCGCAATGTTTATGCTACAATTACAAATCACAAAAGCATTGGTGAGTCATTACCGTATTTTTGTACCTTGTGAATCGGGTTTTTGAAACTGTAAAGAGAATTCGAACATAGCTCGTTATGGTATAGGATAGGATAGGATAGGATGTAAATTTATACAGCGCGAATTGCTGCCCGGAGGCGTCCAAGCGCTAAGTCTTTGCAAATGTGATTGTACATTTGGTCTTGGTGTTTTAGTTGGTCTTCGTGCTACACAGCACTGCATTAGAGCAGCACTACCACCTGGTTAGTTGTTTGACTCGCGCGATTTGCATATGGTTAGTTAGGTCTATCCAAAATGGCACATAGAGCTAAAATATGGCCCTGGGCACCTACCAGTGCCTCAGATCAAGTCAAACCTTAGTCAGATCCATTACCAGGGCTCGACTCGGGGTACCACGCGGGTGGACGGCGTCCCCCCCCATTATTTTACCAAGAGATCGATAACAAACTACTGTCAGAGTCTGATGTGCGTGCGACACCTCCTTTAATCTGTAAAATACATTACACATGTAGTGTCTCAGCTGTATGTCACGCGCTCGCTTCTCTGATGCAATCGCATCTCAGGGGTGAGCGAGGGGAGGCAATGAGCCTGATGGTGCAAGCCACCTTTCGTGACGTCACTTCCGGTCGTGATGTCAGCGTCACCCCACTTTATTTTTAGGACTTGTGCCCTGTGCATTACACTTAGTGTTATCTGAGTGAGTCTCCCGAATTCAGAGTGTTAGGCCCAAACGTGGCTCCCGGGTTTACAGATCTATGGGATTCAAGCTGCACCGTATTGCACCTCAGTGAAGAGATACTGAGGCCCAACAGTACTGAAATCATTGTGAAGTTGATTCTGTTCCTCTTTAGATGTGACACTGATTAACAGCTCCAGCTGGCCTGTCCGTTTTGGGGAAATACCAAAGCTTTACATGGTACAGGTAAGCTACAACAAACTGAAATGAGGCCCATAGTTCAATTCAATTCATAAAGCTTTATTCGGAACATTAAAAAGCATGTCCATAAAAGCACATTCAGTTACAGATACAAACATTTCATTAAACATTAAACATTAAACATTTAATTTAAGAAAAAAGAACACATAATACATATATTATCCAGAGGGGGATGAAATAAATATTTAAAATAGTTAAAAGCACATACTTTTCCTGGCGCTAATAGCTTTAAGCAAAAATGTAGCAGTAAAAAAGCAAATGTCCGGATGGTGCAGATTAAAAAGCAGTTTCATAGCGTCCATGGTTGTTCTCACTACAAATCTCTTTAACATTGGCTTTAGGTAGAATTTCCGGAGTTCACTATACAATTTGCATGATAATAAAAAGTGCTTAGTGCTCTGTTCCGTTGTATTATCACATACACAGGGTCCATTAGTGCGCATTTTAATATTAGGGCACGCAACAAGGTAATGTACTATTCCCATCCTCATTCTGGTGAGTACAAACTGGTGCGAAACTCTGGTTACCTGTGACAAATACGGATGAAATCCAATAAAATCATTCATGCTATTGTACAGTACACATGTGGATAGTTTAGAATCCTCCAAAAAATGCCTTTCATTACAATAGTTCAAGAAAGTTATTTTCATACTTGATTTAGAGATATCCGAGGCACTGTATGAATCATTGGTCACATTAATCCCAAAAATCTTTTGGGAACATTCAATGATGTATTTAATCCAAGGGATCTTTAAATGCTAGTCAAAAGAAAGGCAGTCCTCAATAATAGCTCTATTCAATGAGGTGCCATCGCTCAGCCAAATGGAGCGCCACAATAATAGGGGTCTTAACATGATCATATCATTTAGGGTTTGAATCCCTGTTTCCTTATGGACCAAGGAGTTGGAGGTAGACTTGGGTAAACACAGGAGCCTTTTCAGGAAGTTATTCTCCTCCACCTGAAGGCTCCCCGCTGGTGACACACCCCATACACCAGCCCCATAAAGGGCTGCTGAAAGACATTTGGTTTGATAAATTTTTAACATGTCTTTAATACGTCTGCTCCCCAGCTTCTTGGCAAATGCAAAGACCCCATTAGCACTCCTAATCATCTTGGTTTTAACAGCTTTGTGTTCAGTGACCCAGCTCCCATTATTAGAAAAAGTAATTCCCAAGTAGCAAAAATGTTCAACTTTTTCGACCTGGACGCCATCGATAAAGTAATGGGATTTACCTTTCATTTTAACTCTTCCTGGCCCACACTCCATCACGTATGTTTTGGATTTATTGATCACCAGTTTCCTATTTTTGATGAACCGCACAAAGTGGTCCATCAAGCGTTGAAGACCCAGGGGAGTCCTGGACAGTAACACTGCGTCATCCGCATAAAGTAATACGGGTATGTTAAGATTATTGACTCTAGGAGCATCCGCAGTGACTGTCTGCAGGGCAGAATTTACCTCATTTATGAAGAGGGTGAAAAGCAGGGGTGCTAAAACACACCCCTGTCTAACTCCCCTTCCGATCCTAAACTTGGTCGTACACTCCCCATTAGGTCCATATCGGACACTGGTGCTAAGCTTTTCGTACAGGCGGGCAAGGAAGTATATTATACCTTCAGGGGCCCCCATTTCTAATAATTTGACCCATAATATAGCGTGGTCTACCATGTCAAATGCGCTGCTTAGGTCAGCAAAACATAAATAAAGCGACCCTTTTTTGGCCTGGGTGTATTTTCCAACCAAGAGCTCTAGATTCAGACACTGCTCTATAGTGCCACTTCCTTTTCTGAA
This sequence comes from Lissotriton vulgaris, assembly GCF_964263255.1. Classification (NCBI taxonomy): domain Eukaryota; kingdom Metazoa; phylum Chordata; class Amphibia; order Caudata; family Salamandridae; genus Lissotriton; species Lissotriton vulgaris. The sequence continues at coordinate 530,169,643 of NC_141697.1, forward strand.
TCCAAACTGGCAGTTAGTTAAGATCTCGTTGGTTTCTGCCCATTCCTCTAGTCTTACTAAAAGGACCCGGCTCATAATTTTAACAGATGAATCCAGTAGGGATATAGGTCGGTAATTTTTAGCATCGCCCCGGTCACCTTTTTTGTAAATGGGGACGATTATTGATTCCTCCCAGGTAGACGGTATTTTACAGCAAATGGCTGCATAGTTATTGCCTGTGCCTGAGATTCATTAAAGCATTTTATCCATCACTTTTTAGGTCGAGCCTGGGCAGTGCATCTGCTGCTCTGCGAGGCATGCTGTATTCTGGTAGGGACTTGAAGCCCCGCACTCTCTCCCCCCATATTTTTCCTTGGCTTGTGTCATTGTCCACTGTAAACTGGCTGTTCATTGGTCAAAAGCCTTAGTAGTCCCTCCATAGTACTGTCTTGTCTCATTTTGTAACCTCCCATGGGGACACCCCCTGTCACTTGTATTGTTACTCGGTCGGCTTTAATTACAGCCTCCGAGCACTATTTTCTCAAATAGCTTTGTCCTGCCTGCTGTTGAAGGCAGGACAAGCTCTGTCCTAATTTTATAGCACTGGCGCTGGCCTTTGCAATGCAATAGGTCTCACATTTGCGAGCGTTTAAGCTATTGGCATTGAAAATGACAATGCCTTTAATTTATCTGTTTTAAAAACAACACATAAATAAAAGGCTCACAAAATAGAGTTTGCACATAGATTAAAGAATTTTACCGGTCACAAACGGGACCGCTAAAATGTGTTATACATCTGGCCCTAAAATACTGTGATTATAGTGGTGCGGTGAGGATGCTTGTCTGGATGATTAAGCATTTCATAGCAATGCTGCACTGATTCATAATCGACAATTCCTACCTAACTAATTATTCATGGTTATCAATTAATTATTCAAGAATAAACCCACCCCCCCTCCGCCACCACCACACCCAAACCTGCAGGTGCTTGGTTTTTTAAGCACTATGAAGAAAGCTTTATTACTGACAACATGGATCAGTTCTCCAACCCTCACCTCAGATGCTTTGGGGTCACTTATTTTCAGCACTGAAGTAATCCAGATTTTCCTGTAATGTTTATCTACATTTGTCAATAAGTTACGGCCAATGCCATGTTTTACTTGCTGAATAAACGGATGAATTCATGTTTACCCTTTGCTCCTCCCATACTGCTGTCAAGTATTTACAAGTCATGTATAACTCACGCGCTCAGCTGGTCACGGTTTTTAAGCCAGAAGCACTTTGGTTTCTGGGACTTGTAGTTTTGCTTTGCATGCAGCAGTATGGGCATATACTCGTGTCTGCTGAGTGCTATGGGATACAGAGCTAGGACTGGCCGGAGATGACACGTATGACAAGAGGCCGCGTGACAGCTGGTTTCTACCTCTTGGCATTAATATGTTGAAGATTGCAAAGATAATAGCACCTGAAGTGCCTCTTCCCCTCCGGCCTCATTCTGACATGGTTAATTATCCATGGAAAGTCCATTATCTACGAGTTTAGTTCAGCTTAGGTCTTTGTGCTCAATTCTCAAATCAGGTTTTATTAACTTTCTTTTTGTTGTTCTCAGAGATGTATTTACTGTTGATGCACCCTCTCCCCTAAACTTCTCCATGTTGCTTCTCACCCTCCTACCCCTGCCCTCAAGATCCCCATCTTGCTTCTTTCCTCCCACCTATCACCCACATGTTGTCTGTATTGCTCACCCCCTTTTCCCACCATAAGAAATAAAAGCGCTATGGCATGGACAGTACTGTTGATAAAGCATTTTCTGGGCGCACTTGCTTACCATTGGCCCCCCGACTGACCTTTCTTTCCGACTGAGGGCATTAACATCAATCAAAATTCAATTAACAGTGCAACCCATTTGGCTACACAATGAGGAGCAGGAATCTGTAGCTTAGGTTTAGAAAATGTATTACAAATTCAAAATTAAGTTCAAATACACAACTCGCAGCATCATGCTATAAAGATACAGAATAACAACGGGGAAGCCCAAACTCATAAAGAAGTTAAGGTATACCAGAATTAAGGAAACAAGAAATTCTGTCACTGTTATGAAGAATATTAACAAAAGCAGTTAATTCTCAGAGAAAAGTCTCAAGTTTTTTTTTATCTATAAGTGGGTATATTAGAATAACAGCAACTAATATCCAGACAAAGAGGATGGTTCTGCTAATCTAAAGATTCTCAAAGATTAGGGAGTCCATAGAGGAAAATTTGAGCCGCGCAAGGAAAATTAAATATAGAAGAAGGTGTCAGCATTTCAGAAGCCAGGTCAAGAGTCTTCCATGGGTCAGAGAGAAAAGCGTTAGCCTATTCCCCACTTAGGACGGGATCAGATAGGTATTGGGTCTAAACCTCTAAAGGGCAAAGAAGGTTTGAAAGGGGCATTCTACCGCATATCTGGAAAAGGGGGTTTCGAAGAGAGTCGAACTCCTACAGTGTGAATACTATATTATACCATATACGTTCTCTAGGTAACACCCGCTTTGTAAGCATCATCAGGGGACCAAATTCTTGTCCATTTCACAGGTTGCAGACTGCAATATCGGCAGGTTATCCCATTTTGGACATGGGAAAGACATCACCGTCTCACGCCCGCATCATTTTGCTACATTTGCTTAATAGGCCTTTCAGTTGACGCTTTGGTTGCCCATGTTTCTTAGTCAAGCTCTTCTTCTCAGGCTCTTGTCTTCATCTTTAGTATAGCAATGTAGCTATTCTACAACTAACAATGCATTTGAATACCTGCAAGAAATGTCGAGTTAGCAAAAAAAAATTAATCAGCTTTTATGCAGCATGGTGAAATACAGGCCTACACAGGACAACTTAAACATTAACTCAGTGGTGCTCATTTAATATGCATGTGCACATTTAAACACAAATGAATATACATTACTAATGCAATAGGTTTCATGTTACATGTAACATTCAGCCAGCCTTTAAAATAATCGGCTGTAAGTATGGCTGAGAACTACCTTTTAAGTCAAATATATGAAAAACAAATGCACAAATTACATAAACTTCATGTCATTTCGATTAAAATCAGAGGTAAGGATCATTTCTAACTAGTTTGCAGATCAATAAATGTTATTTGTGTGAATTAGCACACACATTATGAAAATCAAATTTAATCTCTATGGTGAGTCCGCGGGGAGGGGTGGGTGCAATGTAAAAATATGCTATAAAAAATAAACACTTAACTTGCCGCCGGGTCCCGCGTCTCTGCACCTGCTCTCCACCGTCGGACTCCAGGAACAGGAAGCACAGACAAACTCCCCTGACCAATTACAACATTGCAATGCAGCATTGTGATTGGTCTGAGTGTCATGGTTCGACGCTCGGCCAAGGAATGAGGGCCTGGGCATAATGCAGCCTTAGTGGAGAACAGGAAAAGTGTGCATGACTGTTTTGCCAGTTCCAGATGGCCGGCCAAACAGTCATGTGGCTTAGGAGCGAACCACTCCTCCCCTGTCCTGTTCCGAGAGCAGAGCAGCCCCACCTGCCCACAAAGCAGGATGTATGACGTTAAAACGCAAACTTTTACATCGCATACCATTACAACGCGATATTTACAACGCAGGATCCTTTACATCGCATGCCTTTACAACGCATATCATTACATAGCAGATGCTATTACAACGCATGCCATTACAACGTAAGTATAGGTAAGTATATATATTTTTTTAAATCAATTAATAAATATTTAATTATTTTAATTTAATTAAATTAATTTAATTAATTAATTTAATTTATTTAAAGTAGTTTTTAAAAAAAATGGAAACCTTAAAATACCCCTGTACCCCCATACCCAAAACCTATCCCTTTTCCCTAAAGCTACCCCTGTACCCCAAAACACAAACCTAACCCTGAACCCTAAAAATACCCCTGTACCCCAAAATCCAAACCTAGCCCTGAACCCTAAAAATACCCCTGTACCCCAAAACCCAAACCTAGCCCTAAACCCTAAAAATACCCCTTTACCCCATAACCCAAACCTAGCCCTGAACCCTAAAAATACCCCTGTACCCCAAAACCCAAACCTAGCCCTGAACCCTAAAAACACCCCTGTACCCCATAACCCAAACCTAGCCCTGAACCCTAAAAATATCCCTGTACCCCAAAACCCAAACCTAGCCCTGAACCCTAAAAATACCCCTGTACCCCATAACCCAAACCTACCCCTGAACACTAAAAATACCCCTGTACCCCAAAACCCAAACCTAGCCCTGAACCCTAAAAATACCCCTGTACCCCATAACCCAAACCTATCCCTGAACCCTAAAAATACCCTTGTACCCCAAAACCCAAATTAAATAAATGTTTTAAAAAAGATAAACTTACCTATACTTACATTGTAATGGCATGCGTTGTAATAGCATCTGCTATGTAATGTCATGCGTTGTAAAGGCATGCGTTGTAAAGGATCCTGCATTGTAGTAGTTGCGTTGTAAAAGTAGTCCGTTGTAACAGTTGCGTTGTAACTGTTGTTTCCCCACAAAGCAGCACGGAAACATAAAATGATAATAACTCAAAGTTATTATAATTGTATGTTCCCCTTATTTGCACTGCTTAAAAGCAGTGGGGGGTGCTCCTCAACCATAGCAGAGGAACTGTCACAAAATTCTGCATATTCATGCTGCTGTACAACATGGCTAAAAAGACTAATAACTTTCTCATAGATTAGACTAATTGGCTTTGCCAATGCTTGTTGTGTATGCACTTACAGATGTGCCCTCCAAGAAAACTAAAGAAGAGAATGGTAGAGTAGGTATGTTCACAATAAAGCTGTGAATGCTGTTGTTAAACCTGTTAAACAGAGTACACTTTCATAACTATTTTAAACAAGCACTGGCGTTGCCAATAGGTCTCGCAGTAGGAAAGTTTGAGCTATTGGTTTTCTAAATGACATTTTATTTTTATTTTTTGTGATTTACAATGCCCATACTTTTAACTTTAGCATATGTGACACTTTTAGTATTTGTAATGTCACATGTTTTGTATTGACTTGACTTAGATGTATTGATATTACAATTAACATTGGCTTTTAATTTTTTAAAATAATGAATACTTAAATGAAAGTGATTGTAATTTTTAATGGCAATAGCTTAAACTTTTGTAAATAACTGTTGTGACGATTATGTTCATTGACTAAAATCCAAGAACAGAAGTGAAATCTTAACTTTTTTTGTGACATTTGCATTAAAGCTTCAAACATTGAGAGAACATATTTGAACTAGTGATGCTGTGGTGGTGCTGAGTGATGCTGTGGTGTTGCTGAGTGATGCTGTGGTGGTGCTGAGTGATGCGGTGGTTGCGCTGAGTGATGCTGTGGTGGTGCTGAGTGATGCGGTGGTTGCGCTGAGTGATGATGTGGTTGCGCTGGCTGATGCTGTGGTTGCGCTGAGTGATGCTGTCGTTGAGCTGAGTGGTACTGTGGTGGTGTTAAGAGATGCTGTGTTGGTGCGGAGTGATGCTGTGGTGGTGCTGAGTGATGCGGTTGTTGCGCCCGTGGCGTCTCCCTGCAGCCGTGTGCACCGCTGTGCACGAAGCTGTTCAGACGGGTATGTATGTTGTTGTTGTTTTCGTTTAGAAGTAAGCCATGTTTGTTTTTTTGGCTAATCTTATGTTTCTTTTCTTTTTTCTAGGTCCAACATGGCCCGTGGCGTCTCCCTGCAGCGATGTGCACCGCTGTGCACGGAATGGTTCCGATCCGCGGCTCTTTTGCAGTTTGAGGTAAGCTATCTTTTCTTTTGTAATAATCTTATGTTTTTTTTGTCTTTTGTAGGTCCAACATGGCCCGTGGCGTCTCCCTGCAGCCGTGTGCACCGCTGTGCACGAAGCTGTTCAGACAGGTATGTATGTTTTTTTTTATGTTACAAGTAAGGCATATTTTTATTGTAGCTTATGTTATGTTTTTTCTCTTATTTTTAGGTCTAACATGGTCCATGGTGTCTCCGTGCTCTCTGCAGCGATGTGCACCTCTGTGATGTGCACCGCTGTGCTTCAGATATGCGGGTATTTTGAAGTGTCAGGTAAGTTTTTTTTTATTTTGCTAATTTTATGACTTTTCTGTTTTTTGTAAGTCTATATAGTTATTTTTATATAATAGGAGCTACTTTATTTGTTATCTGGTAATAATGTTAATATATATATTTCTTTGGTGTTTTTAACGAAAGTGCTGTAACGCGTTTATTACGTGGAATAACTTATTTGAATACGTGCGGCCGGGGGGACGTTTTTCACGTAAACGTCAGATGGCGATATCTTCTGGCAAGTGATGCAGGTAAGAACACCTTTTCTGTGAATTTAATGTAATGTTTTTGTTTATGATGTAATGTATTTTTTTGTAGACTTTTTATTAAGTGTTCCTTGTCTGTGTTCTGTTTAGACCGTCTGTGACTTTTCAACACTTCGCCGTCTCTGCTGCTCTGACGTCAGTTACCGATATCTTCCGGAAAGTTCTACAGGTAAGAGTAAGTTTTGTCTGTTAGTGTAATGTGTTTTTCTGATTTTTGTATATGATTTTAAATTTTTTTTTACATTTGCCGCTGTTCACTGTCCGGGTCCTTTTTGGCTACCGCTTGTGACATTTAGGTAAGTGCTACATTTTTATGTTGTGGGATATTGCGTTTCTGTTTAATGTAAGAATGTTTTTTTTCCTGATGTATGTTTCATATTTTTAAAATTTGTAAGTATTCAATGTTTTTGTATTGTTTGTGATATTTCTACACTTCAATGCCCGAGTTGCTGCGACATACAGGTAAGTTATTTTAAAAAAAATATTTTTATCTACCTTTTTATTATATTGTGTATTATTTATTGTCTTGCCTTATAGCTGTAATTTCATTTGTTAAAAATGTTTTGCGATATTTCTACTTTATTTGTTTGACGAAAGTGCGATTCATAATTGAATACGGGGAGTACTTGATTTTCATACGGCACGGGTGGGGCACGTTTTTCACGTAAACGTCAGTTACCGATATCTTTTGGGAAGTTCTGCAGGTAAGACCAACTTTTGTCTGTTGATGTAATGTATTTCTGTTTTTTTTGTAGATGTCTTTTAATTCTTTTTTTTGGCATTTACAGCTATTCACTGTCCGGGTCCTGTTTGTCTACCGCTTGTGACATTTCTGTACTTCACTGACGGGTTTGAAGCGACATACAGGTAAGTCTCCTTTTTTTCCTATATATTTTCATATTGCGTTCTTGGTGTTGTTCTACTTTATTCTAGCTAGTTTATTTTGTGAAATGTGGATTTAATAATGTACATGACTAGTATTTGACTTTTGTGCATTGGGTACAATTTATTGGGATGTTCGTGTTTGTGTATGTTTTCCACTTTTACTTTTTTTAAATTTTAACTCGTCTTTAGCTCGTATCGTCGCCATGCATTGACTGATGTTTGCGCGTGTCGTCCTGGTATCCGGGTCCTGTACTCTAGTTTTGCCTTAACTCGCACCCTGTTTTTTTTTTTATCTTGCACCTGGCTCGTGTTTGGCTCGTGTCAGGCCCGTATCTGGCTCGTGTCGCCAATATGCATTGCCCTTTTTATTTTGTGATGTTTTCCTATTTTTAAAAAACTTAGTATGTATGCACTGTCTATGTTCTCTTTGTGTGACGTTTGTCTGATCTCTACACTTCACTAACTGTGCTGCTACGATCGACAGGTAATTGCTATTTTTTTTACTATAATTAAAGAGTGCCTTTGTGATTTTTTACACTAAATTGTATACAGTTCCTTTGTGTGATGTTAATGTAATCATGTACTTGGCTCATTTTTGGCTCGCACTTGGCTTGTGTCCGGCTCGTCTCTGCTTAGTGTCGTTTTCCATGCTATCACTGGCTCGTCTTTAGCTCGTATCTTCGCCATGCATTGTCTGATGTTTGCGCGTGTCGTCCGGGTATTCGGGTCCTGTACTCTAGTTTTGCCTTAACTCGCACCCTGTTTCTTTTTTTATCTCGCACCTGGCTTGTGTTTGGCTTGTGTCTGGCCCGTATCTGGCTCGTGTCCCCAATATGCATTGCCCTTTGTTTTGTGATGTTTTCCTGTTTTTTTAAAACTTAGTATGTATGCACTGTCCATGTTCTCTTTGTGTGACGTTTGTCTGATCTCTACACTTCACTGACTGTGCTGCTACGACCGACAGGTAATTGCTATATTTTTATATAATTAAAGAGTGCGTTTGTGATTTTTTACACTAAATTGTATACAGTTCCTTTGTGTGATGTTAATGTAATCATGGACTTGGCTCGTTTTTGGCTCGCACTTGATTTTTGTCCGGCTTGTCTCTGCTTCGTGTCGTTTTCCATGCTATCACTGGCTCGTCTTTATCTCTTATCTTCGCCAAACATTGACTGATGTTTTCGCGTGTCATCCTGGTATCCGGATCCTGTACTCTAGTTTTGCCTTAACTCGCACCCTCTTTCTTTTTTTATCTTGCACCTGGCTCGTGTTTGGCTCGTGTCTGGCCCGTATCTGGCTCGTGTCGCCAATATGCATTGCCGTTTTTATTTTATGATGTTTTCCTATTTTTAAAAAACTTAGTATGTATGCACTGTCTACGTTCTCTTTGTGTGACGTTTGTCTGATCTCTACACTTCACTGACTGTGCTGCTACGATCGACAGGTAATTGCTATTTTTTTTAATATAATTAAAGAGTGCCTTTGTGATTTTTTACACTAAATTGTATACAGTTCCTTTGTGTGATGTTAATGTAATCATGTACTTGGCTCGTTTTTGGCTCGCACTTGGCTTGTGTCCGGCTCGTCTCTGCTTAGTGTCGTTTTCCATGCTATCACTGGCTCGTCTTTAGCTCGTATCTTCGCCATGCATTGTCTGATGTTTGCACGTGTCGTCCTGGTATCCGGGTCCTGTACTCTAGTTTTGCCTTAACTCTCACCCTGTTTCTTTTTTTATCTCGCACCTGGCTTGTGTTTGGCTCGTGTCTGGCCCGTATCTGGCTCGTGTCCCCAATATGCATTGCCCTTTGTTTTGTGATGTTTTCCTGTTTTTTTAAAACTTAGTATGTATGCACTGTCCATGTTCTCTTTGTGTGACGTTTGTCTGATCTCTACACTTCACTGACTGTGCTGCTACGATCGACAGGTAATTGCTATATTTTTATATAATTAAAGAGTGCGTTTGTGATTTTTTACACTAAATTGTATACAGTTCCTTTGTGTGATGTTAATGTAATCATGGACTTGGCTCGTTTTTGGCTCGCACTTGGCTTTTGTCCGGCTTGTCTCTGCTTCGTGTCGTTTTCCATGCTATCACTCGCTCGTCTTTATCTCTTATCTTCGCCAAACTTTGACTGATGTTTTCGCGTGTCGTCCTGGTATCCGGATCCTGTACTCTAGTTTTGCCTTAACTCGCACCCTGTTTCTTTTTTTATCTTGCACCTGGCTTGTGTTTGGCTCGTGTCTGGCCCGTATCTGGCTCGTGCCGCCAATATGCATTGCCCTTTTTATTTTGTGATGTTTTCCTATTTTTAAAAAACTTAGTATGTATGCACTGTCTACGTTCTCTTTGTGTGACGTTTGTCTGATCTCTACACTTCACTGACTGTGCTGCTACGATCGACAGGTAATTGCTATATTTTTATATAATTAAAGAGTGCCTTTGTGATTTTTTACACTAAATTGTATACAGTTCCTTTGTGTGATGTTAATGTAATCATGGACTTGGCTCGTTTTTGGCTCGCACTTGGCTTGTGTCCGGCTCGTCTCTGCTTTGTGTCCTTTTCAATGCTATCACTGGCTCGTCTTTAGCTCGTATCTTCGCCATGCATTGACTGATGTTTGCGCGTGTCGTCCTGGTATCCGGGTCCTGTACTCTAGTTTTGCCTTAACTCGCACCCTGTTTCTTTTTTTATCTCGCACCTGGCTTGTGTTTGGCTCGTGTCTTGCCCGTATCTGGCTCGTGTCGCCAATATGCATTGCCCTTTGTTTTGTGATGTTTTCCTGTTTTTTTAAAACTTAGTATGTATGCACTGTCCATGTTCTCTTTGTGTGACGTTTGTCTGCTGAGTAATGCTGTTGTGGTGATGAGTGGTGCTGTTGTGGTGATGAGTTGTGCTGTGGTGGTGATGAGTGCTGCTGTGTTGGTGTTCACTGATTACCACCACAGCATAACTCAGCACCACAACAGTAGTACTTATCACAACAACTGCATCACTGAGCCCCACCAATGCACCATGCAGCAACACCACAGTATCACTCTGCACCCCCACAGTACCACTGAGCACCAACACAGCATCACTGTGCACCACCACAGCCGTACTTAGCACAACAACAGCCTCATTCATCAACACTACTGCACTACTCAACAGCAACAAAGCATGCTTTTATACCTGTTATTGTGTGTGCCACGTTGAAACATGTGATGAAAGCGTGCACTTACGGCCGGTGGTGTGTATGCCTGGTGAAAGCGTGCACTGATGGCTGTTGGTGTGTGTGTATGCCTGGTGAAAGCGTGCACTGATGGCTGTTGGTGTGTGTGTATGCCTGGTGAAAGCGTGCAGTGATGGCTGTTGGTGTGTGTGCCTGGTGAAAGCATGCACTGATGGCTGGTGGTGTGTGTGTGTTTGCCTGGTGTAATGTATTGTAAAACTGTGCACTGAGCTCACTTGACACACCACTCTAAATGGTGCAATGCTGCTGACTGTATTCTGTATTGTAGGGAAGCTTGCAATGGTGTTGTGTGGCCTCAATATACGAAAGAAGCTTGCAATAGTGCTGAGTTGTTCTGTCTAATTTTAGACGGGTGGTGAGTGGTGCCTATTGTGCAGTGTGAGTGAAGGCTGTGTGCACTGAGTGAGGCCTGTGCAGTGGGAGTGAGGGCTGTGGATAGTTCCACAATATTTGCACTTTGTGTTCACGATTGAGGTTTCGCAAAATATGGCGATAAAAAGTGTGAGTAAGTGTTAAAGCAGCATTCGCAACACAATTATACAAATACAAAAGTGTTTCGCGTAATCCTAGTACTTATTTTTTGTGTCATACTAAATGTGGTATTTTTCTTAATCCGCACACGTAAAATGTCTAGGCATTTGCAGTGTTGGTGTGTGTGAATGGCCTAAGGAGGCACTTACGGCTGGTGCCATGCGTGTTTGTTGTGTAACCTTGCACAAACAAACGTAAGAATAACAAAATACCATTTTACCTGCATGTCATAGATTGTGTTAAAGAACGTGGTGCTTTCCACAGTGTTTCTAAAGTTGCTTCCCTTGTATTTTATGGTATTCGGTGAGAAGGCGAGTTTCGCTCCCTTTAGTTTATATTTGCATTTACACGTAAAATTTCTTGGCATTTGCAGTGTTGGTGTGTGTGCATGGCCTAAGCAGGCACTTACGGCTGGTGCTATGCGTGTTTGGTGTGTAACTTTGCACTAACAAACGTAAGAGTAACAAAATACCATGTTACCTGCATGTAATAGATAGTGTAAAAAAACGTGGTGCTTTCCACAGTGTTTCTAAAGTTGCTTCCCATGTATTTTATGGTATTCGGTGAGAAGGCGAGTTTCGCTCCCTTTAGTTTATATTTGCATTTACACGTAAAATTTCTAGGCATTTGCAGTGTTGGTGTGTGTGCATGGCCTAAGCAGGCACTTACGGCTGGTGCAATGCGTGTTTGGTGTGTAACTTTGCACTAACAAACATAAGAGTAACAAAATACCATGTGACCTGCATGTAATAGATAGTGTAAAAGAACGTGGTGCTTTCCACAGTGTTTCTAAAGTTGCTTCCCTTGTATTTTATGGTATTCGGTGAGAAGGCGAGTTTCGCTCCCTTTAGTTTATATTTGCATTTACACGTAAAATTTCTAGGCATTTGCAGTCTTGGTGTGTGTGCATGGCCTTAGCAGGCACTTACGGCTGGTGCTATGCAGGTTTGGTGTGTAACTTTGCACTAACAAACGTAAGAATAACAAAATACCATTTTACCTGCATGTAATAGATAGTGTAAAACAACGTGGTGCTTTCCACAGTGTTTCTAAAGTTGCTTCCCTTGGGCCTCATTTATGAGAAATGACGCATTGCTGCGTGAAAGCAGCGATGTGTCACTTCTCAGTGCGCACTCCTTGCAACATTCCTGATGCGTCATATTTAATGTATGATGCATCATGTAGCAAGGAGTTACAGATACGTCAGTATTTCTGACGTATCTGTAAGCGCAAAAGTGACGCATTGCTGGAGTGTGTCACAAAAGTGACGCAACTCCAGCAATGCGTCCTTTCACATGGGGCAAGCCCAATGTGAAAGGGCCTGCGTCAGTCTTACGCCTGCTGTGAGGCAGGAGCAAGATTTTGCCGCAACAGCGTCCAAAAAGTGACGCAGTGAAATCTCATAGATTTCACTGCGTCACTTCTACAACCCTTCCTTGCGTCAATACGCCCCCCTTGCATACATTATACCTGGCGCAGGTATAATGTGGCGCAGGGGTTTACAAAGTGACGCATCTACCTAGATGTGTCACTTTGTAAATATGGCGCAACAAGGTGCATTTTTTACGCCGCTGGTGCGTCACAAAAAGTGACGCACCAGCGGCGTAAAAGTGACGCACAGCCTCATAAATGAGGCCCCTTGTATTTTATGGTATTCGGTGAGAAGGCGATTTTCGCTCCCTTTAGTTTATATTTGCATTTCACAGCGGATGGCCGACAAGAGATTAGAATCTTTACGACTGTGATTAAAGCACTCCAGTCTCCTGGGCTGGTTAGGCCCCAGACATTTTGCTCTCGCCCCCTCCCCACCTTAGAGAGGGGAGAAGGAAGAAGCCGATGGTTAAGCATGGGCGGAAAATCCGTTACGCTCGCGGATTTTGCGGATTTTCGGGAAATCCGCAATCCGCGAGATTTGCGAATTTCCCGCAAAATCCGCAAATCCGCGAGCAGCGGATTTTGCTCGCGCTGCTCGCACTGTTCGCGTGAGTTCGCGCCCCGCGAATAAGTGCAAAATTGCAGAAATACGATCTTAGCAAAACTGAAAGTAACTACTTACCAGGTTCAAAAGTTCAGGCACATCATTAGTAGCCATTTCCTGTAGTGCTTCCTGAGGGGCCCCTCCAGAGTTCAGTTGCCAGTTGAAACTATTATGTGACCCTGCTCTGAACCTCAGAATAGTTACACATATGCCACAAAGGTCCTGAATTACAGCTAAGGGAGACAAGCAGGAGCCAGGCTGGAAGTTAAAATCCATTAATCAGCCCCTAATTCATTATTGTCAGTTGGGGCAGGGCAGGTGTTGTAACTAATTTTGCAACAATGAAAGCACTTAGCAAGTGCAAAAGATCACTAATCAGGGCGCACTAAGGAAGCAGGTGCCAGCTAAAAAAATATTCTGTGACACATTAATCAGCCCCAAATTAATTCAGGTCACTTGAGGCAGGGAAGGTGTGCTTTGCTTTGCCGAAAATAATGTACACTGGACAACCAGAGGGTGTGGTGATGAAACAGAGGGTGGCATGGGTGGGCCAGAGGGTGGCATGAGTAGTCAGAGAGTGGCAGTGGTGACAGAGAGTGGCAGTGATGAAGAAGAGTGTCCCAAACAGGCTGGACACGTAGAAACAACAAGTTCGCAAAACTTGCGACCCGACAGGTAAGTTCGCAAATTGCGAAATTGTAAAAACCCTCGCGAACTGGCAGAAACACGGGCGAACACAAAAAAAAAAATCCGCAAATTCGCGGGAATTCGCGGATTTTGCGGATTGCGAATCCGCAAATCCGCAAAATTCGCGGATTGCCAATCCGCAAAATCCGCTCATGCTTACCGATGGTGTGCGTGAATATGAAAGAGTCTGAATGTTGTCGACGTGTGCATGTTGCCGTGCGTGAATGGGAGAGAGTCTGTGGGCTGTGTGAGCTGTTTGTGTTTGGTGTGCGTGTTGCCGTGCGTGAATGGGAGAGAGAGAGTCTGTGGGCTGTTTGTGTTTGTTGTGCGTGTTTCCGCGAGTGAAAGGCAGGGGGCGGTATGCTTGGAAAGAGTGCACGTCTGAATGTTGTTGACGTGTGCGTGTTGCCGTGCGTGAATGGGAGAGACTTTGTGCCGTGCGTGAATGGGAGAGAGAGAGTCTGTGGGCTGTTTGTGTTTGGCGTGCGTGAATGGGAGAGAGAGAGTCTGTGGGCTGTTTGTGTTTGGTGTGAGTGTTGCCGTGCGTGAATGGTAGAGACAGAGTCTGTGGGCTGTTTGTGTTTGGCGTGCGTGTTGCCGTGCGTGAATGGGAGAAAGAGAGTCTGTGGACTGTTTGTGTTTGGTGTGCGTGTTGCCGTGCCTGAATGGGAGAGAGTTAGTGCCGTGCGTGAATGGGAGAGAGAGAGTCTGTGTGCTGTTTGTGTTTGGCGTGCGTGAATGGGAGAGAGAGAGTTTGTGGGCTGTTTGTGTTTGATGTGCGTGTTGCCGTGCGTGAATGGTAGAGAGAGAGTCTGTGGGCTGTTTGTGTTTGGTGTGCGTGTTGCCGTGCGTGAATGGGAGAGAGAGAGTCTGTGGACTGTTTGTGTTTGGTGTGCTTGTTGCCGTGCGTGAATGGAAGAGAGTTAGTGCCGTGCGTGAATGGGAGAGAGAGAGCACTGATTGAGGGCTGTGTGCACTGTGAGTTAGGGCTGTGTGCATTGAGTGTGTGCTGTATGCACTGAGTGAGGCCTGTGTGCAGTGTGAGTGAGGCCTGTGTGCAGTGTGAGTGAGGCCTTTGTGCAGTGTGAGTGATCCCTGTGTGCAGTGCGAGTGAGAGCTGTGTGCACTGAGTGAGAGCTGTGTGCACTGAGTGAGAGCTGTGTGCACTGAGTGAGTGCTGTGTGCACTGAGTGAGTGCTGTGGGCACTGTGAGTTAGGGCAGTGTGCACGGAGTGTGTGCAGTATGCACTGAGAGCGGACTGTATGCAGTGTGATTGAAGGCTGAGTGCACTGAGTGAGGCCTGTGTGCAGTGTGAGTGAAGCCTGTGTGCAGTGTGAGTTAGGGATGTGTGCACTGAGTGAGGGCTGTATGCACTGAGTGAGGGCTGTATGCACTGAGTGAGGCCTGTATGCAGTGCGATCGAACACTTTGTGCAGTGGGAGTGAGGGCTGTGTATAGTTCCACAATATTTGCACTTTGTGTTCACGATTGAGGTTAGCAAAACATGGCGATAAAAACTGTGAGCAAGTGTTAAAGCAGCACTCGCAACACAATTATACAAATACAAAAGTGTTTCGCGTAATCCTAGTACTCATTACGTCAAATGTCTAGGCATTTGCAGTGTTGGTGTGTGTGCATGGCCTAAGCAGGCACTTACGGCTGGTGCTATGAGTGTTTGGTGTGTAACTTTGCACTAACAAACGTAAGAATAAAAAATACCATTTTACCTGCATGTAATAGTATGTGTAAAACAACGTGGTGCTTTCCACAGTGTTTCTAAAGTTGCTTCCCTTGTATTTTATGGTATTCGGTGAGAAGGCGAGTTTCGCTCCCTTTAGTTTATATTTGCATTTCTCAGCGGATGGCCGACAACAGATTAGAATCTTTACGACTGTGATTAAAGCAATCCAGTCTCCTGGGGTGGTTAGGCCCCAGACGTTTTGCTCTCGCCCCCTCTCCACCTTAGAGAGGGTAGAAGGAAGAAGCAGATGGCGTGCGTGAATGTGAAAGAGTCTGGGGACTGTTGGTTGTGTTTTAAAATGTTTTCAGAGAAAAGCGGGCATAAAAGTAGAAGGGGGGTGGGAGAACGTGCAGATGAATGAGAGAGAAGCTATGGTGTGCGTGTTGCCGTGCGTGAATGGGAGAGCGTCTGGGAGGGGGGGGGGAAACATGCAGATGAATGAGAGAGAAGCTATGGTGTGCGTGTTGCCGTGCGTGAATGGGAGAGAGACTGGGAGTGTGGAGGGGTGGGAGAGAGAGTCTGTGGGCTGATTGTGTTTGTTGTGCGCATTTCCGCGAGTGAAAGGCAGGAACGTGCAGATGAATGAATGAAAGTGAAGCTAAGGCAGGGGGGGTATGCTTGGAAAGAGTGCACGTCTGAATGTTGTCAACGTGTGCGTGTTGCCGTGCGTGAATGGGAGAGAGTCTGTGTTCTGTGTGAGCTGTTTGTTGTGCGTGTTGCCGTGCGTGAATGGGAGAGAGTCTGTGTTCTGTGTGAGCTGTTTGTTGTGCGTGTTGCCGTGCGTGAATGGGAGAGAGAGAGTCTGTGGGCTGTTTGACTTTGGTGTGTGTGTTGCCGTGCGTGAATGGGAGAGAGTTTGTGCCGTGCGTGAATGGGAGAGAGAGAGAGTCTGTGGGCTGTTTGTTTTTGGTGTGCGTGTTGCCGTGAGTGAATGGGAGAGAGAGAGAGTCTGTGGGCTGTTTGTTTTTGGTGTGCGTGTTTTTCGCAAGTGAAAGGCAGGGTGGTATGCTTGGAAAGAGTGCACGTCTGAATGTTGTCAAGCTACGGTGAGATAAGCAAGAGGCACGCGCAGGACAGAGAGAAGGTGGGCGGAGGGAGCAGCTTCAATGAGGCATGGACAAAGTGAAGAGCCAATGAAAAAAAACAAAAGCTCGTGAAAAAAAAGTTTATGGCACAAACGCGCGTGCCTGTGGCCATGTGAACTCGAAGAAAACTGCACAGAAAAAGCCTTAGTTTGACGAGTATTTTGAGCACTTGAATTCTCTCCATTTTCCATTCCTGCGGAATGGAAAAGGCGAGACCTAAAAACAACTGATGGCTCTTGAAATAAAATGTCTTTAGAGTAAAGTGTCTAATTACAGGAAACTTATCTAGTTTAAAGTAGATTCTGCAGGTACGTATTGACTCGCGGATATATGGCACGTAAAGAACACCTATGCAAACATACGCTATTCTACTTTCTCACAGATAATCTCTTAATAATCCTCCAGCAGGAAGTAAAGATTGTTGGAGACAGCTGCAGCTTTCAGTGGCCCAACCTCCAGCAGCCTGGATTAAACTCCCAGGCAGCTGCACTTTCCAAACAGAAAAACTTCATTTTAAAAAAAAGATAGCACTCTTTCTTGCTGCTTCAAAGGAGAATGTCTAATCTGATTTTGTTATTATATAGAAAAATGACTAGCATTAAACACATTTAAAGATACAGTACACATCCCGGGCTCTGTGTGGACGCCATCAACCTGCGGACTTGCATTTTTATGATTGTATGTTATATTATTGTTATCTTGTACATTTCTCTCTGCATTTGTCCATGTTTCTCCGTCATTCACTTAACTACTATTTACCCACGTTTGTTTTTGTGATGTGAAAAGTAAAGCCGCATTTCTGTTTTTTTATTCACATCCAATCATGTATATCTTGTAAATGCAATCTTATAACATGTAAAGTGCTCTGATACCCTCGGGTCTAGCCAGTGGTAAATAAAACTCTAAAAATAAATAAATAAAATACACATACAGTACAGTACTGTAATCTGGTCTCCTGTTTTGCAATTATATCTAGTTAACGTCTTCACTTTTTTGTAGATTGTCCTGGACTGATTTATGTTTTCATTGCATCAGCATTATTCAAAGTTCTGCTAAGTTAAAAAAAATAAACGAGGTTTCAATTCTTTACTTAGAGATGACAAGGATCCAACAGTAGCTATCTAAAGTTAGCAGAAGAGATGTAATTAAGGGCGTGGCTTAAAAACACGTACGCTATAAATCTGTGCTTAGCATAGTGTGCCGCGGACTAGTATTTTGCGGTTTCTGTTTTGCATCCAGATATATGATACAACAAGTAACATCATACCTACAATAAGTCAGGACTAGTGGCTTTGTCAATGGTTGTTAGTTGCATAAGATAAATAAGCAGCAACTATGGCTTGTATATAATATTGAAAAAGCTTTCCCTTAAAGCCCATTTAACACCACGTCAATGTTGCTGCTCCTGAGTTTCAAAAAGAGAAGGGAAATCCAGAGAGAAAATGACTCTCTTTAAAGGATTTCCCTTCCCCTAAAACGCTCACCTGGCATGACGTCATGCCTAACTTCGCCGCAAGGGAGAAGTGAGAGGTGTGAGCACGCGCCCATTGATGTGCCTGCTGTCACTGTAGTCCTTGAGAGCACAAAACAGAGCCCGATTGAGACCCGTTTTGAGGCCCCCTTTAAAAAACTGCTGGTGCTCAGCACCGGTGAGACCCTGCCCACTTAAAGCCCTGAGTGTACCTTAACTTGGAAGGTGAGTTAGCAAGCAAGATCTGTTAATCAATAGGCAAAGGTTGTGTTGGCAGCGCAAGTGTCAAACAGATCTACTGTTTACAACATACCAAGAGTTGGCTTTGTGTCACCCCTGTCAATGATTGGCTTTTCTCAACCAGCCTCTTTCAGTCACTGGCTTGAGACTTTGTCAATCACATCTTCGCTCATCACAGTATACCTTCTCACCTCACCCAATTGGCTCCTAGAAGGTATCCTCTGCCTTCAATCGGGTGCTTCCATTGAAGTGTCTGAGGCACTATTATACAACTGCAGTCCTTCCTGGCGGCTCGCCAATGCTTCCTCAAAGTTGCTGCTTCTGCTTGATGTCTTCCACCTTACCTTGTGTGTTGTTCCACGTTCCTTTTACTCTATCCCTGTTTCTCATGTGTCTCTCCTCGCCAGCCGCTCCTCCAGCATTTTCTCTCCCCTGGTTTTTCTTGTGCCTCCCTCCTTTTCTATCGCCCATCATGATACCTGCAATTGTTTCCCTCGTCATCGCTACCACCTACCCTCCTTTCTGTCCTCCCACTGCTTCATGCTACACCAGCCAGGGACCATACGCCTCAGAGTTTTCTGTATAAAGTAATGGCCTCAAGCACAACCTAAAATGGAAGAGCGCACAATGCCTCCGGCCTGAAACATCGGTTGACATGTAGCAGAGCCATTTCTTTGCCAGCAATATGAGTGGTCTCTTCTGGTGCACTAGTGGGGAGAACAGACCACCAGCAGCATGGGGAGGCAACGCATCTGCAATTTCAATTCCTGCTGCATTCCCTTCCTCTACCCAATATCGCTGCTGCACCCCAAGCTGCCCAACCATCTATTTCCCTGCCATCTGTTTCTCCTCTCTGGCCAGCCTCTCCTCAGCATTGCTTCAGTCTCCTGGCCTCCCACATATACTTTCACCATGATCACTGCAGATTCCCTACATGTCGTCTTCCATGCTTTGCTTCGCTTTCCACTCCCGTCCTCTAACCCATTTTTGACTTCTCTTTTCTCGTTCCACTGTCCCTCTCTGCTATATCTTGCTACTCATTCTATGCCATTGACATTTTTTCCTGGCAGGATGACTCCCGCCAGCTGTTGCATGCAAAGGGCATCCTGTAACTACCTAGGCCTTTTAGTTGTTCATGCTCCTAATTCCTGCTTCCCTCTTTGCTGTCTCTCATCGTCCATTTGCTGACGCAACATCAATTCTATTCTTTCTTCACCCTATGGGCTTCCCCATCACTTCCCTCGCACCCTACAGACATGACATAGTGGCATATGTGCATACAATGTTTGTTTACACATATGCACATGTACCAGCAAGGAATCCCGACTATTGACTTTCAATGCTTGTTTTTACTGACTTGCTGCAAGTGGACCCAGTGAAATCCACAACACCTTTCCTTTTTATGCACTTACCTACAATAACTTAAACCACACTTAGGGTCACTGGATGATTTTAGGTCTCGCCTGCCGATGCGCTTGCGCATTCGAGCTGGCGAGAGATATAGGGGCTTATCCGGAGTTTAACCAAACTGGCGATTTGATGTTGTGCCCGTGCGCTTTAAGGTTAATGCCCAAGCGCATTGAGCTAAAATGCGCGTGCTCAGCATCAAATCACCAGCCATCTGTTCCCCAGCTTAGCCTCCTACGTCACAAACCACCATTTGTCTCTTCAAAGGCTCCGCTCCCCGCCCCCGCCTGCACCACTCTCCTACTTCTCCTCCCACGTGCCCCTAGTGCTTACATCCCTATCACTCCCCCCTCCCACCTCCCAAACACCATCGAGCCAGGAAGACAGTACGAGGCCCCATCGTCTCTCGAAGCCGCTACGAATAAGACTACATGTATGTTTTCTATCATATATTTCCATGTTTATTTCCCTTCAATTTACTGAAACTCAGTTCTTCCAAGAAACACACGGATCACAGCTCGCTCTCCTTTCATGTACCGTGTGACGCTTTTCATGTGCCATGTGACGCTTCTAGTTAGTACAAGCTCGGTAGGAAAGGCCTGGGAGGCATTGTAAAACAGCACACTTTAAATGCGCCTTTTGGTTTAAAAAACGTGTCCTGCAAAAGTGCACATAACTTATACAGCTGACAGATGCAACATGTAATCATGTTTTGTAACCTAAAAAATGCACTTAGCACTCTGCCCGGCGGAGTTTGGGCACTCTAAACACACACTCGACGGCTTTGTTACTATCAACGGGTGTGAAAAACTCACTTAGAGCTTGGACCGTGATAGCCTGTTTCTGTACAGCACACTTTAAATGCGCCTTTTGGTTTAAAAAACGTGTCCCACACAAGTGCACATAACTTATACAGCTGACAGATGCAATATGTAATCATATTTTGTAACCTAAAAAATGCACTTAGGCAATCTGCCCGGCAGAGTTTGGGCAATCTAAACACACACTCAACGGCTTTGTTACTATCAACGGGTGTGAAAAACACACTTAGAGCTTGGACCGCGATAGCCTGTTTCTGTACAGCATCCAGTCGCAGCCGAATTTCGCATGCCTTGTAGTTTACACCAGTTTGTCATCGCTCTGGAAATAATGACGATATATGTGGGCGGTATAATGTATATTATGTAAGCATGCACACGGCATGTGGTATTCATTTCGATAGTACGGGGTTCACATTAGATATTAGAGCCACTAGCTGGCCGGGTTGACCTAATGCGTTTCAGAGAACTTTGATGTAAAACAGCCCTTTATATCACAGAGACCCCCTTTAAGCTGCAGCAGTAACTTCTAGCCGCGGTGGATTAATGCTCTGTGCACTGTGGCCTGCCAAGAAAGATGGCTTCCGGTACAGTTTAATGACATTGTTTGGAGTAACCTCGGAAAGTTCACTTTGTTTATACATGTAATACAACCTATAAACGGTGTAATGGGTTTGAGTAGACTCGGAATGAACAGCTTGGTGTTTATGAAATGCGTTTATCTTTTATTTCTGTGTTTTAGGTAATAATATCATCGTGTATTTCGCATTTGTTTCTTAGTTTTTTCTTAATAAACAATACTGCAAACTACTGGATTCAATACTGGATTCAACAATACCGCATGGATTCTGAGACGTTTGCAGCTCCAAGTTATCCATAACCAAGGGAGCGGATCAGGCACAAGGATTTAAGTTGGCTCTTGAATTCTGCATAGGACGGTAGAGTTCTGATGTGCGGGGGGATGGCGTTAGCAGTAGGGAATTAGAGCTTCTCAAATTTCTGGCTTGGCCTGCTTTTTTGAGCTTGTTAGCCAGGTATTCCGGTTTGCCGGTGTGGAGGGCCTTGTGGGTTAGGCAGGCCGTTCTGAAGGTACTTCGCATTTCCACAGGGAGCCATTCGAGTTCTTTAAGAGCCGGGGAGATGCGATCATATTTTTTGCAGCCTGTGATCATTCTTGCTGCCGCGTGAAGTGTTGTTTTTAGTGGAGCCAGGTGGGATTTGGGGATGCCTGTTAGGATTGAGTTCCCATAGTCCAGTCTTGATAGAACTAGAGATTGCGTGGCTAGTTTGAGGTCCTTGTTGGGAATGTAAGGTTTAATTTTGTTCAAAAGTCTGAGGTTGAAGAATGCGCTTTTCGCCGAGTTCTTAATGTGATTTGTCAGGGTTAGTTTAGGGTCTAAGGTGAAGCCCAGGGATTTAACGGAGTCGGCTAGCGTGAGGTTACCCTTGAGAGCATCGATCGACTTTAGCCACTCGGTGATTTGAGGGTTATCTTCTTTGTTTGAGATGAGGAGTGTTTCTGTCTTATCGGGGTTGAGTTTCAGGTGATTCTTTGTCAGCCAGTCTTGAACTTCATTTAGGATATCGTTGAGTCTCTGGATGTCTTTAAGAGAGGAGATTTCCAGGTAAATCTGCGTGTCGTCCGCGTAGAGGTGGAAGTTGATGTTGGCGTTCCTGAGTAACTTAGCGAGTGGCTCCATGTAGATGTTAAAGATCTGGGGGGAGAGCACCGATCCTTGAGGGACACCCTTGTTGACTTGCTGGGTATCGGAGGTGAAGTTCTTGATTTTTATTAGTTGCGAACGGTTGTGTAAAAAGGAGGAAAACCACTTGAGAACTACCTCGCCAAGGCCGGCTCTTTCTTGGAGAGTCGTGATGAGGAGCTTGTGGTCCACCGTGTCGAACGCTGCTGAGAGATCAAGGAGTATGAGGAGGCAGCACTTGTCAGCGTCAAGAGATCCATGGATGTCATCTATGATGTTCAACATCGCGGTTTCAGTGCTGCGGCCTTGTCTGAAGCCAGATTGGAGGGGGTCCAGGAGATTGATGTTGTCCAGGTGTTGCGTCAGTTGCAGGAGTACACAGCGTTCAAGTGTTTTCGAGAGTAAAGGGAGGTTAGATATTGGTCTGAAATTGTTCAGGTCAGTTGAGTCGAGACCGGGTTTTTTCAGGAGGGGAGTGACTTGTCCCATTTTTAGACAATCGGGGACCACACCGCTTTGTAAGGAGCTGTTTATGATTCTTCCCCAGATAGGCGCTAAGGTAAGCTTCATTTGTTTGATTAAAGATGGAGGGATGGGGTCTGAGATGTGTGCTGAAGGTTTGGAGGTCGAGATCAGCGCGATTATCTCAGTTTCCTGGACGGGGCGAAAGCTTAGCCAGGGGGAGGGAAAGGAGTCGGATGGGAGTGCCACTGGGGAGGTCGAGTAGCTCTTCTGGAGGTGTGGGTTGTTGATGTCTAGAGATAGTTTGATTTTTTGGACTTTGACGTTGAAGAAGTTGGCAAAGTTGTCACAGAGTTCTTTGGAAGCCTGTAGGGTTGAGGGCAGGGGCTTTGTTGTTTGTTGTCTGATTATGTTGTAGAGTTCTTTGGGTCTGTTTTTGGATTTGACCAATGCCTCACGGAAGAAGCTGGATTTCTTGTTTTTGATATGGTTGCTGTACTTCCTACGGGCTGATTTTAGTTGAAGGCGGAGAATGGCGGTTGGGTTGTTTCTCCACTTTCTTTCTTTGGTTCTCAGGTTTCTTCTTTCTGCGTTGAGGTCCGCAGTGAACCAGGTTCTGGATGGAGTGGCTCAGCTTCTTTTGAGTTTAAGAGGAGCTAGATTGTCAAGTATGGCGACTACCCCCGAGTTATAGTGGTCGACGAGGTCGTTGGTCGAGAGGTGCATAGTGTTGTTTGAAAGAAGAGCGCTTAGTTGACCTTCCAAGATGTCTTGGGGTACTTGGGAGAGGTTTCTCGACCATTTAGGCGGGTCTTGCGGAGGTTTAAGCGAGAAGATGGGGTGATTGATGTGGAATAAGATCATGTGGTGATCTGACCAGTCAACTGGTAGTATGTGGTTGACCGTGATAGAATTCTTTTGGGCAATGATGGCGTCCAGTGTGGCTCCTTTGTAGTGAGTCTCCTCAGTACAATGTTGGGTGAGGTTGTTCTCATCAAGGAGGCTAGATAGCGATTTGATTAGAGGGTTGTGGGTCTCATTCCACCGGATGTTCAGGTCGCCAAGAATTAAGTTTTTGGAGTCGCCCAGTGTGTCTTGTGCAATCAGGTTTGATAATTGGTCTCCGAACTCGTTATTTCTGCCCGGGGGGTGATAGAGTAGGTGGCACAGTAGAGAGTCATTGTCTTTTGTCTTGATGACAGTGGATAGGCATTCAAAGGAGTCATACTCGAAGGAGGCGGTTTCTGTGATGCTCCAGCTGTCCTTGTGGATGATAGCGACCCCACCTCCTCGTTGTTCAATCCTATCTTTGGAGATGAGGGAGAAGCCGGGTGGAACCAGCATGTCTAGGCAGGGAGGGGATGTCTTATTAAGCCAAGTCTCCGTGAGGAACGCAACGTCAATGTCATGGGTGAGGATGGCTTCGGCTAGGTCCGTTGCGTGTAGAGAAGCCGATCTGCAGTTGATTAGGAGGCAGTTGGTGAATTTCTCCTGATTACTGGTGGTTCCCTCTTTAGTCTCTCTAGGTATAGCGGTGAGGACTGGTAATCTCTGTGTATTGATGATGGGTCGGTCTTTCCGGTGACCTGTGATGACTTGAATTTTAGATTTGGGTGACTCCGTAGGGGAGGAGTCATAGGTGGCGGCAAGTAAGGCTGCTTCCCTGTCTGACATAGGAGCTTCTGATCTAAGGGACCTGGCGGTCGGGTGATTTGAGCCCATTGGAGTGGGAGAGGAAATAGAGGACGTTTTGACGTGGGGGGAGGTCCGGGGGGAGAGTTTGTAGGGATTACAGACTATTCCAAGGTTAGAGATGATTTCTGAAAGACCATGGGTGATAGTGTTGACCTGGTTTTCCAGGGCTGCGAGCCGTTTTGATATGGCCTCAAGGAAGGGGATGTGGGCATCCGCGGTGGGTCCGAGAGTGCTAGGATTCGAGAGGGTGGGTTGGGGGATAGGGGTCAGGGAGAAGGACGGGGGGGTGTTCTGAATGGGTTGGGAGATAGGGGTCAGGGTGAAGGACGGGGGGTGTTCGGGGTGGGTTGGGAGATAGGGTGAAGGGCGGGGGAGGTGTTCAGGGGAGGGTCCGGCGGGGGTTTAGACAGGGGGGAGGAAGGGAGGAGGACAGGGGGGTGCTTGGACAGGGGTGGATTGAGGGATGTAGGGAGACTAGAGGGGAAGTGGCTCGTTATCTGAAGGCAGCCTGCTGGCGTGGGGGTGATTGCTGTAGGAGGCTGTCGTAGCTTGGTGTTAAGGGAGGTGAGGTGGTTGGAGGAGGGGGAGGAGGAGGGGGATTGAGTGTCCTGCGGATGTTGGGTGGCTGAGCATGGAGGGTGAGGTATTACTGGGGCTGGGTAGGGGTTGCGGAAGGGAGTATCACGGTCTTCACTGTAAGTTGTGGTCGTGGTCGGAGGCGGCGTAGAGGCGAGGATGGGAGGGGCTGACCTGAGTGCGGGAAATATGGAGTCGAAAGCTTCTAGGTTCTCATTGTTAGCTTGGATGAGGACCGTGCCATTGGTAAAGATGGTCACGGTTATGTAGCCTCTGCCAGCTGATCTGAACGGAAGAGTCATGGTTAGTTTGCAGCTGTGGAGAGTGGAAGTTGTTTTGGCTATAAACATCCGCGATCTAATCGTGGAGACCCAGTATTCTGGTCTTTCAGTGTGGAATATTAGGTCCATCTTGGTCGGTCCAATGGAGGCCGAGTGGTAGATGTCCGTGATTAGGGTTTCTTTGTGATTGCGAATGAGTTTCTGCTTGAGGGTGCGTCGCTGCTTAGTAGAGAGGAGTGGGGGGAAAATGATGGTGAAGGAGTTTCGGCAGTGAGGTTTAAGGTGGGCAAGTGGGGCTGGTGGAGGAGGGGGGGGCTGGTCCCGGGCCATCGTGGGTGAGGTGGGAGGGGAGCCAGATTAGGTAGGGGTGTGGCGCTAGAGTGGCCCGGAGGGCAGGCGACAGATTGAGGGTGCAGTTCAGTAGGACCCGTGGTTAGAAGTCATGTGGGGCATTGCAAGCCCTCCTGGGTCGCTATTCTGCGCAGCGGATTGCAGGTGATGGTCGGGGGCAGGGCAGTTAGACTCAGGGCCTCTGCCTAGGTGGAAGGCACTCTTTCCCTTCCTTTACTGGTCTCTTCATTGGAATTTTTTTATTTTTTTTTATTTTTTATTTTTCCTTGTAGTAGTCCTACTTTTGTTTTTCTGGGGTGTCCTGGTTATGAATTCACTGGAACTGATCACACTGGAGATATGGCAAGGGCCCCTGAAGCTCCCTTTGCATGATGAGGCAGGACATCCCAGTTGCCCCTCTGTTTGGCGCCCCCAGTATCTACCAGTATCTCTCTGTGTGGGTCAGGCGACGTCCTCTTTGGCCGCCATTTTAAAGTCAGGCACAGGCCGGCTGTGGTTGGAAACGTGGGGCTCAGATGAAAAGGCTTAGTTTGGTGGGGTAGTCAGAGCTGAAGCTAGGTAGTGCCCAAAAGAATGCCAGTACTCGCAGTGTCTACTGAGTAGGCTCCGGTCAGGCGACGTCCTCTTTGGCCGCCATTTTTAAGCCAGGCGGAGGGATGGCAGCGTTGGGAGTCCCTGTGCTCCGGTTGGTGAATTTAATCACTGGCAGTAGAGGTCGGGGGTGAAGTTTAGCGCCCTCACCCCTTTCACGACCTCGAATGATGGAAGCCGCGACTCTGGGGGAAGGCTCGGTCAGGCGATGTCTTCAGAGGCCGCCATTTTGAGGACAGGCGAGGCGGGCAGCGTCGGCGGAGAGTCCCTGAGCTCCGGTTGCAGGAGCTATGGTCTTCCAAGGCTGGTCGGGACTGTGCAGCTCATGTTTCGTCGTGCTGGCATTGCTGGGGGGTCCGGACGCGGTCGGCAGCTCTGCGGGTGAGTGTCCTGGGGTCGCTGGAGGGCAGAGGAGCGCCGATCACCGTGAGAGTGATCAGGCGACAGAACTCTGCTTTCCTGTAATGTTGAGCCGGCGCCTAAACTCCAGGCTTGTTCATCTGTTTCAAAGTCGACAGCCCTCCCCAACACTTCAGGATTCGTTTCCAGTCGGGTCTTTTTAAAAACAAAATCGAGCAGCACCTCACACATTTCATGGTGGGAGTTAATTAACACCACTTAGGGGGAGTTCGAGGCACCAGGCTGTTAGCTCCAAAACACACCAGGCTTATGACGCTAACCCAAGTAAGTACATGCCCAGTTCGCCAGTTACAAAGGGTCTCTGACATCCAGTTGTGGCATACAGGCTTTGGATGCTGGCTCATGTACGTTCCTCATAGTTAAAATAAAAAAGTCTGAAACTTTGCTGTTAATTACCTATTGTAATCAACAGATACCGCGAGTCATAATTAACAAGCATCGAGGAGCACTTGAATCAACTAAAACGTCCCTTTAGAAGGTCAGTTGTACTCCCAGATTCCACGTGCCACTCTGCACCACCACAGCATCATTCAGCACCACCACAGCACCACTCAGCACCACCACAGCACCACCCAGCACCACCACAGCACCACTCAGCAACACCACAGCACCACTCAGCAACACCACAGCACCACTCAGCACCACCACAGCACCACTCAGCACCACCACATTATCAGTCAGCACCACCACAGCACCACTCAGCACCACCACAGCACCACTCGGCACCACCACAGCACCACTCGGCACCACCACAGCATCACTCAGCACCACCACACAGCACCACCACAGCACCACCCAGCACCATCACAGCACCACTCAGCACCACCACAGCACCACTCAGCACCACCACAGCATCACTCAGCACCACCAGCACCACTCAGCACCACCACAGCACCACTCAGCGCAACCACAGCACCACTCAGTGCAACCACAGCACCACTCAGCGCAACCACAGCATCACTCAGCGCAACCACAGCATCACTCAGCGCAACCACAGCATCACTCAACACAACCACAGCATCACTCAGCGCAACCACAGCATCACTCAGCGCAACCACAGCATCACTCAGCGTAACCACAGCATCACTCAGCTCAACCACAGCATCACTCATCGTAACCACAGCATCACTCAGCATCACCACAGTATCACTGGTTCAAATATATTCTCTCAATGTTTCAAGCTTTATTACAAAAATGTCAAAAAAGATGTTAATATTTCACTTCTGTTCTTGGATTTTCGTCACAATAAAATACACTGAACATAATCGTCACTAAAGTTATTTACAAAACTTTAAGCTATTGCCATTATAAATTACAATCACTTTTATTAAGTATTAATTATTTTAAAAAGTTAAAAGCCATCGTTATTTGTAATATCAATACATCTAAGTCACGTAAATACAAAACATGTTGCATTACAAATGCTATAGGTGTCACATTTGCGAAAGTTATAACTATTGGCATTGTAAATGACAAAGCTATTAATTTAGCTATTTTAAAAAACAACACATAAATAAAAAAAATGTCATTTATAAGACCAATAGCTCAAACTTTCCTAATGCGAGACCTATTGCATTTCCAATGCTTGTTTGTTTGGTGACTTGCCTCACGATATATTGAGAACAAACTGTCCCATGTATGGTGGAAATTAGGGGTGGCGAAATATTCAGTTCCATCTGCAGAATTTGCAGAATTTTGGACACTCTGTGTTACTCTTTAATGCGGAATTCTGGCCAAATTCCACCAATTGCCATGTGGTGGAATTTTTCTCCAGCGAGGCTCCATTGCAGTGAGAGCGGCTCAAGCAGCATATTTTCTGCCAAGGCGGCATTCCACGGAATCTTGCTGAGTTTTTATGTCACTCCATGGAATTCCTCAGAGGAAAATTCACAAGTTCACCCCACCCCTAATGGAAGTTACTTGAGAGATGGGAATGTGCTTAAGAATCGCCATTCATTTTATTATCACAGTTTGTGAGTACCACCTTGTTTGGGCAAGCTGCTAATTCCCAAATCCAATAAACATAAACAAGTTGCTGGCCCCACACTTTGACTTTTTATCTCCAAAACTAAGAGAAACAAACAAATCCTAGTCTTATGTTTGTTGGGTATATTTATTTTTACCCCTCTGAATTTATTTTCACAGTACTACTTTCAATTATTCATGAATGAGAAAAACCACTGTACATTAAATACACATTTACACATATATACAAAACAATTTCACATTATACATATATACACAATATATACAATCTTCTTCTGTTGGACACTACTTTTTATCCACAAATAATTATTCTTTGCAAGATAATTGTCAAGTATAATAACCACAAAAAGTGAGTAAAGTCTTGCTAAGAGAAAGAGCAAATAAAACTTTAAAGAATTAAATCAAAGTCACAATCAATGCAATCCTTTTGTCTTTCTTTATGCCGACACGTTTCGAATCCGGTGTTTACAATTGCCAGATTCTCATCAGGGCTCTGTCGTTTTGGGTTGTCTATCTAAGAAATATAGAAGAAGGGGATTTAATGACTAGGATTCTCTATTTCTACGAAAACCCTTTACCTGTAGATGTCACATCAAAGCTAAAAATACCTTTTATCTTGGACGGGCGGTCCCGCGGGTCCACTTCTTTTAGTGTTAACGAAACAAAACTCCACTTTGTTTATGGGGAGGGATCACCTAATGTGCAAGTAAGAAAATTGATTTAATACTGGTCTTTATCAATCTTAGAGCAGCCAAGGGGGGCACAGGACCCACGGTCCTCATGTTCCTACCTTTTTTTTCTAGAAAATACGCATGTGCGAAGACTTCAGTTCATAGTGTGTCGCATTCCGCCCGATCTAAAATAATAATCGGACACGGCGCTTAGTGCTCAAATTCAATAAAGCCATGACTCTATCATGCGCCCATAAAGAGCAACATACCTGGGTTGCTCGTTCCGGGCGCCAAGCTTCTTTTGCTGAACGCTTTTCCCTCAACACGCTGCTTTCACCAGCAATACATCATAGCGCTGCTTTCCTGTGCAAAAAGCGCAAACTTATTATTGAAACCGAGCACATTGCTCGCGTTTGTTGGTACCTTTCAAGAGCGCTCTCTCACCTGTCAATTTCTGCACCAAGTCGGCAATGCGAACAAGCCGTCAACGTGGCGGTCATGTTTGGTTCCTCCCATATAGACAATCAATATGGTGCATTCTGGTCAATGTGGTTGACTACATGACAGTCGATCTACATGTCGGGGGAAAATAATTTAGAGTCTTGATACTTCAGACAATGAGTTCAACCCGGTCTGCGTACTGTTAAATTTTAAAATTAGATAGGCCTCCTTTTTCAATAAGACTTGTTCTGTGTTTGTTGCGAGTTTAGATTGATTAACGCTAAACAAAACAGTCCACTTGAAATCATGTTCTCCGTGTTTGTTTTCTATAAAATGCTGTACCAGGGGCGCAGTTAAGACCTTATTTTTAAGGCGTGATCTTTGTTGGGTCATTTGTGCATTTACTTGTTGATTCGTCTTGCCAACATAGATTTTGAGGCAGGGGCACACAATAGCATACACCACGTTCCTAGTCCTACAGTTGGAAACGCCTTCATGCTTCCAAGTGACGTTTGCATGTTGAAACATTTTACCCTCGGTTGTGGTGTCACACGCCACGCAGTTGCCGCATCTATGATGTCCTTCTACAGGTTTCATTCCCCATTGTGATAAAAGATCATTTTTGGGTTTTGGCAACAAGATGTCCGCTCGGACGATCTGCTGGCCAATATTTTGATTCTTCCTATATGCAAATATA
Source organism: Lissotriton vulgaris (assembly GCF_964263255.1). Lineage (NCBI taxonomy): Eukaryota > Metazoa > Chordata > Amphibia > Caudata > Salamandridae > Lissotriton > Lissotriton vulgaris. Next base: position 530,199,914 of record NC_141697.1, read on the forward strand.
GGACGAGGGAAAGGCACCTCTAGTTCTTCTAAAAGGTGCCAGTTCTTGAGAACCATTTGTCTTATTTTGTGGGTGTCAGGACAAAATGTGGTGACACACACCATGTTTTCAAGCTCACGTTTTTCTTTAACTTCAAGTAGGCATTCTCGTGGAGTGTAGCGTGCCCTCTTATAGGAATGTTTTAGTAACTTCCTCGGGTAACCTCTCTTTGAGTCATCTCGTCACAGACATTTTGTGCATGCTGGTCAAACTGCCCTACCTCTGAACAATTTCTTCTAATGCGAAGAAGTTTCTCATTCATGAATAATTGAAAGTAGTACTGTGAAAATAAATTCAGAGGGGTAAAAATAAATATACCCAACAAACATAAGACTAGGATTTGTTTGTTTCTCTTAGTTTTGGAGATACAAAGTCAAAGTGTGGGGCCAGCAACTTGTTTATGTTTATTGTATTATTTGCTCCAGCTGCCCCCAGGTCCCAGGACCTCACTCCGTAGTGTTACAAAATTCCCAAATCCAGGCGCATAATAGTGCAGGAGGGGCAGTGGCCCTGGAGACCAGGGATCTGAGAGTGCACTGCATCACATTAAGAGATATATTGTACTACCCAACTAGAGGTCTTGGGGACCAATTTTTAGGTCTTGTCTGCAAAAGCATGAGTTAGCTCATGTGCTCTCGCTTGTGAGACTCTTGTATTCTGTAACAGGCTTGAAACCGGCCTATCACTTGCCATTCCTTTTCAGCATTGTCATGCTTCCTTGCTGCCTTCTAATTGGGCAGCACTTGACACGCGTCCCTTCCTTTTCTTTCTGTGGTGCATGGACCAAGCAGAGATTAAATAACTATAATTAGTGTCCCTCCGCTGGCCATCTGCTGCTCGCAATGTGATTCAGGCACTATTTTTATTTTATTTTAAACGCTTTGATGCAGTCAACACTGACCGTGTCATAACTCTTTTTTTACCGTAGGTAGGGGATCGGTGACCAGAAATGCTATGTTGTTTTTTTCTATTACAGGAGTTTACGAGACCATAAGGTAGTATTAAATCGCTGGAGGTCGAAGTCGCATTAAATCGCTGGAGGTCGAGGTCCGGCAGACAGGAGAAATGAAAAGTAAAATGCTGTGGTACATTAAGAATTTCTGACTTCTATAGTGACCCCATCCTGTTTCCTCCCCCTTCGCACCCACCTAACTGTCCCTGTTTCTTTTCCCTCCTACCACCCTCCCTCCCATTTGTTTTTCTTCTTTTTTATTATTTCATGTAATGGGCACGGTAACGGTTTTTGCACCAGCCCTCTGTGGTTTAACATTCAGTGCCCTATCAGACATCAGCTAGGGGGTCATTGATCAGTGCTTTTTTTGTACATAAAGAATTTCTGACTTCTCCAGTGAAGGTTTTTCAAAGCCCCAAGCAAAATGACATTTTCATATTTTTAATGCTCCCTCTTCCGTAGGACAAGGTCTTGTATATTTAAGACCTTTTGTTTTAAATGTGTCTTTGTCTTGTGGTCATATGTGGTGGATCCACAAGGCAGCTGCCTGCAGTGGCTTTAATGTAGCACCCAAACTGTCTGCTGGTATTACTTGAGCGTATTGGCAGACAGGTTTCAATAATTATGTTCTTTCCTCATTTGTGTAAAAACAGATATCACACTTGAATTGGCGAGGCGGAGGCAAATACAAATTGTATAGTACTGATGAGTCCCATTTTAGCAAAAGAATGAGCAAAATAATCACTGCCAGCTCTAACCTAGCAAGAAAGAAATCCCTCAGGTTTTGCTGCCAAGATCCCATGTTTTGTGAAACACCTCACTGGCTTGTTAGCAGCAGCGAGGCAGGGCGAAGAGGGGGAGGAGTGGGGGGCAGGTTAAACAAATGAATTTACCTACCTGCTGGAAGGCCAGCCAGCTGCCATCTCTCCTCATCCTCTTCTGGGCTTCTTCTGTGCAGACAGGAAGCAGGAAGTACCCGGACTCCCAGGCTCCCCATAGCCAATCACAACGCTGCAATGCGGTGTTGTGATTGGTCTGAGTGCCGTAGTTTGGCGCTCGGCCAGGGAATGGGAGCCTGGGCATGTTCTCCACCCAGGCAGTAATGCAGCGTGGGTGGAGGACATGCAAAGTACGCATCACTGTTTGGCCGGCCCAAGAGGGCCGGCCAGTCAGTCATTACATTGAGCACTCACAGAGTGCCCACTACTCCTTCCTCCTGCTCTGAGAGCAGAGCAGATCCGCCCACCCCTACAAGATGCCCGAAAAAGAACAAATCAAATGATAACGTCAAGTTAATATCATTTTATTTTTCCTTTTTATACACTGAGAAAAGCAGTGAGGCGACGCTCCTCCGCCTTAGCTGAGGAGCCGCCACTGGTTAGCTACCATTTGACTACATTCTACAACATGCAGTTTCATATTTAAAAATCTCACATTTCCCAGTTCCATGTGTGAGTGGCTCAACCAGTCCAGATTTATTTTTACCATTTTGGGATTTGCATTCTGCTTTTGGAATTGGACAAACAGGACAACAAATAGTAGAACGTATAGTTAGCTAGCCGCCTCATAGTTTTTTTTAACAGTCATGTTCCCCACCATTAGGGCTTCATGTACCATTCCTACCCCACTGCTCACAGTAATTGGCCTGGCAGGCATGAGTTATGGCTGTGGGGGGCTTTGCGTTTTAAATAAATGTAGAGGGGGTGGATGATTGTTTTCTATATATATTTATGTAAAGAAAAGCAGAGACCCTGGAGACTTATTAGATGACATAGGTTGACACCAGCTATGTGCAGTATTTCTGTCATTTGTGTTCAAATACTCCCTCAAAAGGGGGCATAGGATCAACCTTACAGCTATGTAGGTATGAACAGGGGACTATAAAGCTATATTAATGGGGTTTAAGGCTCAACCATACAGTTAATTTGTGAATATTTAAACTACATTTATTCGAACGGACAGAAGGAACAACATATAGAACTATAGATTGGTAACAGTGAATTAAGGGGATTTTGTTTTTTACTAATGTGTTCCAAGTGACATCAAATAGACAATGCGAGTGAAGCAAATTTGCATGAAAGTTCAGCAAGATATAGCAAAATGTGGCATTATTACCTAAAATGCAAATCCATCAGTTTGCGCTATGTTTTACTGTGAAATGCGTGACTGCGTTAATTTTTGATGTGAAAAAGCATTTCACACTTAAAAGTAGTAAAAAAAAAACCGAACAGACCCTTGTACTCTGTTGTACCTATGCATTTGTTGTCATTTTTTCCATAAATGGTGCGTTTGTGGCAAAATATTACCGCAAATGGCATGTAATTATGCATAGTGGAATAATGGCATGATTTTGGAAATTTTGCGTAATTCCCCAAATTATACAAATGACACGGGAGAAATTTAAATTTCGTTCTGGCTTAACGTTTTGCCATTTTCATTGTAATCTGATGAATCAGGTACTGTTGCTTTCGGAATTGGCCAGCCAAATGATAGCTATATAAAAACACACAGTGCCACTAAACATCACACATTGCCTCTTTCTCAGTCCTGTCCGGGAATATTTACACTTCACCCCACAAGAACAGAACGCATGAGATACACCACCTGGCATCAACATGCACATAACGTGGCAACAAGCCCATATAGCCAGTAATCTTTGACACCTCAATAGTACATCCACATCCTCACACAAAACTACATATCATAGACAGATACAGTTATACCTTACATTTTTTGTATTTTATATATTTATACTTTGTCCTATACCAACACAACCCCTCAGACACACACCCTTTTAAAAAAAAAAAAACTTCAGAAAGCTTTATTACATAAAATATGCAAAGTAAAACATCATTTCAAAAATAAATGGCATTGGAAAAAGATATAAAAACAATTAAAATGAAACAGTGTGCAACGCAGACCCCCAAAGGGGTAAATAAACAGTACCAAGAAACAAAGCTTTTAAAGGTGTTTTGTTAAGTGGGAGGGAAGGAGAAGGAAAACAAGCATTTGCAATGCAATAGGTCTCGCATTAGGAAAGTTTGAGGTATTGGTATTGCAAATGACAAATATTTTATTTATGTGTTGGTATTGAAAGTAGGGAAATTTCTAGCTTTGTCATTTACAATGCCAATATTTTTAACTTTTGCAAACGTGACACCTATAGCATTCTAATGCAATATGTGTTGTATTTACATGACTTTGAAGTATTAATATTACAAATAACAATGGCTTTTATTTGTTTTAATAATTAATACTCAAATAAAAGTTATTGTAATTTATAACAGCAATAGCTTAAACTTTTGTAAATAACTTATGGGAAGATTATGTTCAGTGTATTTTACTGTGATGAAAATCCAAGAACAGAAGTGAAATATTAACATTATTTTGTAACATTTCTAATAAAGCTTAAAACATTGAGAGAACATATTAGAACCAGTTGTTGTTGATTGGTTGCAAAGAGTGATGCTGTGGCGTTCAGTGATGATGTGGCCTTCAGTGGTGTTGAGTGATGCTGTGGCCTTTAGTGGTGCTGAGTGATGCTGTGGCCTTCAGTGGTGCTTAGTGATGCTGTGGCATTAAGTGGTGCTGTTGCGTTGAGTGGTGCTGTGGCGTTGAGTGTTGCTGTGGCGTTGAGTGGCGTTGAGTGATGCAGTGCCGTTGAGTGATGCGGTGGTGTTGAGTGGTGCTGTGGTGTTGAGTGTTGCTGTGGTGTTGAGTGGAGCTGTGTTGTTGAGTTGTGGTGTGGCGTTGAGTGGTGCTGTGGTGTTGAGTGGTGCTGTGGCGTTGAGTGGTGCTGTGGCGTTGAGTGGTGCTGTTGTGTTGTGGGGTGCTGTGGCATTGAGTGGTGTTGTGGCATTGATTGGTGAAGTGGCATTTAGGGGTGGATTTGGAGGTTGGAGTTGGAGGTTGGAATTGGAGGGTGGAGTTTGAAGGTGGAGTTGGAGGGTGGAGTTGGAGGGTGGAGTTGGAGGGTGGAGTTGGAGGGTGGCGTTGGAGGGTGGAGTTGGAATGTGGAGTTGGAATGTGGAGTTGGTATGTGGAGTTGGAATGTGGACTTGGAATGTGGAGTTGGAATGTAGAGTTGGAATGTGGAGTTGGAATGTGGAGTTGGAATGTGGAGTTGGAGCGTTGAGTTGGAGCGTTGAGTTGGAGCGTTGAGTTGGAGTGTTGAGTTGGAGGGTGGAGTTGGAGGGTGGAGTTTGAGGGTGGAGTTGGAGGTTGGAGTTTGAGGGTGGAGTTTGAGGGTGGAGTTTGAGGGTGGAGCTGCAGGGTGGAGCTGGAGGGTGGAGCTGGAGGGTGGAGTTGGAGGGTGGAGTTGGAGGGTGGAGTTGTATGTTGGAGTTGTAGGGTGGAGTTTGATTTTGAGGGTGGACTTGGGTTCTGTAGTTGTGTTGCGTGTGGATTTGGAGGGTGGATTTGGAGGCTGGACTTGTAGTTGGAGGTTGGATTTGTAGGGTGTATTTGGATGTTGTAGTTGGAGGGTGTATTTGGATGTTGTATTTGGAGGGTGGAGTTGGAGGGTTGAGTTGTAGGGTGGAGTTGTAGGGTGGAGTTTGAGTATTGTGAGGGTGAAGGTGTGAGGGTGAGTGAGGGCGTGAGTGTTGTGAGAGGAGTAAGGGTGTGAGGGTGAGTGAGAGTGTGTTAGGATGTGGGTGTGAGGGTGTGATGGTGAGTGATGGTGTGTGAGGGTGAGGGGGTGAGGTGTGAGAGTGAGTGAGGATGTGTGAGGGTGATAGGGTGAGGTGAGGGGGTGTGAGAGTGAGAGGGTGTGAGGGTGAGAGGGTGTGTGATGGTGTGTGATGGTGTGTGAGGGTAAGTGAGGGTGTGTGAGGGTGAGGGTGTGTGAGGGTGATGGGGAGTGAGGGTGATGGGGTGTGAGGGTGAGAGGGTGCGTGAGGGTGAGAGGGTGTGTGAGGGTGACAGGGTGAGTGAGTGAGAGGGTGAGAGGGTGAGTGAGGGTGAGGGGTGAGGTGAGGGGGTGAGGTTGAGGGGGTGTGGTGTGTGGAGAGGGATGTGTAGGGTGGGTGAGGGTGTGTGGGTGAGGGTTTTGCACAGAGGAGACGAGTAGGGGTGAAACACGGAGCCATTAGTGGGACTTTTCTGGTAAAATACTTGATGAGAACCCAGGCCAGTATAATGCTGTCTTCTGCGTGCAAGTCTGGGCGGAGGGGCGAGTTGGCAAGCAGCTGGGGAGGGTTTAAATAAGGGCACAAAGCCCTGAGTTACCACAACACCCCCCCCCCTTGCAATGAGAAGAAGGAATGATGAATCTCCGGGAAGAGGAACAACTGACCTGAGGACAAGACCTGAAACCTGACCGTGAGCAGCGAGTTGGAGCAGAGCAAGTGCGATTCGCAAGGACCGGAGGTGCGAGGGCAGCGATTCACAAAGACCACGGGGGGACAAGCTGAAGAGTTTTCAGGACTTACGGGGCACTTGAAGTCAATACAGCAGTGCCTTGGGTTGAGGCGGGAGACCCAGCCTGGAGTTATGAGGACCAGCGATCCAGTCATGCATCGCAAGGCGGGTATAGGTGTGGGCAGCGGTGCCCCCGATACGGCGGATGTGTGAGAATAGAGCTGACCTCGGGTCGGGATCCAGAAGGTTGCTGGTAGCATAGGCGGACAGAGGGTGGGGGTGCAATGTAGCTTAATCAAATATGGCTTTACATGGAAGGGGATTTAATTACAGGCACCCCCATTTGCAAAGGTATCAATCGACGCACCACGTCTTGAAGTGTCTTCATTGCGAAAGTCTCTTTGTGGATAGTTGAGAATAAAGGCCACGCTGCTATGTTAATTTTCGCGACACCGCGGGGGTAAGAGTGGAGTTGAGTCAAAAACAGCTGAAAGTTCCCCCCTCCCCCAATAAAACGGCCCCCATAGAAGGCGGGAACCCCTTGTCTAGTAAGGGTGATGTAGCATGTTACATAGTGCCACAAGAGAATTGTAGCTAAGCTTTTATTGTTGTAACCAGAACACGATGAACACGGCTCCAGCAGCGAGCAGGGTTTGCTGCGAGGTGTTCGAGGCAGCAGTGAAACAGGGGGCGGTACAACTCACAGGGCGCACAGTACTCTGTAATTTAGCAGATAACGTTTGTTCAAGTGGGTTGAAGTACGTTCTCAGTTGGAGCAGACAGCAGCTAATTCTTGCTATGGCAGCATACGGTGATAATAAAAAAGTGTTTTCCGTTTCTAAGGTGCTTTTAGTTGTGCAGGTTGTTTTTAATGTATCACGAATTATTGTTTATTGTATACTGGCATGCAAGCACAACAGAAGCAAGTTTAAATTGGGGCAAGATGCTCTTAACAGTAATAACCACAGTGTCTGATAGGTATGCAAGCACAATGGAAGCAAGTTTTAAGGGGGGCAAGAGAGGTTCTTCACGGGGCCAGCATCACAGCAGGTTATGAATCCAGTGCAAAGCAGAGAGCGGCAGTGAAAGAAGTGAAAACAATGGAGGAAGGGTGACGAGAGGCATGGGGAGCAGCAGCCTTTGATGTGCCGGCCGGCCATGCAGTGAATAATTAGGGGAGGAGAAATGCCGGCCTAAGGCCGAGCGCAAAGCAACAGATGGCTTTGATGTGGAGGCAGGCGGCAAGCTCGTGCACGAGGCGTGCACTTCTCAAAATCCGCTGGAGAGCCCCTTGGCAGAAGGTATGGTTTGGCTGCATTAGGGCTCTTTTCCTATTCCTGCGGAATAGGAAAGGGGCGAGCCCTAAAAAGAGAGAGGAAAAAAGGAGAGGCAACTTAGAATACACATTCAATACCTGAAATTACTATAGACGATAAAAGTGAAAGGAAGATAATAAACATCACTTGAAAATTAAGAAAGTAAGAGGTAAACGTTCAGGGGATATGTTTGGAAAGAAAATCAGTTAAAGGCAAGCATAACTAGTCTTTTTTGATTAATGAATGTACAGTGGTGGCAAAGGGACGGTCAAGCCTATGATGATGACATAACAAATTCCACCAAGCATTATATGAAATCTTTGATGTATCTTTCCAGTTGAATGTAATTATCTGAAACGAAATTGCTATAAAAAGATCTATGAACTTACGTACATTACAGGGAACGTTCCATATAGGTGAAGAACCACCTATGAAAATATGTACAATCTCGAAAGGAAAATCAGTGGATAGAATGACATTTAATTTAGACTAAATGCGAGACCAAAGGGACTTAACAAACGGGCAGTGAAAAAACATGTGGAGTAAATCATTACTATCACATGAGCATGACCAGCATTTTTTTAAATAAAGTAACTTGAATTTGTGTAAGTCAGAAGGAGTAAAAAAAAAGTCTATTGTAAAAAAAAAAAGTCTGTGTGGTACTAGCAGAACGGGAAACAGTATGTATTTTAGACCGGACAGTGTCCCAAACCTGTAGAGAAAATTCTTGAGCTAGGTCTTTTTCCCATATAAGCTCAAGTTTAGATTTGAGCCTTTCAGAGGTGGGATGAGAGAGTACTTTATAAATAGCAGCAGCTCTGAGAGGAATAGAGAAGTCTGGTGGAGATAAGAGAGACAGGACAGTGATGGAAAGGGAACTATTCTGAGAAATAATGGAGGTTAAGGTGTATTTAAGTAAGGGAAATTGGGAAGAGTGTGCGTTAGGGAGGTTAAAAGTATCACGTAGGTCCGGGAAAGTTCTAAGTGAGTTATCCTTAAGTAAGTGTTCATAGGTGATGATACCTTTGTCAATCCATTCTTTCCAGAATAGCGCTGTGTTGTTAATCTTGAGGAATTTATTGTAACAGATCGGAGTAAAAAAGTGAAGATTAGCTTGTGAGAGAAAGGAACGAAACAATGAAAGAGCTCGTGCTTTGGAGTGTTTAAATATGGGGCAATAAATCTCTTTGGAGGTTGAGATAAACGAGTAGTAGTAAAGAAAGAAAAAGGGGCGAGTTGTGCAAGTTCTATTGAGCTCCAGGCGGTTAAGGGAGAAGAAAAGGAGTCTGTGAAAAAAGGCCAAATTTGTTTTAAAGTAAAGGCCGAGTGAAAACGAGAGATACTAGGAAAATGAACCCCACCCATATCTTTGGGTTGTTGGAGGTGAAAGAGGGAAATCCTAGCTTTGCGATTATTCCACAAGAATTTTGTTAGGAGGCGATTAATGGTTTTGAACAAATAGTGCGGAAGAGAGATAGGAAGCATGGAAAGATAAAAGTTAACAATAGGACTTAGACACACACCCTGACCACAACTTTATGTACAACATGACTCTAATTTTCATGCTTGGCAACACTCTGTCACCTGCACAACCATGCATGTTCTCTCATGTACACATCAAAACAGTTTAGGAGAATTTAACTTAGCACCTTCTCCGCGGGGCTAATTCCCCCGCGCCACTATAGGGAGGGGGGTGCGTGCAGCGCCACCATGCTTGTGACGAGCTCGGCTCATCACGCTGCACGGTGGCACTGTGCTTAATGACGAGCTGAGCTCGTCATGACCACAGCCGTTTAATGGAACGCTCAGCACCGCGGGGGAATTAGCCCCGCATGTGAGCACTGCGCGTGTCATGAGGAGCTCAGCTCGTCATGAGCACAGGGCCACCGTGCCTCATGACGAGCTGAGCTCGTCATCAGCATGGAAGGAGTTAAACACACCACACCCACACAACATTGCAAATGCTAATGACGCTTCTCAACTGAACATCTTCAGGACACACTAAATACTACGATGAACATACAAAACACACTGGGAACAGACAACTTTTATTCCAGTCAACAAGAACCAAATAATCAAAAGGGGTGCCTAGAATCTAAATGTGCCATGGAACTGAATGCTAGTAAAACAGCATGATATAGTTTACTGTGCAGCAGCAGACAAGGAAAGGGTTACATTTGCTGGGCCTAGTGATATATATCGCCCATAAAAACCCATGTGCGATCTATTGCTATCTAATTTGTGTAAGGAATTTATTTTTATGAAGTATGAAGGGGAGGGACCATGGAGAGGAGGCGGGGTTTTGTGCAAATCGCTGGATCATCCACACAAAAATGGCACCTGAGGCTGGGGATAATGGGCCATATGTATCAAGCAAATTTGCATTCGCAAACGCCGAAATTTGCAGAATTTCGGAGTTTGCGAATGCGAATTTGCTAAATGGCATGTATGAAGGAAAATCTGGTGCAAAATATGGAATCGCAAAATGTGCGATTCCTTTTGCAATTGCATTTAAGGAACACAAATTTTGCGATTCCTTAAATGCAATGTATGAAGAAAAAAAAATGCAAATTGTCCTTAAGGAATCGCAAATTACCACCAACTTCTAGTTGGTGGTAAGTTGCGAATTCCTTGAAAAAATGCACATTTTTGCATTTTTCAAAGTGCCATGTGACGCACATACATGCCCTTAGGGCATGTATGTGCGCCACGTGTGTACCCATGCATATTTCAGGGGTGCAACAAGGCGTCCTTTGGACACCCCTGCACCCTTGAAATTATTCTCAATTTACGATTCTCAAATTGCGAATCGCAAATTGAGAATACCTTTCCATTCATTCCTGTGGGCCTCCTGGCCCAGAGTAAAGAATGGGAAATTATTCCTTAATTGCGATTCGCAATTTGCTAATCGCAATTAAGGAATTTTAAGAAATCGCAAAAAAAATTACATTTTGTACATACATACCTATTTGCGATTCTCAAATAGCGATTTCTTAAAAATCGCTATTTGAGAATCGCAAATCAGGTTGATGATACATATGGCCCAATGTCCCTTGGGAGTTTGGAAAATACTCCATAGATGTTAGCGGTGCCCAACCTCTAAACACCAGCAGGAAATCCACACTGTGCTGGGGCTTCCACTTCATGTTATCTCTCACCATGTGATACTGGTTCTTCACCAGATGACCGTGTCAACAGAGCGGATATTGTATGACACAGAGTGGCACCGTGTATAGCACTGTGTTTTTTGGCAAGCCTGCAAAAGGTACAGCTATTAGTTTTGACAATGCTTGTTTATGTACGATGCTAGTACAAGCACATTTTAGGTCTGACAGCTTTAGCATTTTCTGCAGCCTCATGTCTTTAAAAAAAATTACATACATAAATAAAAACATAGGAGGGCTATTAATCAGTACTCTTTATCAGGCTGTTCAAGTGTCATTCCTATATTTGCTTCCGCCCACTAACCATACAGCAAGGGACAAAGGGTAAATCCACGTTATCCATTGTCTCTCTTGTACTGTGAGTCGCTGCCTTTTGCCCTGATCTCATGTACACAGTTGCGTAATGATAAACAAGCATTGGCAAGCCAATTGGTATCACCTCTATAAGAGCTATTGCTTTGCCAATGTGTTTTTGATATTTTGTACAACAGTTTGGCTGCTGTTCAGCATGGCGTGAAGTGTCCTAGAGTGGAGTGGGGGAAGTAGAGTGTCGTAGATTGGATTTGTTTGGAGTAGAGTGTCGTAGAGTGGGGTGGGTTGGGGTAAAATGTCAGAGTTGAGGAGAGGAGCATAGAGTTTAGTGGCTCAGAGGCAAAGAGACTCATAGAGTGCAGTGTCATGGAGTGAATTTCCACAGAGTGGAGCAGGTGGGAAAAGGGTGTTGTTGGTTGGAGTGGACTGAGGTAGTCGGGTGGATTGGATTGAAGTAGATTTGGCTGGATTGGATTGGGGTAGAGGGGGCTCGATTGATTGGGGTGGGATGGGTTGAAGAGGGTGGACTGAATGGAGTGGATTGCATTGGAGTGGGGTTGATTGAAATGGGGTGATGTGGATTGGATTGGGGTGGATTAGATTGCTTTGGGTGGGGTGGATTAGATTAGAGTATGGTGGTTTGGAGTGGGGGCGTGAATTGGACTGTATGGGGGCATTGGAGTGGGACAAATTGTTTTGTATTGGAGTGGAGAAGATTGTTTTGGATTTGAGTGGGGCAGACTGGGCGGTGCAGATTGAAGTGGGTCAGATTGTTTTGGACTAAAGCTGCTTGGAGTGGGTCAGAATGGAGTGGGGTTGATTGTATTTGATTGGAGTGGGCCTGACAGGAGTGGGCACTTTATTTAGTATTGGAGTTGGGCACATAGTTTTGGATAGAGTGGGGCAGATTTTTTGGATTGGAGTGGTGCAGATTTCAAATGGACAGATTGTTTTGGACAGGAGTGGGGCAGATTGAAATGGGGCCCATTGTTTTGTTTGGATGACAGTGAGGCAGATTGTTTTGGACTGGAGTGGTGCAGATTTCAATTGGACAGATTGTTTTGGACAGGAGTGGGGCAGATTGAAGTGCGGCAGATTGTTTTGGACTGGAGAGGGGCAGATTGTTCTCGATTGAGTGGGGCAGGTTGTTTGGATTAGAGTGGGTGGAGTGGATTGAATTGGAGTGGGGTGGATTGAGGGGGAGTGGGATGGGGTGGAATGGATTGTGGTGAGGTGGAATGGATTGTAGTGGGGTGGATTAGATTGGGCTGGATTGGATTGTTGTGGGTTAATTGCATTGGAGTGGGGTGGATTGTGGTGGGTTGGATTGGGGTGAATTGGGATGGAGTGGGTGGATTGGAGTGAGGTGGATTGGAGTGGAGTGGAGTAGAGTGGGGCGTTTGGAGTGGGGCAGATTGAAATGGGGCCCATTGTTTTGTTTGGATGACAGTGAGGCAGATTGTTTTGGACTGGAGTGGTGCAGATTTCAATTGGACAGATTGTTTTGGACAGGAGTGGGGCAGATTGAAGTGCGGCAGATTGTTTTGGACTGGAGAGGGGCAGATTGTTCTCGATTGAGTGGGGCAGGTTGTTTGGATTGGAGTGGGTGGAGTGGATTGAATTGGAGTGGGGTGGATTGAGGGGGAGTGGGATGGGGTGGAATGGATTGTGGTGAGGTGGAATGGATTGTAGTGGGGTGGATTAGATTGGGCTGGATTGGATTGTTGCGGGTGAATTGCATTGGAGTGGGGTGGATTGTGGTGGGTTGGATTGGGGTGAATTGGGATGGAGTGGGTGGATTGGAGTGAGGTGGATTGGAGTGGAGTGGAGTGGAGTGGGGCGTTTGGAGTGGGGCAGATTGAAATGGGGCCCATTGTTTTGTTTGGATGACAGTGAGGCAGATTGTTTTGGACTGGAGTGTGGCAAATTAGATAGGGGCAAATTGTTTTGGATTGGGGTGGGGCCGTTTTCAGTGCTGAAGATTGGAGTACAAAAGGGGGTGGTGATGAACAGAGTGTCTGAATTGAGCAGACCACTCTTACCCAGTCCAAAGATCAGGGCTTGATCCATCACCGTTATTTATCTCACTGCCCCATCCCAGCTCAGAACCTGGCTATATGCAAATCAGTCTGTCCCTGGCCCAGTGCATCATGGGAACAGGGCAGACTAAACTACCAAGCCAATTCTTTACCAGAAAGGAGACAAGCTACCGGGGACCGGTTTCTGGCATTTCAGCCTCTTCGGCCCGGCTTGCTTGAATCCTGATGGAGCAGTGAGAAAGGGACTCATGTCTGAGTATACCCTGCCACACCTATAGTGGCCAAAATCGATTTACAAAAGGGGGTGGTGATGAACAGAGTGTCTGAATTGAGCAGACCACTCTTACCCAGTCCAAAGATCAGGGCTTGATCCATCACCGTTATTTATCTCACTGCCCCATCCCAGCTCAGAACCTGGCTATATGCAAATCAGTCTGTCCCTGGCCCAGTGCATCATGGGAACAGGGCAGACTAAACTACCAAGCCAATTCTTTACCAGAAAGGAGACAAGCTACCGGGGACCGGTTTCTGGCATTTCAGCCTCTTCGGCCCGGCTTGCTTGAATCCTGATGGAGCAGTGAGAAAGGGACTCATGTCTGAGTATACCCTGCCACACCTATAGTGGCCAAAATCGATTCACAAAAGGGGGTGGTGATGAACAGAGTGTCTGAATTGAGCAGACCACTCTTACCCAGTCCAAAGATCAGGGCTTGATCCATCACCGTTATTTATCTCACTGCCCCATCCCAGCTCAGAACCTGGCTATATGCAAATCAGTCTGTCCCTGGCCCAGTGCATCATGGGAACAGGGCAGACTAAACTACCAAGCCAATTCTTTACCAGAAAGGAGACAAGCTACCGGGGACCGGTTTCTGGCATTTCAGCCTCTTCGGCCCGGCTTGCTTGAATCCTGATGGAGCAGTGAGAAAGGGACTCATGTCTGAGTATACCCTGCCCCACCTATAGTGGCCAAAATCGATTTACAAAAGGGGGTGGTGATGAACAGAGTGTCTGAATTGAGCAGACCACTCTTACCCAGTCCAAAGATCAGGGCTTGATCCATCACCGTTATTTATCTCACTGCCCCATCCCAGCTCAGAACCTGGCTATATGCAAATCAGTCTGTCCCTGGCCCAGTGCATCATGGGAACAGGGCAGACTAAACTACCAAGCCAATTCTTTACCAGAAAGGAGACAAGCTACCGGGGACCGGTTTCTGGCATTTCAGCCTCTTCGGCCCGGCTTGCTTGAATCCTGATGGAGCACCCTAAGCGTGGAAGGGTATTCTCAGATGTGAGACCCTTGCTCATTGCACCATCAGGATTCAAGCAAACCGGGCCGAAGACGGCTGTAATGCCAGAAACCGGTCCCCGGGAGCTTGTTTCCTTCCCAGTGTAAGAATTGGCTTTTGGAGTTTGGTTTGTCCTGTTCCCATCATGCACTGGGACAGGAACAGACTAATTTGCATACAGCCAGGTTCTGAAACTGGGATGGTGCAGTGAGCTAAAAAACGGTGTTGGATCTAGCCCTGATCTCTTGACTGGGTGAGAGCTTTCTGCTTAATTCAGAGACTCTGTCCCTCACCACCCCTTGTTGTAAATATTTTTGTCCACCCTAAGCGTGGAAGGGTATTCTCAGATGTGAGACCCTTGCTCATTGCACCATCAGGATTCAAGCAAACCGGGCCGAAGACGGCTGTAATGCCAGAAACCGGTCCCCGGGAGCTTGTTTCCTTCCCAGTGTAAGAATTGGCTTTTGGAGTTTGGTTTGTCCTGTTCCCATCATGCACTGGGACAGGAACAGACTAATTTGCATACAGCCAGGTTCTGAAACTGGGATGGTGCAGTGAGCTAAAAAACGGTGTTGGATCTAGCCCTGATCTCTTGACTGGGTGAGAGCTTTCTGCTTAATTCAGAGACTCTGTCCCTCACCACCCCTTGTTGTAAATATTTTTGTCCACCCTAAGCGTGGAAGGGTATTCTCAGATGTGAGACCCTTGCTCATTGCACCATCAGGATTCAAGCAAACCGGGCCGAAGACGGCTGTAATGCCAGAAACCGGTCCCCGGGAGCTTGTTTCCTTCCCAGTGTAAGAATTGGCTTTTGGAGTTTGGTTTGTCCTGTTCCCATCATGCACTGGGACAGGAACAGACTAATTTGCATACAGCCAGGTTCTGAAACTGGGATGGTGCAGTGAGCTAAAAAACGGTGTTGGATCTAGCCCTGATCTCTTGACTGGGTGAGAGCTTTCTGCTTAATTCAGAGACTCTGTCCCTCACCACCCCTTGTTGTAAATATTTTTGTCCACCCTAAGCGTGGAAGGGTATTCTCAGATGTGAGACCCTTGCTCATTGCACCATCAGGATTCAAGCAAACCGGGCCGAAGACGGCTGTAATGCCAGAAACCGGTCCCCGGGAGCTTGTTTCCTTCCCAGTGTAAGAATTGGCTTTTGGAGTTTGGTTTGTCCTGTTCCCATCATGCACTGGGACAGGAACAGACTAATTTGCATACAGCCAGGTTCTGAAACTGGGATGGTGCAGTGAGCTAAAAAACGGTGTTGGATCTAGCCCTGATCTCTTGACTGGGTGAGAGCTTTCTGCTTAATTCAGAGACTCTGTCCCTCACCACCCCTTGTTGTAAATATTTTTGTCCACCCTAAGCGTGGAAGGGTATTCTCAGATGTGAGACCCTTGCTCATTGCACCATCAGGATTCAAGCAAACCGGGCCGAAGACGGCTGTAATGCCAGAAACCGGTCCCTGGGAGCTTGTTTCCTTCCCAGTGTAAGAATTGGCTTTTGGAGTTTGGTTTGTCCTGTTCCCATCATGCACTGGGACAGGAACAGACTAATTTGCATACAGCCAGGTTCTGAAACTGGGATGGTGCAGTGAGCTAAAAAACGGTGTTGGATCTAGCCCTGATCTCTTGACTGGGTGAGAGCTTTCTGCTTAATTCAGAGACTCTGTCCCTCACCACCCCTTGTTGTAAAAGAAGATTGGAGTGGGGCAGATTGTTTTGGATTGGAATGGGGCAAATTGGAGTGGTGTGGTTGAGAGGTTTGGAGTGTGGTGGATTGCTGTGGATTTGATTGGGGTGAGTGGTTTGGATTGAAGGGAGGTAGGGTGGGTTGGATTGGTCTGTGACAGATTGAATTGAGTGTAGGCATGAGCGGATTTTGCGGATTGGCAATCCGCGAATTTGCGGATTTGCGAATTTGCGGAGTGCGAAAATCCGCAAAATCCGCGAAGATTTTTTTTTTTATGTTCGCACTGGTTTCTGCAAGTTCGCGAGGGTTTTGTACAATTTTGCAAATTGCGAAATTGTACAAAACGCGTGCGAACTTGCAGAAACCCGTGCAAACACAATGTGCTGCCCAGTAGGGTATGTGCCTCTTGTGTGAATGAAAGGTCAGAGAAAGATCAGTTCAGCAGATGAAGAGAAAGAAGCTCCTGGTCACAGGAACAGCACGGGTATTGCGCTCGTGAAAGTCAAGGATGCAAAGCCTATCCAGTATTACAGCTGATTTTCCACTGTAGATTTGGGAAGAAGGCACACCTGTCCAGCCTCGACCACGCTCACGATTGTTTTTGGGCTAATGAATGAGTCACTGAATTTGAGCATCAACTAGTTCGAGCGACCATGTGTGTGTTACTATGCAATCGCCCCGAAGGGCGCAGGGGTCCCTTGAGTGAGCTGCAGACCTGTGCCCAGCCATGCAACTATTTTACAATGGCGCCAGCAAGCTGCCAGCGCCGTTGTAAAATAGTTACAAAGTTAGCTTGCACAGGAAGCACTTAGATAAAATAAAGCAGCACCTGCTTCGTTTTATCTAGTGGTTCCTGTGCAAGCTAACTTTGTAACTATTTCACAACGGCGCTGGCAGCTTGCTGGCGCCATTGTAAAATAGTTGCATGAGTGGGGGTTCAACTTTTGAACCCGTTACGTTCGCCGGATTTTTTTTTGCGGATTTTGCGGGAAATCCGCAAAATTCGCGGATTGCGGATTTCCCAAAAATCCGCAAAATCCACGAGCGTAACGGGATTTCCCGCTCACACCTAATTGAGTGTGGTGGATTGGTGTAGAGCATGGGTGCTTACAAACTTTCTCTCGGGGGCCAAATTTACAGTGTGGTTTGTGGCAGACGGCTGCATCGGTGGGGGCAGGGTCGTGGGGGAGGGGGCAGGGCTAAAAGAAAGAAAATGGGACCATGAGGTTGAACACAGGCCCCCTACAGCGGACGCATTCGTCCACTGAGCCACTAGACCCGGCATACACACATCTCTCTATCTTGCTCTATCTCGCTCTGGCTTCTCTCTTCCCTCTCTCTCTCTCTCTCTTTCTCTCTCTCTCCCTCTCTCGTCTCCCTCCCTCCCCTCCCTCCCTCCCTCCTCTCTCTTTTCTCTCTCTCTCTCTCTCTCCCTCTGTCTCCCTCCCTCTGTCTCTCTTTCCCTCTATCTCCCTCTGTCTCCCTCCTTCTTCGTCCCTCTCTCTCTTCCTCTGTTTGTCTCACCCCGTGTGTCTGCCTCCCTCTATCTCCCTCTGTCTGTCTCCCTCCCTCTGTCTCCCTGCGTCTGTCTCCCTATGTCTCCCTCCTCCCTCTGTCTATCTCCCTCCCTCTGTCTCCCTCCCTCTCTGTTTGCCTCCCTCTCTGGCTCCCTCCCTCTCAGTCTCCCTCCCTCTGTCTCACTCCCTCTGTCTCCCTCTCTCTCTGTCTCTCTCTGTCTCCCTCCCTCTCTGGCTCCCTCCCTCTCTCTCTCACTCTGTCTGTCTCCCTCCTCCCTTCTGTTTGTCTCCCTCTGTCTCCCTCGCTCTGTCTCCCTGCATCTGTCTCCCTCTGTCTCCCTCTGTCTTTCTCTCTCCTTCCTCTGCCTGTCTCTCCCTGTCTCCCTCCCCTCTATCTCCCTCTGTCTGTCTCCCTCTGTAGTATCCCATGTTATCCTATCTTAGTGCACCATTCCTTCTCAGAATTGTTATTGTACATTCTTGGCTTAACATTCTAATCTGTACTAGCTGGTCAGTTACTACTGGTGTTATGCTGGAGGTGGTTGTTAAGCTGTCTTCTCAGAATAAACTACTTCCAACTTTCTTCTGCTTCCTTGGACTAATTACTACATAAATTTGGCGACGAACGGGATTCACTACCCTGCTTCTACCCTACTTCAAGAGAAGAATCTCCACCTTTAAAGACATTTGGAAATTCTGAAAAATTGACAGCGTTCGCCTCTACAGCTAAAAGTTTCCAGGTATTTTTTTTTATATATGTTCAAGTGTGTAAGATTGCACCAGCGGCTGTTTTCCATGTTAAGTGCCTTGATTGCACCAGCCGGGAGTTTTATTATAATTTTTCTCTGCACCGCTATCTTCAAATGCGTCTTATTTAAAGACCTTCATTGTTTATTTTAACCATTGAGCGCGTTTGGTGGAGTGCGCTTCATTTACTATTCCTTCGCGCCACTTCGATCTGGGTATTTTTAAAACATTTGACTTTCTTGTTGAAGCGGACTCGCTAACCTTTCCCCAGCGCGCGCCACTCATGCTGTTGTTACTACACAGCATCTTTCAAAAAATACAAAGATAAACTCACCAACGCGCGCCTGCACTGTCCCGTGTCCTCTCCGAACGAAGGAAGGAATACTTCACACGTCATTCCGACGTCACCCACGCATCACGCTACAACGTGTGCGTTCCAGCGGCCATTTTATTTGTAATCAACTCCTCGTTTCCATGACTACAGAACCACGATCTTGTTTTCAAAGCATTTCTCCATGATTACTTCACCATTTTTGCTCGTTCTCACTGCGTTCAACCTCCGCTCTTCGCAAGGACCACACTATTAACAGTTAATTTATCTTTTCTCATTTTTTTTTAAAAAAAAAAGAAGAACAAAGCTTGAAGACTTCGCTGTGGATATTTTTTTTTCTTCTCTCTCATTCTTCACTACAAGACAACGGTGACTACTTTTTTTGTTTTGGCATATTTCTACTAACCTTATCTTGTCTTTTACCTTAATTTAAGTACCTTATAACTTAGTATGTCTAATAACATTATCTCCCCTGCTCACTTTTTACCTACTGCTGGAGATCCAAAGGTAGAATGGGATCTTTGGTATCCCACTTTCCTTGCTTATGTCGATGTTATTGAAGAAGATGGTTGTTCCCCAAAAAGGAAGCTAGCACTATTAAAAAAACTGTTTAGGCGGTGCAGGACTTAAAGAATTGGAAAACTTACCTCCCATTGAAAATGTTGGTTCTGGTGATGTAAATGTATTTTGATTTAGTCATAAAACAGCTTAGCACTAGATTTGGAAGAAGGATCAACATTGTTATGGAGAGATTCAAATTTTACTCTCGAATACAAAAGGATGATGAGTCCATAGAAATTACGTAGCTGCTTTACGCACTTTAGCTGGATCCTGTGCTTTTGGAAACTATAAATTTTGACCAGGTTCTTAGAGATCTATGATGCGCACTAAAAGTAAAAAAATTCAAGAACGTCTCTGGATGGGGACGGATTCCTCTCTCAGTGCTGTTTTGAACATTGCAAAGGGCATCGAACAGTCTGAACTATTTGTAAACGAAATTAGAAACCAGGATGTTAAAAGTAAAGTAGTCATTCCTGAAGTTTCTCTGGTCAAAAATGTCAACAATTTTAAGAAAACTACCGTCCCTTTCAGAAAAGATTTTGCAGGAAGGGAGAATAGACCTCCTATTAGGAAAAGTCAAATTATTTGTTATAGATGTGGGGCAAATGACCACGTAGGCAATTATAGAGGTTGTCCTGCGTGGAACAAAATTTGTGTCAAGTGTAAAAAATCCGGGCACTTCAGTAAAATGTGTAGGTCTCCTCAAAAAGTTAACTTTTTGCCCTATGAAGATTGTGAAGAGGTCGAACAACCTTCTGAAATTAACACTTTGTTATGTGTAAGTGACACAAAATGTGAAGGGTTTCCCTCTGATATCATCAATATCAATGGTAAGGATATTTCTATGCTAATAGATTCCTGTGCTTGGTACACTCTAATTGGCAAAAATGTTTTTGATCGCCACTGGCCTTCTACTAAATTACTACCACCTGACGTAAATCCAGGTGGGTATACGGGCAAGAAGATTGACATGGAAGGTTACATGTGGGCAGACATCAAATTTAAAGACCGGTCCATAAAAGGGAAAGTTTATGTTTCATCTAAGGGTGCGTCATTGTTATGTTGGCCTCACCAACATGACCTTGGTATTAAGCTTGATCCAAATGCTTCACCCCCTGTCTATGTTGTTCCTCCTGAAAATGACTTCATCCTTCAGTTGAAGCAAAAATTTTCATCTATTTTTTCGGACAGTTTGGGAACCTTCACAAATTTTAAACACCGCATAATACTCAAAGATTCAGCTATTCCCATCAGACACAGAGTAAGGAACGTCCCCTTAGCCTACCGTGAAAAATTAAAGGGTATTTTAGCAGATTTAGTTGACAAAAAGATCATTGAACCAGTAGAATCATCCCCGTGGGTTTCGCCAGTAGTTTTGTCGCTCAAAAGTAACGGCGAACTCCGTTTATGTGTTGACCTTCGGAGTTTAAATAAGGAAATTTGGATTGATAGACACCCCTTACCCCATATCCATGAACTCATTTCCACTTTATCAGGAGCTACTGTGTTCTCAACTCTAGATCTAACCAGTGCATACCACCAAGTGTTGCTCCATGAAGAGTCAAAGTTTTTGACGACATTTATTACGCCAGAAGGCATGTTCCAGTATTGCAGGATGCCCTTCGGCCTAGCCAGTGCGGCTTCGGTCTTCCAAAGACTAATGAAGACTGTTCTTGAGGGTTGTTTTGGGGCTATCGCCTTCCAAGACGATATCCTTATCTACGGGAAAAGTTATGAAGAACATGATATTAACTTAGAAAATGTTTTAAAATGTGTACAAGAGAAAGGTCTAACTTTAAAATTATCTAAATGCAAGTTTAGGCAAAACAAGGTCGAGTACCTGGGTCACGAAATATCCTCAGAAGGCATTAAGCCTAAATTCAATCATATACAGAGTATTTTAAAGGCACCAGCACCGTTGAATAAAGAACAACTTGTGTCTTTCCTGGGCTTAACTGAATTCTACAGTAAGTTTGTCCAGGGTTATGCATCAAAGGTACATCCATTAAGATCTTTGCTAAAGAAAGATATAAAGTTTGTTTGGAGTCACGAACAACAACTAGCTTTCGATTTGATGAAACAGGAAGTAGCAAATGCCCCGTTTCTCAAACCATTCACCTTGGGTAATGAATGCATAGTTTGTGTGGACGCAAGCAATGTGGGCTTGGGTGCCGTCCTAATCCAGAAAGACAAAGGGGATGAATGTGTAGTCTCATATGCTTCTAGGACACTACGTGGCGCTGAATATAACTATTCTACTATAGAAAAGGAACTCTTAGCATGCACCTGGGCCTGTGAACACTTTAGGCAATTTATTTGGGGAACCAGATTCCGTTTAAGAACTGATCATAAGCCCTTGATAAATATGTTGGCAGCTGGTGGCGGTAGAACGTTAACTGCACGTCTAGCCCGTCTTGCAGCAAAACTACAAGAATTTCAGTGCATTGTAGAGTATATTCCTGGTCGTCTTAACGTGCACGCTGATTGCATGTCCAGGTTACCATTAGTTAATGCCATTTGGTGTGAACAGTGTGATTCTGATGTTGTGTTCAACATCGATGATGTTAACGAATGTGCCACTGTTTGCTCTGCTGATAGCATATCTGAGACTGTTTGGAGAGAAGCCATGACCAAGGACACGTGTTTGTCAAGTGTAGTGGATCATTTACAACATGGTTGGCCTCAAGAAAGGTATCTTTCCGGTGACATCCTCTCATTTTTTAAAATTCAGGACGAACTTATGTTTGACCAAGGTTTTCTAATCAGAGGTGACAAAATTATTCCTCCCCTTACTTTGAGAGAAAGAATTGTTTCGATGGCACATGAAGGCCACATGGGCATGTCCAGCACCAAGAGGCGCATCCGTGAATTCTACTGGTGGCCCGGGGTTGACAGGATGGTGGATAAGTGGGTTAGTTCCTGCTCCCCGTGTGCTAAAAGCGACAAGACTGTCAAACCTTTGTCTACGGGTGTTTCTCCTATTGAATTTGTAGCTTGTCCTTGGAAAAAATTAGGCATTGACATTATTGGTCCCTTATCTTTGTCTCCCAACAAGGAGGTCTTTGCTTTAGTGCTCATCGACTATTTTTCTAAGTGGCCTGAACTTAAAGTTGTGGATAAGGTTGGTTCCACACAGGTTATTCAGTTTCTGGATGAAGTTTTTTGCAAGGAAGGAATACCAGCCGAAATTGTGTCTGACAATGGGCCACAATTTGTGAGTAGGGAATTTGAATCTTTTCTTGCTAGGTGTGGAATTGTGCATAAGAGGGTGTCCAACTATAACCCTCAGGCCAATGGTCAAACAGAACGCTTTAACAAGGTCGTCAAAGAATCTATCCAATTGGCCATTAAGAGTAACCTTGATTGGAAGAAATCCTTACGTGCTATGCTTTTGTCTTACCGTACCTCTCCTAATTCCGTCACTGGTCTATCTCCTTTTGAAATGCTCAGGGGTAGGAAACCTGGTTCCAAGCTGCTCCCTTGGTGGTTAAAATCTAAACTCCCATTTGAATCTTCTTTTGATTGTAATGAAGTCAAAGACAGGGTTTTGAAATATCAAGAGAAGATGAAAAACAGTTTTTTATCATTAAATAGACAAAGTACTAAAATCAAAGTTGGCGATTTTGTACGAGTCAAGTTGGGTAGGTCTGTTGGGAACAAATGGAACAAATGGTCTGATCCTTGTAGGGTGACTGAAATTTTCTCTAAAGCTATTCGTGTTGAAGGGGGGAAGGTATGGAATTTCAGGAGAGTGTCTCTATGCAAGAACCCCAGCTTGGAAGATAACAGCCTGTGTCCTCCTATCTCTGTACCTAGTCATCCCACAGTTGAAGATGACACCTCTTATTCTGCCATGGTTGACACCTTTGCACCGGAAAGTCCGGTTCCCAGTGTTCCTGCATATGTTTCGCTTCCTCAATCCTCCCCGTCCTCTGATGATTGTGTTGTCAATAATTCCAATGCTCTGGAAAGTGTTCCTGATTCCTTAAGTGCTTCTCTCAAACACAGTGTTGTTCCTTCCACAGCGCAAAGGAAAAGTTCTCGCGTCAAGCAATTACCTGTAAAGCTACATGATTACTTATGTTGAATTTCTTTGCTTTGTTGAATTCTTTTTTTTTTGTGTTTTTTTTTATTTTTTTTTAGGGGGGAAGGTGTGTAGTATCCCATGTTATCCTATCTTAGTGCACCATTCCTTCTCAGAATTGTTATTGTACATTCTTGGCTTAACATTCTAATCTGTACTAGCTGGTCAGTTACTACTGGTGTTATGCTGGAGGTGGTTGTTAAGCTGTCTTCTCAGAATAAACTACTTCCAACTTTCTTCTGCTTCCTTGGACTAATTACTACACCCTCTCTCTGTCTCCCTCCTCCCTGTCTCAGTCTCCCTCTCTCTGTCTGTCTCCCTGTCTCCCTCCCCTTCTCTCTCCCTCTGTCTCCCTCCTCCCTCTGTCTGTCTCCCCCCTCTCTCCCCCTCTGTCTGTCAACCTCCCTCTGTCTCCCTGCGTGCGTCTCCCTCTGTTTGTCTCTCTCCTCCCTATGTCTGTCTCCCTCCGTCTGTCTCCCTCCCTCTGTCTCCCGACCTCTGTCTGTCTCCATCTGTCTGCCTCCCTCTGTCTCCCTCTGCATCTCCCTGTCTCTCTGTCTGTCTCTATCTGTCTCTGCCTCTACCCGCCTGTCCCTGTCTCTGCCTCTATCTGCCTCTATCTGTCCCTGCCTCTATCTCTATCTCCATCTTTGTCTGTCTCAGTCTGTTTTTGCCTCTATCTGTCTCTTCCTCTATCTCTCTCTGCCTCTATCTGTCTGTCTGTCTCTGTCCCTGTCTGTCTCTATCTGTCTCTGTCTGTCCCTGTCTCTATCTGTCCCTGTCTCTATCTGTCTGTGCCTCTAACTGTCTTTGCCTCTACCTGTCTATGCCTCTATCTGTCTCTGCCTCTACCTGTCTCTGCCTCTACCTGTCTCTGCCTGTCTCTATCTCTGTCTCTATCTGTCCCTGTCTCTATCAGATATCTGCCTCTGTCTGTCCCTGTCTCTATCTGTCTCTGTCTCTATCTGTCCCTGTCTCTGTCTGTCCCTGTCTGTCCCTGTCTCTGTCTGCCTCTGTCTCTATCTCTCTATCTGTATTTGTGTCTCTATCTGTCGATGTGTCACTGCCTCTATCCGTCGCCTCGATCTGTCTCTATCAGTCTCTGTCCAAACAGAAAGCTTCCCAAAACGCCCTTTTAGAAGTCAGCTGGGAAAGCTCTTACAGCTGACTTTTAAAGGGCCTTTTGGGAAGCTTTCTGAAGGTGCCCTGACGTCACAGAGGTGGGCAGTAAACACAGAAGATGGCTGCAGGAGCATACGTAGTGAATACCTACATATTCACTACATATGCTTCTGCAGTCATCTTCTGTGTTTACTGCCGGCTGTGAAAACTGCAAGGCAAGCTGCGCGGGCCACCATGAAGGTGTGTCGAGCCGGTGGCGGCCTGTGGGCCGTACCATGAGTACCAGTGGTGTGGAGTGAGGTGGGATGGATTGGCGTGGATTAGAGAGGGAACATATTAGAGTGGGGTGGATTGGGGTGTACTGCATGATTGTGTTAAAGCCTAATTTCAGAAATTACACATAAGGAAGAAACAATGTTACTTTGCAATAAAATGCACTAAAAGTTAAGCAGAACAAAATAGTCTCTCAATCGCATCGGGAGCAGCGGACGGGCACTGATTAAGTTGAATCAATCTGAGCTGGGCCCCTGCTCCACAGAGAGGAAGGGGAACTATGTTAGGCCTGCATTGAGGAAAGATGAGGCTGTAAAGAGGAGTGCCACGCAAACCACCAAATGGTAAACAACGGACGGGCTCCAAGCCCTTTTATGTATACAGCAGTGTCTAGCACGCGAGCGCATGCCCTTGCAGGCTAGACCTTAAAAATAAGTTCGTAGCCAGGTAAAGGTCTGCTGGGCTACTCCTTTTATCTTAAGTTATTTATTTATTAATGCAATTTTGCCATTTTTTAAAAAAAAACATATTACGAGCATTTGCAGCATAAAAGTTAAATAAAAACACATTACACAGTTGCGAGTACAGGCCTATTGGCTTTGCCAATGCTCGTTTGTAACATGAATGGCAGGAGGTCATACTTACTCTCTACATGAGCGTTAGAAAACTGAATGTTACGCCTCAGAGATGCAGATGCATTCTTGGACGTGCCACGAATTTCATTTCCAGAAGCACTTATTGAAGAACACCTCTGCGCTCACCCGAAGAACCAATGCGCCCGCTGCGGTTGTTCTACAGGTCTGCGGAGCAGACATACGCTCACCGCTGCTTTGAAGATGTCATCTGTCGGCATCAGACCGCCCCCCTCTGTTCAAAGGCTGGCGGCCGAGCTTCCGCGCGTGAGTGATGGGCGCGCGCGGGTGAAGTAGGCCTCAGATCAGCCGATAGAAAGGGCGCATTCCTCCTAAGCCGGTGAGGTCATCCTCGCTGGAAAGAGCAATGCATCATTTTTTAAATTTTGTTTTAAAAGAGCACGAGGCTAACCGCTCCTATTTGAACACGCCCCCTTAAAAATGGCACACGAAAACAGCTGGCAGAGTGGAAATTGACAGTGCTGGGAGATAGATAGGCCCACTCCAGATCTGCAGCCGTGATAGGCCCAGGCACATACCTCAGGCAGGTAATAACATAGGCTTGTCTGCACTGTTCTTCAGGGACTGGTGGGCCGCACTTGGCTGTATACAGACACTGTTGATATGATAAAATGCGGTTTTCCGAAAAAATGTGGCTGCTGGTGCCCTAAATTCTCACCACCCACACCATCTGCCAGCGGAACGTACTCAGTAAGACTACATTACCAACATACCAAGGTATTGGCCCCACTGGAGATCACATTATTGTGGTGGTGCCAACTGTTCTGCAGGGCCCTATCCCATGCCCTTGTTCATAACAGACATTTATGTTGATAGCAGGACTCGGTAACTAACATACATGATTGTTGTCAGACGAACACTAACTTTCCTGATTCCTAAACTTTAAATTTAAATTTAAATTGTTGACAGACAGACACTAAGGGCCATATGTATCAAAGGGTTTTACCCATTCTGTGTCTATGGGAAAATGTGTTCATACATATGGCCCTAACTTTCCTGATTCCTAAACTTTGCCACACTGTCTTTGCTTTCGCACTATGATTTTTTTCCATGTTCATCTGGTGTTTTTATTAATTGTATCAGTGATTTCAATGCAATTTTTCAACTGGAAGGTAATTCCGTCACTTTTCACATTTTCCGGTAACAAGCTGTTCCTTTCGTACCTCCTCGGCTCTTAAGTGCAATTGATGGCGCACTGAATGGGGCGTCACACTTGGCAACTAGCAGGACGACACCACATCACCTGGGCATCCTGTAACTATAGTGGGTTCTTCGTAACCCTCTTCTAAGCCACAGGGTACTATGTCCATCTCGCAGTCTGGATGTCAGACCTTCATTTTGTTTCATGCCACATCGTTCTCCTGACTCTCCGGTGGCCGGATGCTGTTGCACCCTGGAGGTCTGCTGAGAATCTGACTCCTATATTTAACTAAACAACCGCCATTACTGCTTTCTTATTGCATCTTAACTTGTACTAACAAATTGAACATCCAACAAAATGTGTACTAGACTACTAATTCTGTCTGAATCAATCTTTTTCTTTTATTATTTTGTTCTCAGAATTCCAGCATAAATGCAATTTTCACTTTTTACATTTTTACATCATGATTGCAACAATAAAAGCATTCAATTCTACAAATATCAAACGTCATACATTCAATCTCTCATTCAACCTTTCCGGCATACAATCAACATATCACCTGCACTCACAGCACACAACAGAAATATTTACAATTCAATTTTCTTCTGTATTTAAATTGTTCATAAACAATGCCATAGAACCAAGTTCACAACACTTTGTATTATTGTGTCTATTTGGAGTTTGTTATTCAATATTCTTATGGCTATATACAATGGGTCAAAAGAAGAATCTGACTCCTGCACTGGCGTATTGCCCTGACACAACCTCTAAGTGTGTCCGCTCTCTGACCACTGTTCGATGAAACTCCCTTTAACCCCTCCCCTGCTGATGACGGAACCGCTCCGTCATCAGCCACGGTCGCGCAGTGCTGATGACGGAACCGCTCCGTCATCAGCCACGGTCGCGCAGTGCTGATGACGGAGCGGTTCCGTCATGGCCCGGCCGCCGCGCCTGCGCGGCGCTGATTTTGCACCTGCGCGGCGCGTTCTATTGAGCGGGCGGGGCCATGACGGAACCGCTCCGTCATAAGCATTGCGCAACCGACGCTGGTGACGGAGCGGTTCCGTCACCAGCATGCGCCCGCCGCTCGGCTACCCTCCACCCTTAGCACTGCGGCGGAATAGCCGCCGCAGTGAAGGGGTTAAAGGCTAGCTGGATCTGGGTCTTGGAAGCCATCCCGCCACTGCCACTCTTCCGAATGAAGACCCATGGCCACCTTCTGGTGGTGGCTTCTCTTGTAGGAATGCCTTGGACATAGAAATGCTACTATAATAGAGGCATTTCCGCAGGTGGCAGACACCATCGTACATATTTCTTAGGGCACCGTCAGATAATGAGCTTCTCAAGGAAGATGGGACTTGCTTCCCAAGTGTCAGACTTTCATTTACAGCGCGTCACTAGTCGGATCTTGGAAGGTGGGCATAATTTCTGACTTTTTCATTATTCTGTCCTTACTTCTGAGGATTAAGGGAGCGCCAGACTCCGTGCACAGCAATGCAAGATAGTTGCTTCCATGGATTGTTATGTCAGTAAGGTTTGCAGTGTATTTTCTGCAAAACAATTTGATGCAAAGCATTGCTTTAATCTAAGACATAAGCCTTCTCACCTAATTGACTGGCCAGCGTACTTTGGGGCATATTTATTTGCCCCTATCGCTATATGAGCGTCACTGTTAGTGACAATCCTGTGGTGATAGGGGCTTTGCCTTAATTACAAGGCAGCATTAACATGGCTTAATGCTCACGGTCGAGCATTGCAAACGCGAGACATGCCCACAACCACCCCGGGACCCACGCATTACTACGCACTTATGCAGTTCTACATGCACCTAGGTGAGATCCCGGGGAATAAGCCGCGACGGCCACGATGCTTGACTGAATGACACATTTCTACTGTTGTTACACCCAAAAAAGAGAAAATTGGACCGATCACTTATTATGAACAATTCCAAATGACAATACTGCTTCCACCATGTATAATGCCGCTGGACCCCCGGGTTGCCAGCTAAATGGCTGTGTCATCCATACCGAATGACTCTGTTTATTGAATATTTGATTCGCCCCTATGTGGGCCATGCACTACACCTTGTATGATGATGGACAAATGTGAAATAAAGGTCTTCCAAAAACAAAAACAAAAAAAACAAAAAAACATGGCTTAATGCTGCCTTGTAAATAAGCCTCCCTTTCACGCTATACTTAGCGTGAAAGGGGAGGGCAATGGGTGTTGCTGTGTACGTTCCACCGCAGCACCCATGGATTTTGATGCTGCCCACTATTTACAAGGGCAGCGTAAATAGGAGGCAGTGCCATAATGAAGACCAGGGAAAACCTGGTCTTAAACAGGCGAAACGAGGAGAGATGCTTTATTTCTCCTCGTGTTTGCTGTTTCCATGTGTGCTGCATTGTGCAGCGCACACAGAACCAGCAAAAGGCCATTGATTGTTTATGTGCAGGAAGGGCACATAAACAATATTTAAAAAAATGAGGTTTGGTAACTTCTATGTGTGTTTCATTAAGTAACACACTTAGCAGTTACAAAACGCCATTACTGATTGTTTATGTGCAGAAAGGGACACCTTCCTGCACATAAACAATCTTCCCCTCAAAGTAGACACCCTTGCACTATGGTGCAAGGGTGCCTGCACTGGTGCTAGGCTGCTAAATTTTGCGCCAGCGCTGGGGGAAATGCATGACTGCACCATAGTGTTGTAAATATGGTGCAGCCCTGCATTTCAGAAGAGGCTGAGCGTGGTGTTAAGTCAAGAAAGCTAACGCCACGCTCCGCCACTTCGTTGTGAATATGCCCCTTTGTGTTTTTTTGTTTGTGAATGTCCATGGTCTCAATGTATCGCTAAACTTTTCTTCTTTGGAAAGTCATTCTGATGTCTATCTTTATTGCACCCGACAATCAATGCATAGTCAAAATATACTCCAGCTTGGGGAGGTCTGCTTTGGCCAGGAACAGTGGCATTCGTGATTTGTGATCAGAGATGAAAGGTTGTTCATCGATGTACAGCTCAAAGTGACAGCTACCGCCCAATATTGCCATTTCCTTCATCTTGAATTGGTGGTGTTGGTCAGCAGTGAACCTTCTGAAGGCCTCTTGGTGACTTTCATTCATGCCCACTCTGACTTGCTTCATGGAAGGCCCACACTAGCTTGCTGGACATGACCTTCTGTGTGATCTCGCCATGCCCAGAGAGATTCATAACTCTGGGACACGTCGAAAGGTTACAGCCACCTTGACATCAATTAACTTCTAAGAGGTGGCAGATACCCTCTCTGAAGATGTACCCAAAGCTTTCCTGGCTGGGCTACACCTATGAAGATGGAGTGTATTTTAATAAATTGTTTAGTACTCACCTTAGGTGCTCATGATGTTACTCTTAGAGGAGGCTTAGAATAAAAAATCATCAGTAGAATTATGTAATCCCTGAAGTTCTGATACGGCCACTATAATGGTGTTTTGAAAAACTACACCAGACATGACACGCTACAGCCTAGCATTTGTACTTCTGGAGAACGATATGAATGAATGTGGTAATTATGGACCAAGATTTATTGTGAGGCCAGCGCAATCATTCATTGATGTCAATCTTGAAGAAAAAGCAAGGCGTCTCAAGTTAAGACATTGTAATATCACTACTGAATTCTTGATGTAGCTCTCCTCCTTCACGGCCTTGCTTGGAAGTCGCGTATCAGCAAAGATTCCCACTGTCCTGGTTTTTCAGCAACTTTGTGACCACTGTTCATAAAACTCACGGTCATGGGCCTTCCTAACTTAAGACTCCAGTTCTACTTGTGAAACAATGGCAGACACCCCTGTGTGAATAAATAATCATATTAATTCCTTGAAGGATCACCTAACAATTAGGGTTTCACCAAGTGTTCTTCATTTTACTCCTCGGCATGGCTACAACAAGGATTTCCTCCAGATCATATTTCTTGTTTTTTTGTGTGCCTAGCGGCACCTCCTCCTTCGCGAGCACGCGCCAATGCGTCGCCGTGTTCCGACTATGACCTTCTGTTTACAATCTGCCTTTCACGTCAAATACTTTCACCATAGTAGTTGAACTTTGAACATTGCAAGCAATTCTTAGCTCCTTGGAATAGTTTCTCACCTTCATTTGTTCATAAAAGTGCAAGAAGGCCACCGCCCACTCAACCATGAGTGAATATTCAAGATTGGTGCCCTCATACATGTGGACAGAATAGGGAGCACCTCTCCATCAACACTGACGTAGTCAGAACATATGATAGACCCAAAGTCCAAGACCTCATCTTCCCCAATGCCAACCGTCCTCGACAGAGATAAGAGCTCTGGAATTAATATCAGGGTTTCACTGCCCGCACATTAGTCCACAATATATGGTCAAAATCCGTGGTCAATTTATGTTTTAAAATATTATATTTATTTGGTTTTTCAGTAAAAATAGCAACAAACGAGAACATATCCTGAGAGTCACATCAGTCCCAACCCCCTGTAGTGGCCAATGGCCATAACATTTCATCTCAATGTTACATGATAGATGATACCAATATACAGTTTTACCATATTCACAGTCCCCTTGCAGGCTTAACATCAGTGGCATTCCAATCACAGGCTCCCTCACATCTAAGAAAAACTCAAATGATTGCACATTCACATTGTTGCCTTTGTGATAATAATACATGAGTGTACCAGTTGTGGTCTCCTCGTAAAAATTACAGTATTACTATTCTAAATGCCGCGGTTTGGAGCTCTTCAATTTTGGCCTCAATATGGATCTCAGGATTGTGAGGTCAGTCCCTTTACACGGGGAGATATTCTGTGAATACGCGTCGCACAGAAATACATTGGATGTTTGATGTCAACTATATTGAATCTTTCCAAATAAAATGTATTGACTTCTCCTTGAAGCCCAGTATGATAAACTATAATATACAGTGCTGTTATTGAACTTTTACCTATGGAAACACTTTGTGATAGCATTGCCCTGAGGAAGTCTATGGCGTACTTCGCTCAAAAACAAAACACGTGTTGGCTAGGATCCAAGTGAATGCTGTTTTGAGAACTAGAAGATTGAAGAAAACGTATACTTGTGAACACATTTATTTTGAACTTTTTCTGAATACTCTGGACCTTTATTGCACGGGATACAAAAAAATCTGGCTTCTCCTGATAGTATATTATTTCCTCTATCCATGTCTTTATGCAGAGGGAGGAGCCATGACCCCACCCAATGCTTAGCCAGTAGCAACATTTTAAAGCAGTAAGTTTATGCACCCTGGGGGAACATCTTTGACATAGCCCAAAATGGCCACAAGGGGGATACATGGAATCACGTTCCAGTTACTTTCTCTATTTTATCAAATAACAGAGACAAATACCTGACCACCTCAGGGCAGAGCCAGGCCATGTGCAGAAATTCTGCTCCCTCCCTTCTGTGGTGCATGTAACAAGAGGTGTTAAGCAATTCCCTCTTATGGAGAAGTGCATGGGTGTTAAATATCTTGTGATGGAATTTGACATAGGTAGCCTTTATTCAGGCGATAGTGCCCTTGTTTGTCAATTTATGGTTGGGCAAAAGAGGGCCTCCTAATTAAGACCCATCTTTTTGGAAACTGAGGGGCATATTATCAAGGGATTTATCTCTGCTTTTTTGGCTTTAAAAGCCAAGAAAGCGGAGATAAAATTATCTCCCTATCAGCAACAGGGTGCTAACACGCACATTCGCATGTTAGCACCCTTTTTCACTACGCTTCCCTTCGCATCTCTAATGAGATGCAAAGTGGGCATTCCAGAGCAAAATAATAGGAGAAATGTCGCTAAGCGACATTCCTCCTATTATCAAGCTTCACGCTAACCCTGTTAGAGACAAAAAAAAGCAGCGCTAACCACGGTTAGCGCTGCTTTTTTTACACCTGGTATTTTCCTGACTTAGCC
The DNA here is from genome assembly GCF_964263255.1 of Lissotriton vulgaris. Taxonomy (NCBI): domain Eukaryota; kingdom Metazoa; phylum Chordata; class Amphibia; order Caudata; family Salamandridae; genus Lissotriton; species Lissotriton vulgaris. Next base: position 530,232,439 of record NC_141697.1, read on the forward strand.
ATAATATCCTATGGAAGGTGGATATCATGGCTAAGTTTGTGAGCCCCTATCATCAAGCTAACGCCAAACTTCTAGAGATTAATGTTGGTTTTCCAGCGATAATCTCTCTTTTGGCAGTTAGCGTGAGGATTTTTATCACTTCTGAGATAAACGCTGCTAATAGCAAGTTATCTCAGCGATAATTTCCGGCGATGCTTAGCGATAAAAAAATCGTTGCAAAGCCTAGTTAGCGATAAATATTGCTACTCGTTGGTAATATGCCCCTACTTTCCCTCACTGCTTGAGCAATTGAGCCTCCCAATTCTACATGTGGCAGTATCTTCTGAGGTTAGGTATCATCTCCTGATTACTCGTATCCCCAAGATTGTTCCCTCAGCCACCATCCCTAGATTTGCACAATAGGGGCCATTCTGATGTCTCACTAACCTTCAGGTGATCTCTGAGAGGTGACCAAATTCAAAACAGTAGATATTGGATATTTTTCTAAACTGGTATGGTGTCCTTTTGTAGTGCTTACACTGTATTACTGTTGGTTATGTGCAAATGCTTTACACACTGCCTCTAAGATAAGCCTGACTGCTCGTGCCAAGCTACCAAGGGGGTGAGCAGGAGTTATTTTAGGAGTGTAACTCCCTTACCCTGACTAGAATGGTGGTTTCTGCCTGGGCACATGCCCTAGCCCACCAAAAATCCCATTTCTAACACGGGTCTCGCTAAATTTGTCTTGAAACAGCTTAACAATCTTCTTCAAAGAAGACTGGTATTCACTTCTTCGTAAAGTTCACATTCTCAATAAGTATTCTACAGTCTATACAAATTCATCCATGGTACCACATTGCAACATCTATATGGCCAGGGAGAGGCTGATGTCCCAGAGATAACAAATTACCCATCACTGTCCTCAGCCAGCACCCGGCAATGATTCAGCCTGAGACCACTTTTTTTGGACTTGAGATCAAAAGATCTCAGGCCATATTTTATTTACACAAACAATAAGCATTTATTCAAATAACATATTTTGAACAGATTCCACATTTCTTATTTACATATTCGCTACAAGTGAAAACCTAACCTTAACAAAGCCTCTAATACATTGGACAGACCCTGCAGGATTTCGCGATTTCGCGGTTTGCTGCCAAATCGGCACTTTTGTAAAAATGCAGCGATTTTTACAAAAGTGCCAGCAAAATCCAGATGTCCATTGCTGCATCCGTGCTGCCTGTGACTTTGGACCCTTTCCATGAACATGGTTGTTGCTTTTTCTTTAAGTAATACATCTGGGTCCCCCTAGATTTAATATGCGGGTAAAGGTTTATTAGCACTATACGTGTATTATGTTACCAGCCAAGGGTGCCTGGCTCTGTCTAAAAGCAAAAGTAATGCCTGGGAGTCGGAGAGATTTCTGCACTAAAGTTCAGCATTATACTTATATTTTAGTGTTTGACCGTATTTCCTGTTTCCCTGTATGAAACTGCTCCTGTGGTCTGGCATTTGTGGAGCCCCTGAAATTGTTAATGTGGGAGGCCTGAGCTCGGAAAGCTGCAGCTCTGCAAAATGGACACCTGCACTTTTCACTCTTGAAAATAAATCCACATCGGAGGCTAGAACTTCCAAGGAGGTGCACTGTTGTATAGCGTTTTAGGACCCTAGTGTAATTTTCCCGATTCATGCCCTTATATAGGTATAAAATATCAGATCCTTATATAGGCAAAGAAATCATAACCATATTAAGACATAGCTCAAGTAGTCCTAATACGGCCTGGCTACTTCCACTAGTTCCGAAAATCTACAACGATTTCTTGGAAAAACCCGCCTTCAGCAGTCAGGGACTTCCCCCTGCATGAATATTAATTTATCCAAGAAATCATGGAGTTTTCAGAGAAATAAGTCTCTAATGACGTTATTATGTCCAATCTTACGTCAAACTCGGCACCTTCAAGGTATAAATATGCCCACACTTGTCCAAACAAACACACAGTGGTTTGGAGCAGTTCGACTATCTACTTGCCCGACGCGCCCCGCTGCAGCAAGTGCCGAAGGAAGCCGACCCTCCAGCTGACGCACTGAGAGAAGCTGTACTTTCTCCAGCTGAGAAATCCAGCTCCAGTGTTTCCAGGCTACCCTTGTGGGTTGCTGGGAAATCGAGTCCTGAGAGAGAGATGCCAGACCTCCTTCATTCTAAACCAAGGTACTGAGCTGATTAGACCCTAAGAGAATTCTTGGAATAGATTCTTGGCAAAGAATACTAAAACTAGGCTATACCTTACTTACTTCTTCCCTTGTACTAGACCTAGGTTAGGTACACCGGGGTAGGCGTATTTTAGAAGCACCGGTTGAGTACTTTTTTAGTCATTATTTATCACTGTATGTATTTTATGCATTTTAGGTATTTTATGGCTTAGAAACCATATCATGCTTTTACAATATTATTTTATAATACTCTTCGTACTGTACGCTTTGTACTTTACCACAAGTATTACGATTGCAGCTGTTCATTTCGAATGCTTGAGAAAGAAGACTGTTCAATAAAAACCTTTTATTGAAAACGCCTGTCTCTCTATTTCTCTGCACCTCTGGTGAAACGAAGCATGCACGAGTGACTGATTGAAATAACTATCTATTTGTTTCCGCGACTCTAGAGATGTATTTCTTATTCTTGGGAAACAAAGTTGTCATGTTTTAAGGGGTTGTCAGAAACTAATCCCATTCGAGAAAGTTTCTAGTGACCTCTGAGCTAGCTGGCACACACACAATTAAGTCTAGTATATTCGGTAGAGACCTAGTTGACTTCAGTCCTACGTCTAAACTACAGGATATACTATTCCAATGTGCAGAACCTATTGGGAATATAGGAACTACACTACATGGCGGCCAACGTTTGGTAAGGCGATAATTTAACGCTAGATACTAGAGTAACTCAGTCGTGCTTTTCACACAGACCCCTTTTTCCCGTAAAAATACTTCAATAGACGTCTGGAGTGGGTTAAAGGATAAAATATCCACCATAACTGAGTAGGGCGAAAATCCTATGTATTCGCTTTTTGGTTTATTCAACGTTGAAGGATACAGTGTTCCAAAATATTGTGCACCTAATCTTTGTTTCCTTGAAACTTGCTCTGCAAACTTTCATTAAACAATTCCGGATAACGGCGACAATAACGCAACCGTTGGAGCTGCAGTAAATGCAACCCAGCCGGGTGTAGACGTTACAAGGTTTAATGAAGAAGACGATGATGCTATAATCATCCCGGAAAACTATAGCTATAAAACTTATAGGAAATGGTCTATCACCCAGAGGTGGGAGAGTTATATTTGTCATAGAGGCACATGAATATCGGCAGACAGAGGTATTCTATTCATAGATTATCTGTCCACAAGCAAATCCAACAAAACATATGTTCCACTACTACAAAGTAGAGGAATCTCCAGCGGAATACGTTCCTTTCGGGGACGATGAAATTCCACTAACTTACCAGGAGCATCAGCTCTGGTTTAATGGTGCCCTACAACATCAAAAATCACATTATCATGCTCGGTCCACTAGGTAGACCAGGAGCAACATAGCCGTACTAGCCAGCTATACACCACATCCTGACATTGAAATAATGACAGGTCCTGAACTGTTAGCTCAGCTAAAACAGCTAATTAAAATACACAGGCAGTTGGTTCAATATGTCATGAGGACTTTAACTGTCCAACCAGCTGTAAGAATTCCACAGCACATCCCTCATCAAGGGAACACAAACAAAATTACACCACAGACTATACAGTAAGTCATTGGTAAATTGCCCGCAAAACGGGAACAAATTCTGTTCTGGTTAGCTCAAAAAATAACTCAAATAGAGGCAGTATTCCCTGATAGTACACCTTGCGAGAAACACAGGATTCTAACAAACTGTTTACCAATGGGGATTGTACCACACGTAGAGGACTGTGACACTTGGGGTACAGTTTTTGCCTCAATCTACACAAAAACACATGGTGTCCCATTTATGGCGGTAATACCAGACGTTCTGAGACAGATTCAAAATGAATACGGTCCAGAACCGGCCTTAAATCTGGGTATGAAATTACTAAAAGATTTCAAACAGGTCTCAGCTATACTATTAGCCAACATAAAAGGTGAAGCAGCATCAGTGGCGATCCGCCAAAAACTAAAAGAAACAGATATAACAGAGCAACCTTTTGAACTTGCCAGAATTATTGAAAAATCATATGAAGAACTAGGTAGAGATAGTTTGGGTGGAAAACCAGTAAAACCCCAACTAACTGAAAATCCCCAAAAAGTTTTTTATTAAAAAAAATTGCACTACTCCAAAGAAGAAGTGGGAAAATACCAAACAGACACGTCTCCTCAACAGGAGCCCTCTGAAAAAAGATACAACCTTAGAAATAGGGATAATTTGAGAAAACCTGATAGATATAAAGATAATGATACACGTTCCTCTCGTATCTTTCAGACTTCCTCGCAGAAATCCGAAAGAAGAGGACATCCAAAACAAAAAGAAGAACTAGTGAAGTCTAAAGACAAACAACACGTTCCATAAAATAAGAAAACTCAGTTCACCAAAAAGAAGGTAGCAAGTCTGAAGATCAGACATGCCGAGGATCTTGAGGACACAGCTCAAGAACGGGGAGTGGGCCCAAACAATGCTAGACAGCGCAGCAGAGGTAACCATAGCTCGCAAGATCCTGAAGGATCATCAGGAGACAGTGGACTTGAACGAAAGTATAAGTGTTGAAACTGCAGATACCAGGGTTAGTGTACCACATAAGTTATATGAAGTAACACTCTGGGTGAAGGGGGACAAACCAAGAAAGATTAGAGGGCTCTTTTGGGAGAAGCTCTCTAAGGGTTATGACATCCTTCTAGCTGAACAAGACTGGCCACCTGAATTTGTCAGGGAGCGCCCACATGGCGAAGATATAATTATGCCAGCTTCTCAAATCGCATTCCAATTCATAAAAAATACACATATGCCATGAAATGGGCTGTGGCCCAGGCCCAAGCATTATACAGAAATCATGTAGGATATGATGAGGATTACCCTCACCATAAAATCCAGTTGAAAACTCAACCAACAATGCAAAGGCAATATCCTGTAAAACAAGAACCTAAAAAACAGGCCAGGGAGATTTTAAATCAACTTGAATATCAAGGGGTGATTGAAACATGCACCTCATCAATGAACAATCCTTTGTTTCCTGTCTCCAAACCAGACAATTCATATCGTCTAGTCTTGGATTACAGACATATAAACTCCTGTTGCAAAACGTTTGCAGTACAAAATGCACAAAGTGCAGCACTGATGAATCACATTGTGTGCAAAAAATATGAAACTACATTAGCTATCTCAAATGGTTTCTTTTGTCAAAACATTGCACCAGAAAGCAGGTATTTGACAGCTTTCTCCATAATGGGGGCACAGCGACAATGTTGCCGTCTCCCCCAGGGATTCAAGAATAGTCCAGGGTTATCTTCAGCCAGAGTAATGGAGTTACTACAAATGTACGATGATGAGGCATTGTCCTATGTCAATGACATCTATCTTGCAGATGATGATTTGGACGTGCACTTGAAAAGAGTGAACACCATAATACTTGGGTTCGCTTCTAAAGGGTACAAATTCAATTTTAAGAAATCACGAATTGCCCACCTCAATATCCTATTTATGGGATATGAGTTATCAAGTGAAGGCAAAAGCCTGGCAGCAAATTTTTTGAGAAATGTGCGCTGCTCCAACCTCCAAAAACGCTGAAAAACTTACAGTCAATTCTAGGTTTCCTGAATTTTGGAGGAACTTATGTTGTAAACTAGGCAGAAAAGGTTAAACCTCTCTACAAACTAATCAATCCTGATTTCAAACCTACTAATTGGACACAAAAACACACAGAAATTTTGCATTCAGTGCAAACAGACATGTTAGCAAAAACACAGTTACAAACACGCGACAACGTGCGCAACCTAGTGATCCGAATCATACCAGGGAGATGCGGATTCACATACCTAACCTTTGATGAAGGTGAGACGGTACCTATAGCATACAAATCACACTTGTACACACAAGCTGAAATGAAATTCACTTCAACAGAAAAAAGACTGACAGCGGTTCACACTGCTGTAGCAAAAAAAAGAGCACTCGCACAGGGTAAACGCATTAAAATCTTTACACCTGTACCTGCCTTAGAGGCAGTGACAAAAGCAAGCATTCCAAATGCAAAAGCTCTACATCCGAGATGGATACAATGGGTTAATTCTCTTGCTGCAACAGATGTTGAATACGGTTTTGACCGGTATGTAAAAACACAGAAATTCCTAAAATACAAATTAGAATGTCCTCTGCCGACTGAAATTCTGCCACTTTAACATTACGGCTGCATAACATATACAGACGGATCAGCACAACCCGCAATTAGGGGTAAACAAGCTTAAAGTGCTGCGTGCGCGATTGTTAAAGGTCGCTGGCGCAAAGGTAAATTTAGACCCATGGTCACTAAAACTCAATCACTCGGAGACTGTACAGCTCAGCGAACTGAACTACAGGCTTTCAAGATGGCACTTGAAAATACAGATAGCGAATTCCCCACACTCATAGTGTGCAATTCGTATTACTGCGTCCAGTCTTACAACGAATACTTGCAGAACTGGGTTCAGAACAGCTTCAAAGAAGCTAAAGGTGGCACAATTAAGCATAAACTGCTATGGGAACAAGTAGTTATTTTGCAAAAAGAACTACAAAAGACGGACGTGATTCATACACTGAGTTATCAGCGTGATGGCGTTCACGTTGAAGGGAATTCATTGGCTGAAGAGGCCGCAAAGGCAGCTGTGCAAACGGCTTTTGTAGCTGCAATCACTCGTTCAAAAACTAAAATAGACGGTGAAACAATGCTAGCAGTGAATGCCTCAATGAAAGGAAATTATGCAGCATTACCACTAAACTACCCACTCGGTAATACATACATAATTGATGCAAACTCTGTTCCTTTTGCTCAAATCCCTGGAGTGGGGATAGAGTAATTCCAAACAGGAACAAGATAGGTGCTTTAGTTCATGAAGCACATATGGGAGAGGGTCTGACACATCAATCTCTAATAGAATTAGAAGAGATGTACTGGTGGCCGGGAATGAGCGTTGACGTTTACAAGTTCGGAATTAACTGTGATACCTGTTACAGAGAGCATAGCTCCGAAGACCACCAGGTACCTGACTACAGTGTAACCAGTCCAGTTCAGGCACCAATGTTAGACAGCATTAGACTATCTACACGCAGACGTAGCCATAGACGTATGCGGTCCCACAAATATTAAGACAAGATTCATTTGGATGTGGCCCCAGCGCTCGGCTGATGCCAGAACTGTTATATAAGATTTGCGTGTCTTTATCGGCACATACACAATCGGCATGCTACATTCTGACCAGGGTCCTGCGTTTAGCTCAAAAGCTTACAAGGAAGCCATGGCCAGCTTGGGCGTTGCATTGCGGTTTTCGAGTCCCTTCCATCCTGAGGGAAATGCAGTAGTGGAAAGAAAAAACGTGCCATAAAGTAATCTATAACAGCTAGGGTATTAGGTTCGGGTGACGGGTGGGTCAGTCATCTAAATAGTGTCCAACATAGTCTTAACAATCTGCCAAGAAATTCTCTGGGGGAAATCACTCCATATGAACTATTATTTGGTACTAGAATGCTTATCCAGGACCTTGTTTGTCAAACTTCAGTGGTGGAACAGAAACCCTTTGATATCAAAGACCGTTTGGCTGTTTTACAGGACTTAAATGAAACAACAAGTCTGAGTAACACAACACAAAGCCCAACGACCACTGAAGAAAAACCACCTGTCCCAGCAAGACCTGTCTGGATTCCAAAGATTGGAGATCTAGTCAGGGAAAAGCTTGTGGTAAAGAAGGAATTTGGGCCTTCTTATAGAAAAGCTGTACCTGTCTTAGCAATTCTAGGAATAAGATCAGTGTTACTACCGCCGCTTGCTGGAAAAAGGGAGAATAGAACAGTATCAATTGACCTGGTAAAACCACATCATGTGGCCGATAATAAGTAGTAGGCCCAGTGGACTCCCAAGAAGTAGCAGACGACCAAATCTGGCTACTATTCAAGAGGCTCAAACTAAAAGACTTATCACCTTTGATAAACCTGCAGTGAGAAAAGAAGGACTTTGCAACACAGCCATGGAACTCGTCCCTTTTGATACCCAAATATCTGCTCGTCAAGAAACTCCTGTCTACAATGATGTAGAATCAGGCTATATAAACATGTCAATGGAGAAAGCTACTCCAGTGATCGCAAAAAATCTGGATGCAATACCAACTATTGACAGAACTGCCTCTGGCTATTTTGTCAACTTCGATAACTTTTCTGAGGATCCCAGTGAACCAGAAATAACGCCAGCAAATAAAGATTTTAAAGGAAAAATAACAGAACTCTTTCATCAACTTGAGAAAACATATCTGGTTTCGCCATGGGTTGTATTTTGGATAGGATTAGGTGTACTTTTTCTGCTACTCATTCTTGTTTTGAGTTTGGGACAAATGATAGATGGAAAATACAGTACAATGGACACAGCAAGTAAGAACATCAATTTGCTCCTGCAACCTTAAAAGTCATCTCATCGTGAGTGAAGAGGCCTGTCATCAGTAAACATCACAGCCGTTCCTATACCTGGTGGTATAGCATGGGACACAACTGATTATGACATTTATGGCCCGGTGGAACTACTGAAAATTCTACACCAGTTCAAGGTTTATTTACGTGGTTTTGTTTCATCAAGCACCTTTTCAGATGATTGGGACTTTGAAACTGTTAATAATATGATGTCAGACTTAGAAATGTCAGCAAAATTTCAAAAACATGAACACCTAGAAGGTTCAACAAGTTATGAAGAACTTTATTGTTATAATCATTTTGGTCACCATTATTTGCACAAATCTGTAAATCCTAGAAATGTTTTTACTTGCAATCAATGGGAACATTGTCCAACGCCGCCAAAAGGCAGCTCTAAAACATTTTATGACAAATTTCCATACTTTACAGGTTTTATTGTCACAAACCCAGAAACGTTTTATTTAAAAGATGTGAATAAGACAGGAATGAAAAACATGTTGACCAATACTAAACAAATTTATTCTGCAAACTTTTATGCTCAGCTGTCTACATTAGGTTTTAACTTTTGGAAAGACAACATTGAGACAAAAACTGTCTGGGGCACAAAAGAATGGCAGGTGCAGGGTTTAGAAGCCTTGTTCAAAGCCTGCATTATACCAGAACAAATTATATTTTTGAACGACACCGTTCAACAAACATCATGTCTTGGCTTAGCTAAGATAAAAGATTTAAACAAACCGTCCATACCTAAGGCCACACCTGACAGTAATGGCACTGCAGATGAGGAGGTAGACGTGAAACAGATTTTAAAACACAACAGAATCAATCCTGATTGGAAACAATGGTTAATCTGGCTCATAGACACGAATAACTGTCAAGATAGATTCATGAACTAAACAGAAGGGTTGAATGAATAGGCCAGATCCAAGATACTCCCAGAGACACCATCCAGGGATAGTCACCACATAAGGTGTGAGTCTGTAGCCTTGATTGGCTACAGAAATCCACACTTCCAGAAATTAAACAACACTTGACTTTACTTAAAGAAGGCGTTGACTTACGAGACTTCTTACTTTGGCCTCGTAAACAACGTCAAAAACGTTTCATATACGCCGGTATATACGCAGCTTACAATGAAGCTTGGAAAATAACACAAATGGAAACTGCAGAAAACATGAGAAATTGATTGAATTAATTTAGAGAAAGCACTCTCTGTAGTGGACAATGGGTTAGCGACTGTCCTCCAGAATTTATTCTTTGGACAGCATTGTATCATCTGCTATTGACATAATAGAACAGGACTTGCTAATGTTACAACATGTCCTCCAAAACAATAGAGGAAGTATAGAGGAATTGATAGAATCACCCTCCTTGTAGATCCAAATAAACAAAAAGATTCTATCAAAAAGTGCAAGTGATACATTTTTGGTTTTATAATTTTTTTTGAAAAGGTGTAGAATAACGCTCTTCCTCAGATTGGTGAGATGAAGGCACTATGTGCTTTTAAAATACCCGAACTGCACTGAATAAATGTCACGGTGCACACCTTCTTTTCTTCCAATTTTGTTATATTAATCTCTTTGTTCTCTTATATCGCGTGCAACTCCCCGGAAAACGCGGACAGCCCTGCCACGTTGCTTAAATGAAATGCACTGAAAAAAGGAGTGGTTCCACTCCTCGCCGGGTGCACAGCTATAATGTTCTAGGCATCACAAAATATGCCACCAAATGAGTCATTTGTTTTCTTCTTCTTTATTTTTCATCACAATCATCAACACTTTGTTTCATTCTTCTTAATTTTTCTTATCTTTGTTCATGTCACAAGGGGGAACGCTTACATTTTTGCTGAACTCTAAATGAGGCAGAAATGCTAATCCAAGCCTTCTTCTGCGCCACAATAGCATATGTAAATTTTGTTCATGTCCATCAAACTCATATACCCAATGCATTTCGGGCCTTTTATTTGGCCCTTCGTCAGGGGTTATCTACAATGCAAAATACATGATTAAGTCTATGTTTTACTCAATTCCATTACACGTCAAATACAAATAACAAAAATAACAAGACATAGCTGTCTCATGAACTAACGTTTTCCCGCTAATAAACGTAGCATAATGCTACACATTACCATGAATACCTCTACTCCCCTCCATGCCTTTCCATCTTCGTGTCCTTCCCCATGTGCTCTGAAGCCTTCCCCTCCAACATTCATTCTCCCCTCATCGCCCCTCCGAAATACTCCTTCCCATATGCGCCTCTTTCCACGTAACGGTGTTCTATTGTAAAATACACACTCCCCCACTCGTTCACCATTATGACATGTGCGTACCTGTTCACAAAATGCCTACGTTCTCATTCTTTCGTCTGTTTCCGCATCAAACCGATATTAAACTCCTAAGTTTCATACTGTGAACCCACCTACTTAAACCTAAAGTTGTTTCCGCCCATCTGATACACCTGTGTGCAATTGGTCCGTTTTTTTTCTTTCCGCGCTGCTGTTTCACCCTCCCCACTTAGTCACCGCCTACAAACCCCATGGTGCAATTCGTGTAAAAATCTAAATATCCGGCATCCTTAATCCTATCACAAACATTCCGATCTTCACCAACTCACAATGTATTCATCATTGATACACCGCCCTCCCGCAGATGTCAAACTCACGTTAGTCATTTGCCTCGATATACGAGGTATTTGTTATCTGTCCCCAAGATTTGCGTGTTATCATTGCATTACCAATAATAAAACATATGTCGTCCTCTATGTACCATGCTTGATTCATGAATCTTATGAAAGCTGTTGTGAACAACTGATTAAACCATTGTCCCTCTTGTGACGTTTTTAATCCTTTGTCAAATTTTATCAAGTTTCTACGATGGGTGCTCCGAGGTCGTTGGGCTGAGAAATGTCGAACTGCACTGAATAAATGTCACGGTGCACACCTTCTTTTCTTCCAATTTTGTTATATTAATCTCTTTGTTCTCTTATATCGCGTGCAACTCCCCGGAAAACGCGGACAGCCCTGCAACGTTGCTTAAATGAAATGCACTGAAAAAAGGAGTGGTTCCACTCCTCGCCGGGTGCACAGCTATAATGTTCTAGGCATCACAAAATATGCCACCAAATGAGTCATTTGTTTTCTTCTTCTTTATTTTTCATCACAATCATCAACATTTTGTTTCATTCTTCTTAATTTTTCTTATCTTTGTTCATGTCACAAGGGGGAACGCTTACATTTTTACTGAACTCTAAATGAGGCAGAAATGCTAATCCAAGCCTTCTTCTGCGCCACGATAGCATATGTAAGTTTTGTTCATGTCCATCAAACTCATATACCCAATGCATTTCGGGCCTTTTATTTGGCCCTTCGTCAGGGGTTATCTACAATGCAAAATACATGATTAAGTCTATGTTTTACTCAATTCCATTACACCTCAAATACAAATAACAAAAATAACAAGACATAGCTGTCTCATGAACTAACGTTTTCCCGCTAATAAACGTAGCATAATGCTACACATTACCATGAATACCTCTACTCCCCTCCATGCCTTTCCATCTTCGTGTCCTTCCCCATGTGCTCTGAAGCCTTCCCCTCCAACATTCATTCTCCCCTCATCGCCCCTCCGAAATACTCCTTCCCATATGCGCCTCTTTCCACGTAACAGTGTTCTATTGTAAAATACACACTCCTCCACTCGTTCACCATTATGACATGTGCGTACCTGTTCACAAAATGCCTACGTTCTCATTCTTTCGTCTGTTTCCGCATCAAACCGATATTAAACTCCTAAGTTTCATACTGTGAACCCACCTACTTAAACCTAAAGTTGTTTCCGCCCATCTGATACACCTGTGTGCAATTGGTCCGTTTTTTTTCTTTCCGCGCTGCTGTTTCACCCTCCCCACTTAGTCACCGCCTACAAACCCCATGGTGCAATTCGTGTAAAAATCTAAATATCCGGCATCCTTAATCCTAACACAAACATTCCGATCTTCACCAACTCACAATGTATTCATCATTGATACACCGCCCTCCCGCAGATGTCAAACTCACGTTAGTCATTTGCCTCCATATACGAGGTATTTGTTATCTGTCCCCAAGATTTGCATGTTATCATTGCATTACCAATAATAAAACATATGTCGTCCTCTATGTACCATGCTTGATTCATGAATCTTATGAAAGCTGTTGTGAACAACTGATTAAACCATTGTCCCTCTTGTGACGTTTTTAATCCTTTGTCAAATTTTATCAAGTTTCTACGATGGGTGCTCCGAGGTCGTTGGGCTGAGAAATGTCGAACTGCACTGAATAAATGTCACGGTGCACACCTTCTTTTCTTCCAATTTTGTTATATTAATCTCTTTGTTCTCTTATATCGCGTGCAACTCCCCGGAAAATGCGGACAGCCCTGCCACGTTGCTTAAATGAAATGCACTGAAAAAAGGAGTGGTTCCACTCCTCGCCGGGTGCACGGCTATAATGTTCTAGGCATCACAAAATATGCCACCAAATGAGTCATTTGTTTTCTTCTTCTTTATTTTTCATCACAATCATCAACATTTTGTTTCATTCTTCTTAATTTTTCTTATCTTTGTTCATGTCACAAGGGGGAACGCTTACATTTTTGCTGAACTCTAAATGAGGCAGAAATGCTAATCCAAGCCTTCTTCTGCGCCACGATAGCATATGTAAGTTTTGTTCATGTCCATCAAACTCATATACCCAATGCATTTCGGGCCTTTTATTTGGCCCTTCGTCAGGGGTTATCTACAATGCAAAATACATGATTAAGTCTATGTTTTACTCAATTCCATTACACCTCAAATACAAATAACAAAAATAACGAGACATAGCTGTCTCATGAACTAACGTTTACCCGCTAATAAACGTAGCATAATGCTACACATTACCATGAATACCTCTACTCCCCTCCATGCCTTTCCATCTTCGTGTCCTTCCCCATGTGCTCTGAAGCCTTCCCCTCCAACATTCATTCTCCCCTCATCGCCCCTCCGAAATACTCCTTCCCATTAGTCATTTGCCTCGATATACGAGGTATTTGTTATCACGCGATATAAGAGAACAAAGAGATTAATATAACAAAATTGGAAGAAAAGAAGGTGTGCACCGTGACATTTATTCAGTGCAGTTCGACATTTCTCAGCCCAACGACCTCGGAGCACCCATCGTAGAAACTTGATAAAATTTGACAAAGGATTAAAAACGTCACAAGAGGGACAATGGTTTAATCAGTTGTTCACAACAGCTTTCATAAGATTCATGAATCAAGCATGGTACATAGAGGACGACATATGTTTTATTATTGGTAATGCAATGATAACACGCAAATCTTGGGGACAGATAACAAATACCTCGTATATCGAGGCAAATGACTAACGTGAGTTTGACATCTGCAGGAGGGCGGTGTATCAATGATGAATACATTGTGAGTTGGTGAAGATCGGAATGTTTGTGTTAGGATTAAGGATGCCGGATATTTAGATTTTTACACGAATTGCACCATGGGGTTTGTAGGCGGTGACTAAGTGGGGAGGGTGAAACAGCAGCGCGGAAAGAAAACAAAACGGACCAATTGCACACAGGTGTATCAGATGGGCGGAAACAACTTTAGGTTTAAGTAGGTGGGTTCACAGTATGAAACTTAGGAGTTTAATATCGGTTTGATGCAGAAACAGACGAAAGAATGAGAACGTAGGCATTTTGTGAACAGGTACGCACATGTCATAATGGTGAACGAGTGGGGGAGTGTGTATTTTACAATAGAACACCGTTACGTGGAAAGAGGCGCATATGGGAAGGAGTATTTCGGAGGGGCGATGAGGGGAGAATGAATGTTGGAGGGGAAGGCTTCAGAGCACATGGGGAAGGACACGAAGATGGAAAGGCATGGAGGGGAGTAGAGGTATTCATGGTAATGTGTAGCATTATGCTACGTTTATTAGCGGGAAAACGTTAGTTCATGAGACAGCTATGTCTTGTTATTTTTGTTATTTGTATTTGAGGTGTAATGGAATTGAGTAAAACATAGACTTAATCATGTATTTTGCATTGTAGATAACCACTGACGAAGGGCCAAATAAAAGGCCCGAAATGCATTGGGTATATGAGTTTGATGGACATGAACAAACCTTACATATGCTATCGTGGCGCAGAAGAAGGCTTGGATTAGCATTTCTGCCTCATTTAGAGTTCAGCAAAAATGTAAGCGTTCCCCCTTGTGACATGAACAAAGATAAGAAAAATTAAGAAGAATGAAACAAAGTGTTGATGATTGTGATGAAAAATAAAGAAGAAGAAAACAAATGACTCATTTGGTGGCATATTTTGTGATGCCTAGAACATTATAGCTGTGCACCCGGCGAGGAGTGGAACCACTCCTTTTTTCAGTGCATTTCATTTAAGCAACGTGGCAGGGCTGTCCGCGTT
This sequence comes from Lissotriton vulgaris, assembly GCF_964263255.1. Classification (NCBI taxonomy): domain Eukaryota; kingdom Metazoa; phylum Chordata; class Amphibia; order Caudata; family Salamandridae; genus Lissotriton; species Lissotriton vulgaris. The sequence goes on from NC_141697.1 coordinate 530,247,508, forward strand.
TTCCGGGGAGTTGCACGCGATATAAGAGAACAAAGAGATTAATATAACAAAATTGGAAGAAAAGAAGGTGTGCACCGTGACATTTATTCAGTGCAGTTCGACATTTCTCAGCCCAACGACCTCGGAGCACCCATCGTAGAAACTTGATAAAATTTGACAAAGGATTAAAAACGTCACAAGAGGGACAATGGTTTAATCAGTTGTTCACAACAGCTTTCATAAGATTCATGAATCAAGCATGGTACATAGAGGACGACATATGTTTTATTATTGGTAATGCAATGATAACACGCAAATCTTGGGGACAGATAACAAATACCTCGTATATGGAGGCAAATGACTAACGTGAGTTTGACATCTGCGGGAGGGCGGTGTATCAATGATGAATACATTGTGAGTTGGTGAAGATCGGAATGTTTGTGTTAGGATTAAGGATGCCGGATATTTAGATTTTTACACGAATTGCACCATGGGGTTTGTAGGCGGTGACTAAGTGGGGAGGGTGAAACAGCAGCGCGGAAAGAAAAAAAACGGACCAATTGCACACAGGTTTATCAGATGGGCGGAAACAACTTCAGGTTTAAGTAGGTGGCTTCACAGTATGAAACTTAGGAGTTTAAAATCGGTTTGATGCGGAAACAGACGAAAGAATGAGAACGTAGGCATTTTGTGAACAGGTACGCACATGTCATAATGGTGAACGAGTGGGGGAGTGTGTATTTTACAATAGAACATCGTTACGTGGAAAGAGGCGCATATGGGAAGGAGTATTTCGGAGGGGCGATGAGGGGAGAATGAATGTTGGAGGGGAAGGCTTCAGAGCACATGGGGAAGGACACGAAGATGGAAAGGCATGGAGGGGAGTAGAGGTATTCATGGTAATGTGTAGCATTATGCTACGTTTATTAGCGGGAAAACGTTAGTTCATGAGACAGCTATGTCTTGTTATTTTTATTATTTGTATTTGAGGTGTAATGGAATTGAGTAAAACATAGACTTAATCATGTATTTTGCATTGTAGATAACCCCTGACGAAGGGCCAAATAAAAGGCCCGAAATGCATTGGGTATATGAGTTTGATGGACATGAACAAAACTTACATATACTATCGTGGCGCAGAAGAAGGCTTGGATTAGCATTTCTGCCTCATTTAGAGTTCAGCAAAAATGTAAGCGTTCCCCCTTGTGACATGAACAAAGATAAGAAAAATTAAGAAGAATGAAACAAAGTGTTGATGATTGTGATGAAAAATAAAGAAGAAGAAAACAAATGACTCATTTGTGTCAGTGTCAGTGTAATTGGTGAAGTGTAGGGACCTAATAATGTGAGTAAAAAATTAAAAATTCCCTGGCTAGTGGAAAAAATAATTTTATTCACTTCCCTGGCTGGGAATGTTAAAAAGGGGTTGTGTGGTAGGGCTGTTGGCTCCGGAGCGGCTCGAGGGTAGGACTGAAGCAGTGCACATTAGCGGTTACTTGACCGCGTTGAAAACCCTCGGTTTTGCCGGCTCATGAGGCACGCAATCAGAATTTGGAAAAGACCAGTGTGTCTTTTTTTCGAAAAATCATTTTTTAATTTTTAAAGCTTCACCTCGGGCCAACTCATGCCCTGAAGCACAAACTGACAGCTTATTTTTGCTATCAGTTTGTAGGACTTTAGGCAAACTTTAGAACTGAGTACCTTCTAGTAGGGACCATCAGAGGTCCTGATGAGCAGACAGTAGGGGACTGCTTGTGAAACATGTCGACCTGGTAGGTGCCAACAGCCCTAAAAAATAATTTTATTCACTTCCCTGGCTGGGAATGTAAAAAAAGGGGTTGTGTGGTAGGGCTGTTGGCACCTACCAGGTCGACATGTTTCACAAGGTCGACATGTTTTTTAACATTCCCAGCCAGGGAAGTGAATAAAATTATTTTTTCCACTAGCCAGGGAATTTTTAATTTTTTACTCACATTATTAGGTCCCTACACTTCACCAATTACACTGACACTGCACTAACACATAGTCTTTCATCACTAAAATAGTGCTCCCGCGTAGCTCATAGCTCGAAGCACACCCCGTCCCGTAGAGGGACGGGAAGACCCCAATGATGAAGCATGACACTAAGGGATTCTTAGTGTGTGAAGGGTATTTTAAAAGCACATAGTGCCTTCACCTCACCAATCTGAGGAAGAGCCTTATTCTACACCTTTTCAAAAAATTTATGAAACCAAAAATGTATCACTTGCACTTTTTGATAGAATGTTATAACATGGCCAGCCTTAACTTCGTTCTATAATGCTGCTAGGCTGGACGTTACAAAATCTTCGTTCAGGCTCCGTGCCATGACGTCTAATCAATACTACGTCATTGTTTACTGTCTATAACCTTACAGATAAACAAATCTCTCTGGCACAAAGAGGAGCAGACTATACGGTGCTGAGCATTGAAAAACTGGAAAGATTACCATTAACAGTTTCTGAGAAACCTGTCGTTGAATGTATAATACATGGCACCATCACGATACCAGTGACGATTTTCCAATTTCAGTATTGTCTACAGCATGTACCAGCAGGCCTGTATGAAAGGTTGGGTAAAGGATACATTAAGTCAACCTGGAATTTACCATACACACACAAATGTTGGAGTGGGGAAAAGGAGGTATTTCTTAGTACAAAGAATTATAAACAAGCATTGGAAATGCAATAGGGCTCGCATTAGGAACGTTTGAGCTATTGGTCTTATAAATGATTTTTTTAAATTTATGTGTTGTTTTTTTAAATAGATAAATTAATAGCTTTGTCATTTACAATGCCAATAGTTATAACTTTCGCAAATGTGACACCTATAGCATTTGTAATGCAACATGTTTTGTATTTACGTGACTTAGATGTATTGATATTACAAATAACAATGGCTTTTAATTTTTTTAAATAATTAATACTTAAATAATGTATTTAATTTGTAATGGCAATAGCTTAAACTTTTGTAAATAACTTTTGTGAAGATTATGTTCAGTGTTTTTTATTGTGACAAAAATCCAAGAACAGAAGTGAAATCTTAACATCTTTTTTTGATTTGTAATAAAGCGTGGAAGCTTGAAAACAGCTTGAAACATTGAAAGAAAATTTGAACCAGTGATGCTGTGGTTGCGCTGAGTGATGCTGTGGTTGCGCTGAGTGATGCTGTGGTTGCGCTGAGTAATGCTGTGGTTGCGCTGAGTGATGAGTGGTGTGTGCATCGGTGGAGCTTAGTGGGTGCATTGGTGGAGCTGTTTGGTGGGTGCATTGGTGGAGCTTAGTTGGAGCATCGGTGGAGCTGTGTGGTGGGTTCATCGGTGGAGCTGTGTGGTGGGTGCCTCGGCGGAGCTGTGTGGGGGTGCATCGGCGGAGCTGTGTGGTGGGTGCATCTGTGGAGCTGTGTGGTGGGTGCATCTGTGGAGCTGTGGGGTGGGTGCATCTGTGGATCTGTGTGGTGGGTGCCTCGGTGGAGCTGTGTGCTGGGTGCATCGATGGAGCTGTGTGGTGGGTGCCTTGGCGGAGCTGTGTGGTGGGTGCCTCGGCGGAGCTGTGTGGTGGGTGCATCGGTGGAGCTGTGTGGTGGGTGCTTCTGTGGAGTTGTGTGGTGGGTGCATCTGTGGAGCTGTGTGGTGGGTGCATCGGTTGAGCTGTGTGGTAGGTGCATCGGTGGAACTGTGTGGTGGGTGCATCGGTGGAGCTGTATGGTGGTTGCCTCGGTGGAGCTGTGTGGTGGGTGCATCGGTGGAGCTGTGTGGTGGATGCATCAGTGGAGCTGTGTGGTGGGTGCATTGGTGGAGCTGTGTGGTGGCTGTGTCAGTAAAGCTGTGTGGTGGTTGCATCAGTGGAGCTGTGTGGTGGGTGCATCAGTGAAGCTGTGTGGTGGGTGCATCGGTGGAGCTGTGTGGTGGGTGCATCAGTGGAGCTGGGTGGTGGGTGCATCAGTGGAGCTGGGTGGTGGGTGCATCGGTGGAGCTGGGTGGTGGGTGCATCTGTGGAGCTGTGTGGTGGGTGCATCTGTGGAGCTGGGTGGTGGGTGCATCGGTGGAGCTGCGTGGTGGGTGCATTGGTGGAACTGTGTGGTGGGTGCATTGGTGGAGCTGTGTAGGTGGAGCTGTGTGGTGGGTGGCACTTTTTATAAATCATTAGTAAAAGAGATCAATGAAATTCAACTAAAACCCGTATATAGCAGAAGAGGAAAAAGCTCTGGTAACGGGATTCAGGATGAATGTATTCCTTTGAAGCAAATCGCCAGCATGTGAAAGGTGTAAAATAGCAATCAGCATAAAACGAAAATGCCAGCAAAAGACTTTATAAAATTCTGTGTGGCCCTGATAAAATAATTTAACCGTTTAATTATATCATGACCAACAACGGTTATTGCTTCAAGAGCAGCGTGCGAGATGGTTAGGCTGCAATATAAACAAGCCCTGGCATTGCTGTGGTGGGAGGGGGGGTGGGGAGAGGCAAGAAGGGAAGAATAGGGGCCGGGAGCAGCAGCCTTTGATGTGCCGGCCGGCCGGCCGTGCAGTGAATAATTAGGGGAGGAGAAATGCCGGCTGGGGGAAGCTTGAGATGCCTGAGGAGGCTGGTGGCTTTGATGTGCATGCGCTTCGGGCACTGCAACAAATCGCCTAGTTGGTTAAACTCTGTTTCAGCCATAATATAGCTCGCCAGCTATGCGCAAGCGCATCAGCAGGCGAGCCCTAAAAATCACTAAGCGGTACACTTTTATGTGAAGGTATTAATTTACATGGCACCTGGGAAGGTTCTTTAAATAACCTTTCTTGCCACTTGCACGGTACTCCAGCGGTCGTGATAGACCAGATTTTCAGGCAGCTTTCCAATGGGAGCTACGTTATGCTCAATGATCACAGCTGTTGTGGCATGTTGCCAGGAAAAGCCTATCTGGTTAGTGTGTCGGCCAGGGTCACTTGTTGTATGCAAGTATTGTATCCAAAAAGTAATGCAGACAGGGAGACGGTGTTATGGCCTTCACTGAATATCTCTTCTATACGAATTGATACTTTAAGCAGAACGAAAGCTATTCTTTTACAAAAAACTGTGCCACTGACCTCATTTAGAGAAACGTATGATCTGCAAGTTGCAAGGACTTCTGCAGAGATACATGCAATATTATCAACAAACTGCCCAGTACATTTCACAGAAATGTTAGGTCAAATCTTAAACATGTCTGATACCAGTGGCATCGCACATGTATTTTAGACGATCCTTTTAGGACTGTTAACACCTCTCAAAGTAGTCCTCAGCATTTTTCCAAATTTCGTGCACTCTGTGTTCGGTGGTCTGCCTCTACTTTTGGGATTTGTAGCAGGAATTCTATTTTTGTTGCTCCTGCTCCGATATGGCAAGTCCAGTCACCAACGATACCCAGTTTACAATGGAACAGGCTCTCCTGGCCATTCGCTATCGTGACAGAATTACACAGATTCTTGGCTTGGTTCGTTTAAGGGTTCTGAATACCACTTAGTTCCTTTCATTCAGATCAATCTGGCAAGATTGCATCTTACCTGTTCTACGATGCCTGCTTTGCGAAGAAGAATGCGTGTTAGACATCTATCTTACACTTCCATCAGCCCTGCCAGAGGATGTTGACACCTTGCTGTGTCCTGTAACGACTCATACATCGTGTTGCCCCCAACGGCTGCTAATCCTGATGAAGGCATTCATTGAGATCTCACCAGCAAATCCAGCTATTGGTGAGGTACGTGGAACAACAGGCACACAGGTACCATCTACATCGAACATTGCTAATGCGAATGACGCTGACGGCGATGCTTCAGATCTATGAGCATTTGATCTACTTGATGAAGTAGTTCCACTTTCACCAACTGTAGTAGATAGTTTCTTTACCAGCTTAGATGACTTGATGTTTTCTCCCAACACCGAGAATAACATTTGAAAAGTGCACACAGCGTTCCATGAACTCTGAAATTCGGCCTTCGGTTTTTCAAAACAAACCCTCTAACTTAGGAACTCTATGTTTCTACAATCTACATTTGAAAACTTTTTTTCTTCATCCCAGAATAGACCCTTTTCACTTGGCACAAAGTAATCTGCTTAAGGTAGAACTATTCTTAGGGAACTAGAAATTCATTTGATACTTCCTATAGACAAATATTTGGTCTTATCTCATGAAAACGATAACAGTTGATATATTATGCAATGGAATGGTCTCGACCTTTTTTCTTCTGTAAATTTAGAGCCATTACATAACTGTCATTTCTTGTTTCATTTAGATAGCATTTTTTAATGACAGCTATTGCTTGTAAAATGCGTGCAAGACAAATACTCATGTATGTGTATAAACCATGTTTAATGCATTTCATGTATTTTGGGTGGGATTATGAACACATGCTTTAGTTATGTTTTTTATGCTTATAGATTTAGTAATATTAGACATAATACGTGGAGTGGGTGTTGTATAGCGTTTTAGGACCCTAGTGTAATTTTCCCGATTCATGCCCTTATATAGGTATAAAATATTGCATCCTTATATAGGCATAGAAATTATAACCATATTAAGACATAGCTCAGGTAGTCCGAATAAGGCCTGGCTACTTCTACTAGTTCCGAAAATCTACAAGGATTTCTTGGAAAAAACCCCCTTCAGCAGTCAGTGACTTCCCCTTGCATGAATATTAATTTATCCAAGAAATCATGGAGTTTTCAGAGAATTAAGTCTTTAATGGCGTTATTATGTCCAATCTTACGTCAAACTCGGAACCTTCAAGGTATAAATATGCCCACACTTGTCCAAACAAACACACAGTGGTTTGGAGCAGTTCGACTATCTACTTGCCCGACCCGCCCTGCTGCAGCAAGTGCCGAAGGAAGCCGACCCTCCAGCTGACGCACCGAGAGACGCTGTACTTTCTCCAGCCGAGAAATCCAGCTCCAGTGTTTCCAGGCTACCCTTGCAGGTTGATGGGAAATCGAGTCTTGAGAGAGAGATACCAGACCTCCTTCATTCTAAACCAAGGTACGGAGCTGATTAGACCCTAAGAGATTTCTTGGAATAGATTCTTAGCAAAAAATACTAAAACTAGGCTACACCTTACTTACTTCTTCCCTTGTACTAGACCTAGGTTAGGTACACCGGGGTAGGCGTATATTAGAAGCACTAGTTGGGTACTTTTAGTCATTATTTATCACTGTATGTATTTTATGCATTTTAGGTATTTATGGCTTAGAAACCATATCATGCTTTTACAATATTATTTTATAAGACTCTTCATACTGTAAGCTTTGTACTTTACCACAAGTATTACGATTGCAGTAGTTCATTTCTTATGCTTGAGAAAGAAGACTGTTCAATAAAAACCTTTTATTGAAAACGCCCGTCTCTCTATTTCTCTGCACCTCTGGTGAAACGAAGCATGCACGAGTGACTAGGTGAAATAACTATCTATTGTTTCCGCGTCTCTAAGAATATATTTCTTATACTTGGGAAACAAAGTTGTCATGTTTTAAGCGGTTGTCAGAAACTAATCCCTTCTTGTTCATTCGAGAAAGTTTCTAGTGACCTCTGAGCTAGCTGTCACACACACAATTAAGTCTAGTATATTCGGTAGAGATCTAGTCGACTTCAGTCCTACGTCTAAACTACAGGATATACTATTCCAATGTGCAGAGCCTATTGGGAATATAGGAGCTACACTACAGTAGGTGGAGTTCTCTTGTTTAACACCCGCTATATGAAAAGTATTCTTATGTTGTTAACTATAACTTTAAGAGATATCACATATGGCATGTTTAAGTTGAAGTGGAATGCTGAACACTAAGGTCCGGATTTACAAACAGTTCATGAAATTCTGTCTGACATTGCATGAGTGTTTCGGAAACTGTTTATGTGTATGTAACTGTGACAAAGCCTCTGACCACATTACTGGTTAATGTCTTCCATTTATGTTCTTCCTTCCATCATATTGTAAAGCGCTCTGATATCCTTCGGGATCTTGTTCGCGCTATATAAAACATTATAAATAAATAAAAATAAATATATGTAGTGAAAATCGTGCATGTGAAAATACCCTCAGATTAATTGGACTTTTTAACTTTTTTCTCCATGTGGAAAATATCCTTCTGTGAGGAAAAAAAACCCTTGTTGCACTGTGTTATATTATGAGTATTTGCAGGGCTTTAAGTGGGATAAAAAAACGGGGGTCTTTCAAAGGGGCGTGGTCGATGTAATTAAGGGGGTGGCTTTAAAACACTTACGCTAAAAATCTGTACTTAGCGTACTTTTGCTGTTTCTGTCGTTGCATTCAGATATGTGATACAACAAGTAACATCATACCTACAACAAGTCAGGACTATTGGCTTTGTCAATGGTTATTAGTTGCATAAGATAAATAATTTGCAACTATGGCTTGGTACATATAATATTGAAAAAGCTTCTGCTTAAAGCCCTGGTGACACCACAATGTTGCTGCTCTTGCGTTTCAAGAAGAGAAGGGAAATCCAGAAAGAAAATGACTCTTTAAAGAATTTTCCTCCCCCACAACGCTCACCTGGCATGACGTCAGTAACTTCTCCACTAGTCAGACCCTCCAGGATTTTGCGATTTCGTGGTTTGCAGTGAAATCGGCACTTTTGTTAAAGTGCCGCGATTTTTACAAAAGTGCCCACTAAGATATCTGTGTTTGTTGTAGGAAAAATTGCCAAATAAAATGCTGCAAAATTGCCGCTAAATTTGCTAATTCATGCCGCTATATCTTGGGGGTCTGATTGGAGTCATCTAACCATAACTAGTTTGCTCCTGTGCAACCAAAAACACAAAACAGTTCCTGAGTGAGATCATAACTGGCTCAATGACCCTTCCTTTTACACCCCCACATCCAGAGGGTGGTAGCCTCCTTTTAAGAGGTCCCCACCTTCCCTCTCCCACACCGGGAGCTCTTATGCAGAGAGCCTGGCTGTCCCTAGGATAGCTACCTTGCGCACCCCTGCACGCAACTTCTTCATCCCCCAAACGGCCTGTGCTAGTTCCTGCCAACTGCGCCTGCGCGGGTGGTTGACAAGTAAGGACCGCGTGTCAGCGACCACCCCCAGTTCCCCTCACCACAGCAACTTCCTTACGACTTGCTGCCAGCACTCCTTTGAGGTTCCAGTGATGCCGATGTTTGAGCCATTGTTTTGCTATAAAAAGGGATCACACAGGATCTGAAGAGTCCCCGCCAATCATGACCTCATTCATCACCCAGCATAAAATCCAACAAATCCAACATCCACATGACCCATTGCCTGCACATCTGGAAAGAAAGGCATTAACATGAATGCAAACCTACAATATCACAATGACAATCTTGATTTTACCCTCTAAAAAAACATGAATACAGTACACAACATCATTAGAATGCCAATACCCTTTAGGTGATCTAGTACTCCTTATACCCCTAGCTCTGGGGATGGTGGGTGGGAAAAAAGCACTCTGCCTGTGCGGCTCCCAGAGGGTAAAAGTGAGGGGACTGTCAGCAGCACTGCAGAGTTCCTGTCAGGAGGAGGCAGGCATCCTGGCAATATTAAGTCAATGTGAGGTGTTGCAAACACGGAGCGGGAGACGAAGAGTCCTGCCCTACGTTGATTCGCCCCTTTTAAAGGCAGTTCCTTGACTGCCGACCTGCCAGAAACCAATCTTCACCCAGGAAGAACTAATTCACTTCTGGTCGTGATGTTGAAATGGCCTTGCCCCTTCCCCCTGTGCCGACTTCTCGAGCCCAGGGACCTGTAACCATTCCAGCTTGCTTCCTGTCGCCCCACCTTAATGGACAGTTCTCCAAGTTGGGAGAGTCTCATTGGCCCTAGTGTTAGTGCTGTGAACCTGATGGAAAAGCTCATCTACATGGAGGAGCCGTCTACCTTCTAAGCTATTCCTTATAAAATCTGCGTTTTCTGTATGTTGAATAGAAGTGGGTTAGCCAACAAATTAACAGGAAGAGCCGAGCCAGAGCCAAGCCAAGGAACTGACTGGGCTTTTTAGAGCCGGTGACCCCTCAAAATGTGTGGTACGTAAACTGTGTAACAAACATCATATGAAAATATGATAAAGAGTCTTCAAAATTCAAAAAAGTTTATTTTATTTTAATGCTCAGGTTTTTCAACTTAGTACATCGTATTATATCACTGCATTGAGAGGCATTTATTGAATGGGGGCAGGTTTTAAATATGAGTTAAAAAATATTCATGCCCCAACCCTCCACCATAAAGAACATTATATTCTATTTAAATCAGACCCAAGAGAGGTGTTTGTGTAGCGCACACTCCAAACTCATGCATTTCAACATGCTCTCAGAAGCAATCAGGGAAAAGGAAGCAAATTGAAATAAATATTTGCTTAAGATCTCACAGTTTGGTCAAGCGGGGAAGCCAGGAAAAATCCAGAGCTTTCTGATTTTCTTTGTGCCATCCATCCTCTAGACTGGTATCTCATTCCTCTCATGGTACACATAAAAGGTTAATGTTTTTTCTTAAATTCATGGTGCATTGGGTTAGAGAATGGGTGCCAGGCAGAAGCCACATGAAGGCTCAGATTATTTTGGACTCAAGGTCCCAATAGGACCTCAAGCTGAGCCAGAGCCAGGCACCTGGCTTAAGTTTCGCCCGAGCTTTCAGTGGCTTGCCCACCTCTAACTCTGAACTGTCTGCTGTTACACGGTTGCTAGCTACCCTATCACCATGACAGTTTTACCATTCTAGTATGAAGAAAATGGGTCCATTTTGCCATAGGATGATCACTAGTTCAATGAAAAGACGACATCCTAAAAAGTTGCCGTTGCCTAAGTGTCTCAAGATTGAACAAGGAGTTCATGGGTATTAGAAATTTGTGAAAGCAAATTGTCAAGAGATTTAAAGCTCACTCCCTATCTAGGGGCTGGTATAAATAGTCTGACATTGGCAGAAGTAGGCCCTCCATGCCTGAAGGCAATGCTTATCATACTAATGATGTGATGATCACAGCCAGCTGAACACTACTTTAAGGGAATGGACCATAGGATCCGGTAGTGACACAGACAAGACAGAGATCATACTGGGATTTGCAACAGAATGAGACTCTTCACGGGGAGCCAAACACCTTCTTTGCTCCTTTCTTTCCCATATGCCAGAGACAATCTCTGTGCTCACAGGTCAGCTTTTCATTTGGTTCTGAGCAAAGCAGGGCTCGGATTCACCTTGAATGTTCCCATGTGCGGGATCACAGGTTCCCTCAATCTGGAAGAGAATCAATATTCAAAATGCTGCTGTCTCTTATACCTTTTTGTTTTTTGTTCCCCCTTTTCAGAAGCATGGGTCATGGATTGGAGAAGGTTGGGTGGGGGAAGAGATTTTAACTATTTGTATTTTCTCTAAACGTCTCAAAAGAGTGTCCTGAAATAAATTTGTAGTTGGTGTGGCTCTTGGTATTCACTCATGAGATAGCTCCTAACAACAACACTGTGTTGAACAAGCAGCAGAGTAAGTGGGGTCTCTAATAAGGATGCCCCCTCTCAGTAATAAACCATCATAGAAGGAATGATGTCACCTGGCTAACAATATTCGCTCCAGCACCATGCTGTTTACAGAGCTCCCACAGTATGTCCAGGGGCTGGAGCTCCATGCCCTTCACTGTCTAACTGTGCGCCCTTGCCACAAGCCGGTGTGAACATTCTTCTTCAGGATTCAGATTGCTGTGCCCACTCAGTGCTGTCCGACTAAATACGTTGGAGGACCCTCCCCCCGCTGTTGTAAGGCAATCTTAGGTTTCACTTTTTTACCATAAGTGTGACCATGGCCAACCAGTCCTTCGTCCTTTAAACCAAAGAACAGGTTTTGAGTAAAGACCCTGATGTCATCAATAAACAAGTCAGTAGCCAAGTCAGATAAGTGAACCCCATCTCTGTTAAACATTTTGTCACCCCCGATCAACTTGTGCAGTATGTTCCACAGTAGTCCTGGCCCAGGGCACAGCTTGACCATTTCAGCATAGCTTTCTTCTGCATAGCTTTCAAGGTTTCAAATAATATCCTGAACCTACTGTGTCTACGTATTTGTCGAGACACCTGACTGACACATTCAGAGCCCTGAATCTAAAATTTGGACCCCACTTGTGATGTGGGATCATTTGTGACCAAGCTATGATCGCCTCAGGGAAGGCCTTACCCAACCAGGCAAACTTGTACAAGAGCCACCCTGAGTGCCCTAAGCCCCAGCTTAACCAAGTCATTACCACCAACATGAACAATGATCAAGTCCGGGAACTGCAGTCCCCACACAATCCTTCGCCTCCTCCACCAGCTGGCGAAGCTGGACAATTTGGAGGCCTCCAACTGCACACCATCAGAAGAAGATTTCCTCAAATGTAGTAGTTTTTTACTTACGATGCTCTTGCAAATGGTAGGCTGCCCGACGCACATAGGAAAGGCTAATTACCCACACAACCTTGGAAGGCATACTACTAAAAAGAGAACAAATTAGAGTGGGGTAACAGCATTTAACAGTGATTATGGCACGAAACTCGGAGATTCAAAGCAATTCAGGGCTTATGTAGCACTTTAAGCAAGAGGATGACCACTGGTCAATGTGCTTGGCTTTGTTTGAGGATTGGCTCACTCCTGCTACAAAAGTCACTGCCCCGATCATAAAAGAATGTGATGAGTAACCTGACAGGTCAATCGCAACACTGGTGATGTCTGAGTAACACTGCCGAAAATTGATACCATGACAGGCACTCCCCATTAGAATGGAAGAACAGTGAGGAGGATTGAACCTTGGGCCGAATCGAGATACATGCCCTATACGAGCATCTGGGCAAATAATGGACTCCTGATCTCTACTATATCTCCTTTTCCTGCTGGATCAGTCTTGGACTTCCTAAGCTTAAGGGTTAGTATGTCTGGGTGTAAGTGAGTGTCTACTCATTGTAATACACCCCAAAAAATCAGTTTCAGATGCCCCAACTAGCTTGCCCAACCTAAAGGCCCTATAAAAGGTGACAGAGGATGCAGCTGCAAACAATGCCACCTCATAAGAGGAGCTGTACACTTCATAGATATTGGTCAGCAAAGCACTCAGCACCTGTGTGTCAAGTGGTCTTCTCCGATCCTTGAATGTACCTTCCAATCTGGCCCAACCCGCTAGGGCCTTCCTCGGCAGGAAACAATCGCCCACATCGTGCATGCCCTTTAACATGGCAAAGAAGCCTAAGGCTGCTAAATGGGCCCTTGCATGAGAGACTGTCCTGCCCTAAAACATCAAAGCCTCAAGGAAGAGGCAAACTGCACTGGACGAAAATAACTCAGACACACCTTGCCCCTACAAAAAGGCCCTATATGTCTTAAAGCAGTTTTAATAGGCCCCCCGTGTGTGCTTGGCTATGGAAGCTGCCACTAAATCCGATATGGCAGGGCTCCAATCTTCCACAGATGTGTTACCAACTCCTCCATCTCCTCTGCTGCTTGTGGGTAATAGTCCTTGAAATCCTGCAACTTGGAGTGAAATAAAGCATCAGCCGCCTTCTTATGAACACCTGGGACACTTTTTGCCCTAAACACAACATTCAGATTCAAGCAAAGTAAGACAAGGTGCTTCAATAGCCTCAAAACATGTCTACAAGTTAGTTAACTGTCTACTTGTTAGTTAATGGACTTATATTGTCCGACAAAAAAAAACACAGTCCTGTTCTGGAACACAGCAGTCCATATGGTGACCGCAACAATAGGGAGCAGTTCTAGAAATGCAATGCTTTTTAAAGTGGGATGAAAAAACTAGGGGGGTCCCTCAAAGGGGCATGGCCAAGGTAATTAAGGGTGTGGCTTAAAAACATGTAAACAAAAAATCTGTGATTAGCATAGGGTGCCACCCGACTTGTATTTTGCGATTTCCGTCATTGCATCCAGATATATGATTCAACAAGTAACACCATACCTACAGCAAGTCAGGACTATGGCTTGTATGTAATATTGAAAAAGCTTCCACTTAACGCCCTGGTGCCACCAATGTTGCTGCTCCTGAGATTCAAAAAGAGAAGGGAAATCCAGAGAGAAAATGAATCTCTTTAAAGGATTTCCCTTCCCCTACAACGCTTACCTGGCATGACGTCATGTCGTAACTTCTCCACTAGTGAGAAGTGAGCAGTGTGAGCATGCGCATATCAATGTGCCTGCTGTCACTGCAGTCCGGAAAAAAACAGACCGCCTGTGCCAGGGCACAAAACAGAGCCCGATAGAGACCCATTTCGAGGCCCATTTTAAAAAACTGCCGGTGCTCAGCACCAGTGAGACCCGACCCACTTAAAGCACTGGTGCTTTAAGTATCTTATTAGCGTGGGATATCATGGACGAGGCTACTTCGGGTTTCTTCTCCAACATAACAGTCATAAAGACATTAAATTCAAAAAAACAATTAGTGATAGACTCCTCAACCGTAGGTTTAATGGCATGTTTTTTATTATCCTTTGCCATTTCCTCAAACCCTCCTGTTGACCTAGTTGGCCATTCTCATCATCCCCTCCGTTGTCCATCTTGGCCACCCATCATAACAAAAAAAAAGCACTATGACACGGACAGCGCTTTGAGCCATGCTGCACAGCCACACTGCTGTACAACATGGCTAAAAGACATTGGTAATGCCAATAGCTTTCGCATAGGTGAGACCTATTGGCTTTGCTAGTGCTAGTTACTATTTCTTGTCATGGAACTATGATGGCATTTTTGTGTCGAGTATAGTGTAGGGTATGCCTGTAGTATACAAAGTAAGTGCTTGTCACTGCCATTTCCTGCAATGCGCCGGCCATGAGCTGGAAATTGGAATAAGGTTATTTCAGCCTTTCATGCTTCTTAGGTCAGAAAATTGAGCACCATTAACCCCTCCCATGCTTGTGACGGAACCGCTCCATCACAAGCCACGGGTGAGCTGTGCTTGTGACGGAACGGTTCCGTCACGGCCCGCTCGCCGCGCCTGCGCGGCGCTGATTTCGCGCCTGTGCTGACGCTTTAATGGGCGGGCGGGTTCGTGACGGAACTGTTCCGTCACAAGCACAGCTTGCCCGCGAGCCATGACGGAGCGGTTCCGTCACTAGTATGGAGCCGCCGCGCGGGTGCCCCACCCCCTTAGCGCTGCGGCGGAATAGCCGCCGCAGCGAAGGGGTTAAATTGGATAATCCTAACACAGCGTGTTTACAGTGTGTAGAAATAACAAAAGTGCCATGCGAAGTGCTATATAAAGTAGGGTGACCAGATTTTGAGACACAAAAACCAGGACAGGTCAGCAGGTCAGACATAGAAGTAGGACCAAAGGCTTTGCCTCAACCTGCTCAAACCACATCTTAAAATATTGGAGGTATATTAACGATGGTGTTTATCATATGGCAGGGGATCTACACAAGAGGCAGAGAATTTTGTGAATAACATCAACGACAATTAATTCAATCTTAAATTCACAGCCAGCATGAGTAGAACAGAGGCAGATTTTCTAGATGTACATGTGGCAATTGAAAATAATGAGATAACAACTAGCATTTTCAGAAAGAGTACATCTGGAAACACGATCCTCCATGCTGGAAGCTTCCACCCCAAACACACAATTGCCAGCATACCTTACAGTGAATTTTTACGAATTCATCGTACTTGCAGCTCTCCCACACTTAGAGATGAACAGCAAAAGGATGCTAAGTGCAGACTTATAGCTAGGGGTTATCTATCATCTATGTTAGACACTGCCATGAGAAAAGCTAACTCTTTGAACCGTCTAGACCTCCTAAATCCAAACAGGAAAAACACAGATATTGAACCTGACAGCATGGTCTCCAACCAAATCAGACTTATCACCGGGTACAGCAGGCAGGCCAAACAAATCAGCCAAATTGTCAGATGTGGATGGCCTATCGTTATGACCGATTTAGTTTTGAAGGAGATTATGCCTAAAGCCTATCACCTTCAGACGCGCGTTCTCAATGCGTAATGAATTAGTCACCAGTAGCCCTGAGACTAGCAAAGGAAAAAATTGGCTATCCCCTAAACACGTTTTTTTCAAGTGCAGTTCCTGCCGGGCCTGCACTTTTGGGGTTAATACCACAACATACAATACCCCTTTTGAAAAAACTCCGGTCCCACTCAGGGCCCATTTCACGTGTCGCACTGAAAATGCGGTATATGTGCTACAGTGCACTTGCAATTTACTGTACGTGGCCAGTACGAAGCATCCAGCTCACGTTCGTATTCTGCAGCACATAAGGGCGATTGTCAACACGGATTTAACATACCCCGTAGCCCGACACTTTGCAACCATTCATAACAAAGACTTAACCAACTTGCAGTACTTTGTTATTGATGCAGTAGAGCAGTCGAAAAGGGGAGGTGATATAGAGAAGAAATTACGCCAGTTAGAGTCCAAGTACATCATAAAACTTAACAGTAAGACTCCTGGGGGCCTTAACATGGGGGAAGATCTCAGTAATTTTCTCTAAATCGGTAATATAGGATATTGAACTCCAGGCTTGGAGTTCATATCTAGGACAGAATTGATCTCACATCATGACATACATTTATAGACAAGTCCCCACCTTCTGTAAGCAGGTTTACTATGATTATGAATCAAGATGTATTGTTAAAACATTTGATGTTTTTTAATGACATTTGTATTCATTATTTTTATCACACCGTGCACTTTTCTCACTTCTTGTTATGTAATTGGATAGGAAGTGTCTTCTTTTTCTGCAAGCGTCTCAAAAACGATATTCTCCACCATGCCCACTAGTTTAATTTAACACAATATATAGACTGTGCCAAACCTCGCATATTACAGTTATACTCCACGGGTAATTCAAAATGCATTAGTGCACAGTGATATCTTCATGCACAATGTATGTAACCCTACATTGGATGGACACATGTAAATTAACATATCAATATTTCTCTGCAATTTTTCGCACTGCTCAGGACTGTCCTATAAACACATTTATCCTGTTTACATTTTTGCACTATGCACTTTATCCATATGATATAGTTAAATTTGCACAAGTCTCATGTTTACATTTTGAAGCGTATCAGCACTTTAGTATTGTAACATTACACTAATCAACGGTATAGTTTACCACTGTTGATATTGCAGTTTCCATATATGAAATGATGCAAATGTAATGTATTTGTACAGTATAATTGCTCCTATATATACATTTCCTGATGGATTAACTGCAAGAAATGGGCTTTTTTTCAACAACGCCTGTGAATGGACAAATGTAATCCTGTCCTCATTGTATTGCATTTTTACAATTGATTCCATCGTTTGGGTAATATTCTACATACATTTTTAAGCATCCTTTGCCCGCACTATCAATTACCGGATTAATGCTATGCACATAAAGCATTTTTTCACGTTTATATGATCTACGATCTTTTTACGTTTATTCTGGTATATCCAAATTGTTAAATAGTGTATTGTCTATATTATGATTACATCGGGCAATGGTGTACATATAGTTCCAATATGGCAGGACTTTTTGTATGCACTCAGTGGAGCACTCTACAACATGAGTCCGTCATTTATGTTTATGATGATTACCAAACAGCGAGATTGGCGCGCAATTGTAATACTGTGTATATTTAAATGGTGGAGTAAATATGGCTAATTGTCAGTGAGCAAGGGCACAGCCGGTGCCCGAAACGCGTTTGACGAGGCTTTGTACCCTGCATGCACGAATACACGTGAAATTACCTCAAGTCTGGCTGTGGCGTCATTTGGTGTCCTGTTTTCTTGTCCGCACGGAAAGTGCTTTACGTGACAGGATTGGAGTTCATATATATATATATATATATATATATATATATATATATACTAGCAGCCCGTCCCGACGTTGTCCGGGTATGAATTGCTGCCGACCATTAGTATATTGTTTTGTAGGATTTCGTTTTGATAGCATTTCTTATCTGTGACAGGCCTGTGAAACGCTCTGATTCACAGTGCACTGCTGATGCACTTAAGAGTGCGCGTTCAGTAGTGTTTGAACTGGAGTTTCCCTACTTTATTTTTCCTTGCAATATTATATAGCACGAACTCGACAACATGACATGAGCACAATTTACATTACAGAAGAACACATTCATTTGTGGTAAGCACGGGGAGACAAATCGATTTGCCTGGAATCACAAGTTGTTGAGCTGATGCCGAGATTCAAAGGTAGCTCCCAGCTCTAAAGTTTGCAATTCTAGAACTTGTGGCGGGAGGTGTGTCTAAAAGTGTATGTCGGTGCTGGCCGTCAATGAGAGAGACCTGTGCATTTTTCAAATGGGTGGTGAAAAATATGAGTATGTTGCTGGAGATGTGGGCCGCCATCCCACCAATGTACTTACTGGGGGAGAGTAAACACCCATTATTCCGCAACTTTCTTTCCGCATACCATCACTCTGCATACTTTCATTACAAAAGTACCATGCCATTATAACGCATGGCATTACATTTTATATGCTTTTACCACGCGTACATTTACAACGAAATTTGTTGTAAATGCATGAATGGTAAAAGCATGATTTAAAAAAATGTTTGGATAAGGTAAGTATGGGTATAGGGGTATATGTTTTGGGGTACTGAGGCATATGTTTTGGGGTGTTTGTGTATTTTAAGGGTTCAGATATAGTTTTGGGTTATGGGGTACAGGGGTAGTTTAAGGGTTTAGTGATAGGTATGGGTTTTGGGGTACAGGGGTATTTTTAGGGTTCAGGGCTAGGTTTGGTTTTGGGGTATAGGGATATTTTTAGGGTTCATGGGTAGGTTTGGGTTTTGGGGTACAGGGGTATTTTAAGGGTTCAGGGCTAGGTTTGGGTTTTGGGGTACTGGGGTATTTTTAGGGTTCAGGGCTAGGTTTGGGTTTTGGGGTATAGGGGTATTTTAGGGTTCATGGGTAGGTTTGGGTTTTGGGGTACAGGGTTATTTTTATGGTTCGGGGCTAGGTTTGGGTTTTGGGGTACAGGGGTATTTTTAGGGTACTGGGGTAGGTTTGGGTTTTGGGGTGCAGGGGTATTTTAAGGGTTCAGGGCTAGGTTTGGGTTTTGGGGTACAGGGGTATTTTAGGGTTCAGGGGTAGGTTTGGGTGTTGGGTTACAGGGGTATTTTTAGGGTTCAGGGGTAGGTTTGGGTTTTGGGGTACATGGGTATTTTTAGGGTTAAGATGGGTTAGTGTTTAAGGGTGTTGGGGTATTTTAAGGAGTAAGGGTGGGTTATGATGATGGGGGGCAGGGGTATTTAAAGGGAGCAGGGTGGGATTCATTTTTAGGATGTAAATGGTAATAAAATAGAATAATATATACAAATAATATAAATAATGCAATTTAAAAGAATAAATGTTTTAATTAAATAAAACAAGTGTATATATATGTTTTATATATATATATATATATATATATATATATATATATATATATATATATATATATATATATATATGTAAAAATACACATACATACAAACATATATTTGATGTTTTAATAATGTACTTGTACAATGTATATGATTTTACCACACATGCATTTGCGTTATAATGGCATGCGTGAAAAAGTCATATGCGTTGTAAAAGTTTTAGAAATGATGTCTTTGCGGAGTAATAGTCCAGCGTTATAAAAATTGTGGAGTGATGGTTTGCAGGATGTTGGTTTGCTGAATATCATCACATATTCCCGGGGGAGGGATAGTCCCTTTCTTGCTATTTCCGTGGAGGCGGGCCTTGTGTCGGGATGTGCGTGGCGCGAGGCCTGTGCGCAACAGAAGTGGAAAATCTCCAGTGTGCGCTTCAGGCGTCACCGGAAGTTAAGGCGAGATTACATTTCCTGCACAATGGCCCCTGTTTGCGCTCCTTCCGGCCCTTGGGAATAGCGCCATGCCTGACCTCCATACAGTAAAGCAGGTGCACGTCACTGGGAGCGCAGGTCAAGCACACCCGGAGCTGAAATGTACAGAACCTGGGAAGAAAAAACAATGACATATTGGGCACCCCGCTCGCTTTTTTTTCCCCGTAATCCCGCGCCCCGCACACGCCCACGCCCCCAGCACACGTCCACAGCACACGATATGAGACATGGCATGAATGGTGGAACGTACCACACGCCCCCAGCGTTTGTCACGCCCCAAGCACACGCCCACAGCACAACGCAGACACGCCCACAAGGGACTACTTGGCTGTCACGTTTTTTTAACCTTTTAAATGTATATGGTGGGCGTCTGCATAGCCTATGTCCTTCTGCTGCAACTTTCCTTTCCAACGCTGTATTGGGTGTTGTGATTGGTGCTGTGGTTCCTGAGATTACCCGCCTCAAAGGTTTGGGCTCTCTCTTTATTATATTAGTGTATATATATATATATATATATATATATATATATATATATATATATATATACACACACTGTTATCCACAATGATAATTTTTAACCCTTCACCCCTAACGTGAACAGGGACTGCCCGGGGAAATCCGGGACGTCTGGTCACCCTAAAAAGCAAGTGAATATATATATAGAGAGAGAATTTCTACTGTCACCCCGGGCATTTTAACTAAAAAATGTAATCTATTCCACAACTCTGTAGAGTGGAAGAATATACCAATGCAGTATATTTCCTTGTAGTAATATGGTTTATTCAGCAACAGGTGAGCGCCAGGGAAATAGGTACAAATGGTCTCCAGTCAATTAATGAATACATACATTCTACAAGCTCGAGCTACTTAAAGATGTACAGCATAAGCAACACTACAAACTCTTACACAGAACTATACAGGCAAAGCCTTTAATGTTGAGGCAAGTGCCATAAAATTCAGAACAACAATCTGTGGTAGGTGCAGTAACAGGAAATATTTCTGCCAACAAAAAACGCTCCCTAAGAAAATGTAGGAATGCAGAATGCCCACTTGTTTTTTGTTACCATGGTTCCCACTCCCAGCAAGAACTTAAAACACTGGAATGGCGTAATGGCTTAAGAAGGCAATGTCAATGTAAACATGGCGGAGCCAGTCAGAGAAACACGTCCATCAAAAATTACCACGCGCGTGCCCCTCGGGTTCATTTCTCCTTTTTGGTTTGTAGGGCGGTCTCGACTGCATGACGTAGAAAACATGTTTCGAGATTAATGGAGCTGAAGAGATAACGGGTTTAGTGTTATATGAAACAACAGGCAGGGAGTCGCTTCTAACAAGTCCCGCAGAAGCTGATAAACATCTACAGGACACAGCCAGGCGCTTTTCTCATGGAATTTCGCCACAGAGTTTAGGCGGAGCTTGCTGGTGGCCGCCTATACAGGAAGGAACTAACAGAAAATGATAGGGCCTGCATTTAAATTTGGGCGGTGAAGTTAAATATTTCGAAACCCCTAGGAAGTACTAAGGGGCTTATTTACTGAAGTACGTCACGTTTTCCCATGCTAACAGTGATGCACGAGCGGCGCAAGGGGCTTGTAAATAAGCCCCTACATCTGGAATGGAATTCGTCAGTGGATTTCCCCCTCTCCCCCCCCCCCCCTCGAAGTTTGCATTTGCTTTTGAAAGGGGGCAAATCCTCATCAGTACGAGCCATTAAATAAGTAAGGCCCTTTGAACCGTCTGTGTGAAATAATGATACGTTTACTCGATCCTCCTTGAAAATATCCACATAGAAAGTTCCCAAAATCAGTTTTGTGATTAATTTAGAGGACAGAGTTCTACAAAAAATGATACCCTGAAGATCGATAGACTGCCGCCCGTGGTCTGTGGGGAAGACCCTTGGCTGCCCGTGACTACAGTCTCCCTTAATAGGCCTGTATTATTCACAGTGTCAAGTTTTACGTTTAGATAAGCAGGTGTGGGGGAGGAGGTTGGGTGGGGAGGGGTAAGGATTCTGCTGTGCATCCAAACCAGGTGGGAGGAGCAGGGCCTGAGAAGAGCACACAGGGAGGCCTGGCAGGCCTCAGACTCATTCGCCTTGACCTCCGCCCCTGCCTCCCCTCGCCGCCCCCAGTGGACTGTGGGAGCTGCTCGAGCTTTGATATTACAGCAGGCTTTCAATCCAAGTGCCCTGGCGGGCGAACCGCGTCGCCCCATTGTCTCTGGGACTTGATAATAGGGGCCGCCATTGTTCGGAGATGAGTCTTCGCCGCCCCCTGAAGTGTTTAATTTCGAATTACAGGCAATTACGAAATGACAGGGAGGGGGCAGGTATCTGAGTCTGCCCCCCGGTGTGAATTGCCCACTGCGCCTTTCCGTGCATCGGGCCTGTCCCAGTGAAGGGAAATCCAAAATGGTTGGTCTGGCATGGAATCTTGAATTTTGTGCTCGGTTGGCACAAGAGGGACTTTGATGTAGCCGGTCTGTGCCAGCGTCCAATTGGCAACCTTGGGGCTTATTTTGCACTGCTCGTACATCACTTTTTGTGACGCTCCGGTGGCGCAGGAGCCTGCTCAATATTTACCAAGCAGCACTAAGCCACTTTTTTTTGGCTTAATGCTTCCTTGTAAATATCGTTCCCTTTAACGCATTTTTCTGCGTTAAAGGGGCTTGCAATGGGTGTTGCTAGGGGCGTTCCCAGTGACATCCACAGCTTTTTGACACTTCCCCAGACTTACGAGAAATGGTAACTCTGAGGCAGCGGCAAAAATGTACGCAGGCCCAACGAGTAGAAATATCTTTATTTCTCCTTGTTTTTCCCTTTTCTATGTTTACTGCATTCTGTGGCACACATAGAAAGAGTAAAACGCCTCTTGTAATTGTTTTTGGGTAGGAAGGTTACCATTGCTGCCCAAAAACAATTATCCCTGCAACGCAGGCACCCTTGCATTATTGTGCAAAGGTGTCTGCGATGGGGCACGGCAACCCATTGCGTGCTAGCGCAGGGGAAATGTGGAGGGGGAATGTGCCGTATCTGATAGACGTTTTTTAGCCGTAGGGCAGCGCAGCAGGAAGGCCTGCGGCGCTGCCTTACACAAACAAGCACTGGCGTTGCCAATAAGTCTCGCAGTAGGAAAGTTTGAGCTAATACAATTGCAAATAACAATGCCTTTTATTTTTGTTTTCATTTTAAAAACATAAAGGGCTTTGTCATTTACAAAACCAATAGCTCCAACTTTCCTACTGTGAGACCTATTGGCAACGCCAGTGCTTGTTTTTGTTCATTTCCCGACAAATGGCTTGAATGTTACTACTTGCATTGGAAAGTGCCTACTTTGAGCAAACCTGTTTATGTAGGCTGCATGCATTCCATTTGTCAGGCCATAAAATATCACACAGCAGGTTTGAGGGCTAAGGAGGAGTCAGACGGGCTGGAAACTGTTTTTGCTGGCAAAGGAAATCAAGTACAGGACAGCCCGAGTCCACTGTGAAAAGTAAAACGAGATTTATTTACATGCGAGACTATGAGCATTTGTACAGTTTTATCAAGCCTCCAATGGAGAGAGGCTGCTATTCCACCTCGTGCTGCAATTGGTACCGGTTAGGGGTGATATATGTCACTTTTCTAAATTAAGTTGTTCAGCACAAACAAACCATCCTGTACGAGCGGTGCTGCTTATAAATGTTTGTGTTGGTCCCTGTTACGTGCGAACAGATCGTGATCCTGAATGCCGTCCTTTAAATGGCAGTGGTTTGATGTACAGGGACATTCAAAGATGCATCAAGCTACACAAATAGTTAAAAATTGCATCTTTCACATAGCGCTGCCGAACAAAAGCTGATCCGCAAAGTGTCACTGAATGCCATTTGGCCTGGAAAGTGAATTCTTATAGCGCTGCAATAAGTTTAGGAATTGACCATTGCTGCTGTATCTGCATTTAAATTGGCAAAGCAACATTATTGAATTATATATTTTACATGCATTTCACAAAAACGTGTCTCCTAATGCAACATTAATCTGTCTTGTCACGGTAACAAGCTTGTGTTTTCAAAAAAGACTGTATTTCACTGTGGTAACCTTACTATACACTGTGGTGTTCCAACTCAACTTTCCAAGCACCACACACTTCACATGGAGTATCATACATATCACGTGGGCAAGCACCTCAACATTTGGCCTTGTTTGGTTAGCACCATCTACATGTTATTGTACAGTGCACAAATATAATGCAGTCAAGACCGAAGTGTGTGTGGCTCGTTCTATCATCGGAGGAAATAATTTTTAGTAGTTTCAATATAAGGTATTACAGCCTGGTGAGTTCAATGTGTTCAAACCCTGATATGTCATTATTATTACCAAATTCAACAGTATTCTTTATCGACAACTGAAGGATGAAAGGCTATGACTGACTCAGTGACTCTGCCGAAACTTGAATTGGGCCTGGTGTTCGCACACTGTTCTCTGATACAAGTGGTCCCTCCTAGCCTTTCCGAAACATGTGGAGTAAATCACGTGTGTTTCAGGGATGTGTGTGGCTCAGTTTCTGCCACTGACATCCTGGTCTAAGAGTTTAGAGATGTGAAAGGGAGTATGCTGTCGCCATTTGAGGCCCCGCTGTTCACAGACACGTGCATACTGACAACCAAAAAAGCGTACAACTATTGTACTCAGTTTTTAAACATTTTTCGAAAGTATGTTCGTGTGTTGAAAATAATATGCAGATCAAATGGTGATACAACATTGTGCACAGAATACACCGTGTATATAGTACTAATGTTTGCCTCATTTTCAAAAGCTCTTTTGTATTTGATAATTGATTGCAGCAAAGGAGACCCCGGAGCGCAATGATCAGTTCAGGACAAACAAAACCTCCTGTATGGGCGGAGCTGCTCATTTAAATTTCTGTTGGAGTCTGACCCTTTCATTCACGTGCA
Organism: Lissotriton vulgaris; assembly: GCF_964263255.1. Lineage (NCBI taxonomy): Eukaryota > Metazoa > Chordata > Amphibia > Caudata > Salamandridae > Lissotriton > Lissotriton vulgaris. The sequence goes on from NC_141697.1 coordinate 530,272,271, forward strand.
CACAAACCTATCGAGGTCCTGACAACCGGAATGACATTCAATCAAGTACTGTACTCGCATTTCTAAGCACTTTTTGTGTTTGATTAGTAAATGTTCAATTGGAGCGATTTTTGCGCTTGCAGCAAAGATGACCCAGGAGCTCAATTGCTCGAATCGTTAAAATAAAGGAACATGTTCAGCGCAAACAAAACCTCCAGTATGAGCAGAGCTGCTCAATTGAGCCAGGGGTTCAAGGAAAACAAGGCAGTGCTGGGAGGGGCACCTGAGGGGAGATCAGAGAGAAGAGAAGGCAGGAAACAGATGGCCTGGCTGTGAAGCAGGGGGCGGGGCAGCGCTGGGGAAGCCTGTGGGAGGGTGATTGATGCCTTTGATGTGGGGAGGGAGGAGAGCCTTTTTGCGAGCCTGCAGGAGAAATGCTGCCGATGCGCGTGCATGTTTAATCACGTGATTCACGTGAACTGCATGAAAACCGCGGGGCTGAAAGCCCTTGGTTTGACGATGATTTTCGCCACTTGAATTCTCGTTCCCTCAATGCGCTTGCGCGCATTGTAGGTCACGAGACCTAAAAACTCATAAATGAGGTCCCAGGCATTGACCTTATCATCATTTAAGCCTCAAGAAGTTACCGGAAATAATTAAAAACTCTAGAAATAAAAGCTAAGGAGAGCAGGACATTCACAGATCGCATTGTGTCTTCCATATATGGAGTCGGTCTTGATTTTAGCTCTGATGCCCCTTTTTATGTCCAATGATATATATATACATTTTTTTGGGGGGGGGGGGGAGTTTAGTACAAACTCGACTCAAAGGTGGTATCAGAGCATTCAGAGCATTTTACTCGAGCACCAGTTGAGTTACAGACGGACTCATTCATTTTGTTGGGCAGGGAGATTATGTGGTTTGACTTGAATCACAGGATGTTGAGCATCACTACCAAGACTCAAACCTGGTTCCCAGCTACAAGGTCAACCACTCTCTAGCTGTTAGGGTGCATCCTCTTCCTGCATCCTGGGCCTCATTTATGAGGTTTTGCCGTAGGGCAGCGCAGCAGGAAAAACAAGGAGAAATATAGATATTTCCCCTCATAGTGCCTCCTTTACGCCTCCCCTGGGGAGGCGTGTGTTTTTCGTACTGCCTCAGGGTTACGATTTCTCGTACATCAGGGGCAGTGTCAAAAAGCCGTAGATGTTACTGGGCATGCCCCCAGCAGCGCCCATGGAATTCCCCTTTCACGCAGAAAACTGTGTTAAAGGAAACAATATTTACGACTCAGCATCAAGCCAAATAAAGTGGCTTAGTGCTGCGTCATAAATGTGGAGCGGGTCCCTGCGCCACAGAACATCACAAAAACTGACTTTTTAGCAGCGCAAGGGGCCTCTTAAATGAGAGTGCTGAATGTTATCTGCTATGTCACTTTTACTGGTTAATGAGCATCTTCCTAATTGTTCTATTTGTAATTTAATACTCTGTTATTTCTCGAGCACTGAATGTAACTAAACTAAGGCACCATTATGACTTCCACTCCAAAAACAGTTAACTGAAGCTCTGCTCCCACCAGTTGTGTCTCGGGAATGGGGTCGCGCGGGAGGGTAAAATAAAATAAAAACGTACCTGACCGGGTCCCACGCCGCCTCTGCTCCTGGGCCGGGTCCCGCGTTTTCCTGCTCCTGAACAGGTACAGCCATACTCCTTCCCCTCCCATAAGCCAATCACAACGCTGCAATGGTGGCATTCTGATTGGTGCGGACAGCGCCTAGCCAGGCACCTGTAGGGAGGCCATTTTCTCTATGTCTGCTGTATGCAGCCTACATAGAGAAAATATAGAATGTGCATGACTGGTTTGGTCGGCCCCAGAGGGCCGACCAAACAGTCAGAGCCCACAACAGTGGGCAAAGCCACTCTTCCCCGACCTGCCCGCCCCCAAACAGGTATACCCTGCCTTCTGCTTTCTCGCAGTGCGAGAAGCAGAAACATAAAATGGTATTTAAAATACCATTTTATGTTTCTGCTTCTCACATTGCGAGAAAGCAGTGGGGCGACGCTCCTCCGCCCTAATGGAGGAGCCGCCCCTTGCCCCACCTCCCACGTTCGTTGAGTTGAGTGCCTCGAGCGTCACCCACCCCTCTACGACCACAACTCATCGACCAAGGCTGGCAGCAGAATCTGTGACTGTTTATTTGCAGCCTTATGCCGTGTAATGTGCCGCCCTCCCCCTTGTATTGCGCAGTTTACATGGGCACAGCGTTCACGGATCCTTGCTTTGCGCTTCCCATGGTAATAAAGTACGAATGTCATATACATTAGGAACTATCTGACAGACACATTAGTTTATCCTCTGTGTTGGACGATGCCACTCTGCTGGTGTGTGTGTGTGTGTGGGGGGGGGGGGGGTTATGGAAGGGCGACGGTTGATTATCTGCGAAGGGTTTATTAAATTACAATTACAGCCGGACGTTCCGTTGCATCTTTGAAGCAATAGCAATCAAGGTGAACTCCCAATGCCAAAAAAAGACTTCCGCCTCACCCAACTGCTTCAAGGGAGGGGTGTTCTCGGGCAGTGAGCTGGGAGCACCCAGCATGGGTGGGAGAGGCCACTGATGGACAGAACGTCAGATCTCTACGGGCGGTGGGCCAGGTTTCCTTCGAAATCCACCTTGTTGGCGCCGCTACCCAGCAGTGGTCCGATTCTCACATAGTTGATCGCCGGAGCGGCGGATGTGCATAAAGAGACGTGTATGGAAACTGTGATCGTGAGCATAAGGACCGCCTGGGCAGCGGAGTCAGAGACGTGGCTAAAAAGTACAAAGAATTATGGTCACTATTTTGTCAGCATTTGACCGACAAGTAACTCCATATAAAATATAGTACACACCACAAATGAAAAATAAATGAAACTTAAATTCAACTGTGGGGAATGCATTTTTCTGGTAGGACAGTTCAGTTGGTTAATGTGATCACTTCTGATATCTGTGAGTGTAATCCGACAGTCACTGATTTGAATCCTGGTTGGTGCCCTGGGGGAAAAGTGATGCATAATTATAGTACTAAGAGGTCCAATCCTGTGACAGAAAGCAGTCACTAATATGTTAAGATTGATACACAAAGGCTGTCGTGAAACGTGAAAAAAGATTAAAAAAATTATTTACGGTGATTTCAAATGTATCTGTTTAGGAATGTGCTCGTTGTAGTTAGTACAAGACTTTATTATAGGTTTTCTTCAAAAGGATAAGTTCCAGATTCTATCGATTAAAACCACAGCTGGCTCAAGCAGCCTCCTGATTTGCCATTTAACAATTGCATTCATTTACATGTCTTTCAGGCAGCAGGCACCCAATATCATGGATGTCATTTAGGGGTCGCCAGAGGTCGTAGCGGCGACCCCTAGCTTGCCTTTGCGACCCCGGAGGTGGCAAAATCAGTGCCAGGAATATACTCACAGCTCATCCTTATGGACATTGGTCGGGGCTCCACTCGCTTTGTTTTCAGTCATTTATTTATTACACTAATAGTGAATAATATTCAATTAGTCACTATTAGTGTAATAAAACATGGAGCTCAATTAAGTGTAAGACAACCTTCCCTGGGAGCTGGGGTAAGTACCAAAATGCTTTTAAATGTCTATTACGTGTGTGTTCGCGGGTGAGAGCGTGTTTACATGAAAAAGAGTGTAAGTTAGTGTGAGTGTAAATGAAAGTGAAGGTCACAGGGCATGTGATCTCACTTCCGCTAACCCTGGCCTTTCGGTGAATTCACGCCCATGCCCGAGAGAAGGCTTGTTTCTTCTTTTGCTGCCTCCCTCTTCTTTCACTTGATGGAACAGGAGACCTTTTCTCTCCCCTTTATACCTGCAGCAACTAAGCCGTTCAGGAAAGCTTGCATTTTAAATAAAAAGTACGGTAACTGATTTGATCAAATGTATTAAGCTTGGGAGCGTCATTCCCCCGTTCCCCTGCTCACTTCGACCTCTGCATTAAAGTAACTCCCCAGTAAATAAAACTGAGGCACACTGTTGGAAGACGGGCTATTTGTGATATAAAGGGGGCTGGGGAGGATGCCAGGGGCCAGCAGAAGCTATGGTCTGGTGGGACGGGTGTTTTCTGTGCTCCCCCGGTGCCATTGAGTGGGTAGGGCAGAGGCCAAGATAGAGGCTGGGCAGCACGTGCAGCCTGAGGCTCCTGCTTCTATTGGCTAATCAATACGGCCGGTAAACAGTGACGAAGCTTGAGGGGGGCCCACCTGCAAGGTACATGGAGACCCCCCTTGGGCTCACATAGGAGCTCTCGGACCAGGGTACAGTGCTGAGGGGGCTCCCTGGAACTCAGGAGCCCCCCCCACCCCCTACTGCAGGGGCTGCGGAGGCCTTTGTTAATCCACTGTCGGTAAACTCAAGTCCAGTGTTCCCACACCTAAGAAATCTGGGTGCAGAAACACCGTCCCAGTAACAATTGGGCAGAGGGTTATACCACCTTCAAAAAACTGCTCAGCACAACCTATATTTGGGCCCCTTGCAGCAATCATTCAATGTTATAGGCCCAGCAATGGAAGTGACACCTGTAATGCAACAGCAGTTAACAAAGATTGTGAAATATAGACAAGAACACAGGGAACAAATAGGTATGGCTTCGTTTTAAAAGAAACGAATACCCACTACAATATGTGCTTCGCGAGAACAATTTGTTACATTTTGTTTCTGGTAAAGTTACCTCCTGCAGTTTGACTGGATAAAGCTAAGGGACAAAATCAGACCAAATCCACTCTGCATCAGATGTATTGCATGATTAATAGGGGATGGATCAAGCACATTTTGCTCTAGGTTAAAATGCATAATGATTTTTGTATTAGGGCACAAATCAAGAAAACAGCTTGTGAAACTGTAAAAATGTACATTACGGCTCAGATTTACTATTCTTTGACTTAGGGCAACACTATTGCTGTGCTCCCTTATGTTAAAGGAAGAGAGCAAAAATTAGCCATGTCTACTAAGATGAGGTGAATTTTTTTCCCACTCCAGCCACCCCCAGCAGTGGCGTATTTTTGGCAGCCATCCACCAATGTACACACCCTTGTGCCATAGTTGGGGCCACTGGAAATATGTGGCAGGAGAGGACCAAATTATGCGCCAGGGTTGAGTAATTTATGCATCAAGAAAAGGCAAATCATGTTGCATAATGCGGCACATTTTCTAATTGTATCATTTCATTATTTTCCTCATTTGTAAACTTGGTAACACTGCCTGGGGATTGGTTGCACTTCATTAGTACCAATGTAATACCCAAATATAGCAATAAGCAACATAAAGGTGATAAGCCCAGCTTTGCAAAGGGCCTTCCCCTACGCGACAAACAGTCATTTTTAGTAACTTTTGAACCCGTTTGGTCTAGTAACATTTATTTTGCTAAAATCTACAGATGATGCAGCAGATGATGGATTACGTGGCATATGCGGCAAATCTATAACTATGTGAAAATCGCTGCGGACGCACACTCGCAGAATTCCAGTGGCCCTGGCATAGTGCATGGGTGTGTGCATTCTCTGAAGCATATAAGTTTTATGTTGGATGGGCTCCCTTCCAGTACAACAAATAGGCTTTAAGGATTTTCTCACTCTGTATCTGTGTTGTACAATGCAGCACACATGCAAAGATGGGAAAAACAAGGAGAAATATGAACATTTTGTTTTGTTACATCTACCTTGAAGATTCCTTATTTGCGCTGGATACTAAATCGCACTCTTATATTTTGCGCCAGGTTTGCTTAACCAAAATGACCCGAATCTAACATAAAGCTTTAGTAAATCTAGATCTACATCTCTGTTAAATAATTGTATGTGCGTGACGCTTTTTAAAAAGAGAAAATCACGGCCCATCAATACGTTTAAAAAAAAAAGTAATCTGATTTGCACCAAGATAATTGCTTCCTTAATTATAAAGAAAAACAAAATATCTCCCATATTTCGTATTTTCAAAAGTGGAGAGGATATTATTTCCACCATTCTGTAACTTATAAAACTACAGGAACAAGTGTGATAACTCTGATTTCATAGTTTAAAAACCGAAAAAACTTTTCTAAAAGTATCTGCTCATTTTTTGCATCAGAGCAAAACGTTATGTAATAAAGACTCAAACGATCAAGGGATGGAGTGTATTGCTGGTCTACAACTTCAATTTGGAAGACAGATTCACAGTAGAATTAATACACGTAGTGAAAATAAAAATTAATTGAATCAAATAGTTCGAACTGGGAAAGTTAAAGGAATGTAGCAGAAGAGACAAAAGTTCTAGACATTAGAAGGAATGTTAAACGCATATTTTAATTATTGAATTGTAGTACAACCACTAAAAAAAAAAAATCCCTATTTTCCTAATGCATAATGCAAAATTCCATGTATTTCTTGGCTGCAGCATTTTGCATTATATTTCCCCAAGAGATTGGCTTGAGTAGAAAATAACAAGGGGATCAGAAAATATCTTACTCAAATCAGTCCCCTTCTTGGCTTCTAGCGTGATATTCGCTTAGTCTAGTGAAGCAGTGCCAGAGTCTTGTGGCTCCATAGTACAGTAAATAACAAACGGCGGTATTACCATACTTAATGGTACTTTTTTAATTATATATATATATATATATATATATATATATATATATATATATATATATATATATATATATATATATATATATATATATATATAGATATATATATATATATTCACTGAAGAAACCATGGGTTATAGACCATATATAGTTAGGAATTAGCATTTACAAAACCTTATTTTACTCACACAAAACCATTGAAATTTCATATATAGTTAGTTGCACTAACTATATATCGCGCACCCGCAATCCACTGCTGATCATGTCACATATTACATCATTCATGACATGATCAGTGACATCACTAGTGAAGCTGTGCCAGAGTCTTGTGGCCTCATAGTACAGTAAATAACAAATAATGGCGGTATTACCATACTTAATGGTACTTTTTTAATAATATATGTATATATATATATATATATATATATATATATATATATATATATATATGACACACACACACACACATATATATATATATATATATATATATATATATATATATATATATATATATATATATATATATATATATATATATATATATATCACTCAGCAACACCTTGCAAGGAACCGCAACACTTTGTTCCGGCCTGAAAATAATTTATTGGGTCAGCTTCAAGCTGACCCAATAAATTATTTTGAGGCCGGAACAAAGTGTCGTCGTTCCTTGCAAGGTGTTTCTGAGTGAGGAAATTTCGTCATATTGGAGGACCAGTACTTGGGTGGCCCATTTAGGCCGACACACCCATTGGTTTTGGTAGGCGGCGGCTTTACCTGAGTGTGGAGGAGTGAAAAATATATATATACATATATATATATATATATTTGGTGTATATATATATATATTCACTGAAAAAAAGAAAAAGTTTCAGTTGGGCTTGGATTTTGCTTGTGTAAAAGCAGTGACATTTAGCAGTTATAGTTACCTGAGCTAACAATAACTCACCTGGCACTGTGGCCGTCTGTATCAGTGTGGGAGTGGGTGCCGAAGAGACTGTATGGATGTGTGAGTGGGTGTGTGAGTGGTTGAATTGGTGAATACTTAGGTGTGTGAGTAGCTGTATGGGTGAGTGTGTGCCTGTGTGAGTGGCTTTATGGGTGTGGGAGTGTGTGTGTGAGTTGCTGTGTCAGTGACTGTGGAGGCTGTGTGAATGGCTCTATGGGTGGATGTGTGTGTTTGTGGGTGGCTGTATGGGTTCCTGAGTGGCTGTGTGAATGGCTCTATGGTTGAGTGACTGGGTGTGTAAGTGGGTGTATGGGTAAGTGAGTGGCTGTTTGACTGGGGTTATGGATGAGTGATTGGGTGTGTGAGAAGCTGTTTTGCACAGTAAGTATTTGTGTGAGTTGCTGTATAGATGAGTGAGTGGGCACATTAGTGATTACACTGATGTGTGAATGGGTATGCAAGGGGTTTTGTGGATGAGTGAATGAATGTACTAGTGGCTGTATGGGTGAGTGAGTAGCTCTGTTAGTAGTGCATGAATGAGTGAGTGGCTGTGTGAGTGGCTGTATGGGTGAGTGGTGTTTGTGTGAGTGGGTGTATGGGTCTGTGAATGGGTATGTGAGTGGTTCTGTTGGTGTGTGAGTGTTACATGGGTTTCTGAGGGACTGTGTGAGTGGCTTTATGGGTGAGTTTGTGGTTGTGTGAGTGTCTGTATTAGTGAGTGAGGGTGTGTGTTAGTGGTTGAATGGGTCTGTGAATGGGTATGTGCGTGATTGGGTGGGTGTGCGAATAGGAGTATGAGAGGTTGTATGGGGTGTGAGTAGGTGTATGAGTAGTTCTTTGGATGATGTCATCAGTGATGTCATTTGAGATATCATAAATGATGTCACTGGCCATGCCATGAGTGATGTAATATGTGAGGTCATAAGCAGTGCATTGCGAGGGCATAAGTTATAGTTAGCTCAGGTAACTACCTGCTGAATTTCACTGGTTTTATGACAGCGAAATCTGAGCCTAACTATAACGTCCCTGTAACCTTTGTTTTTTTCCATTGAATTTGACGGTTTTAATTTTTTTTATTTGCTAACTGTAACTTGGAACCTTCAAGAGTGGGTGTGTGAGTTGCTGTATGTGTAGGTGTGTGACTGGCTGTATGGGGCTTTGAGTGGGTTTTGAGTGGTTTGTGGGTGTGTGAGTGGCTGTATGGGTCTGCGAGTGGGTGTGTGGGGCACTGTATAGATGCATACATGGCTGAGTGAGTGGGTGTAGGAGTACCTGTGTGGATCTGTGAGTGGGTGTGTCTGTGAATGGGTACATGAGTATCTGTGTGGGTCTGTGAATCGATTTGTGAGTCTCTGACTTGGTCTGTGAGTGGGTACATGAGTGTTTTTGAAGGTCTGTGAGTGGATGGATAAGTGTCTGAATGGATATGTGAGTGGATGCATGAGTCTCTGAGTGGGGCTGTGAATGGGAACATGAGTGTCTGAGTGGGTCTATGAGTGTGTGGATGAGATCTGAGTGGGTCTGTGAGAGTTTTCAAGAGTCTCTGAGTGGGTGCACAAGTGTCCCATTGGATCTGTGAGTGAGTGTGGGAGTCTCTGGGTCTGTGAGAAGGTGTGTGAGTGGGTGCATGAGTCTCTGAATGGGTCTGTGAGTGTGTGTGTGAGCCTCTCAGTGGGTTGAATGGATCTGTGAGTTTATGCATGAGTGACTGAGTGCGTCTGTAGGTGTGCGAGTCTCTGAGTGGGATTGAGCCTCCAGAAGTTACCGGAAATAATTCAAAACTCTAGAAATAAAAGCTAAGGAGAGCAGGGCATTCACAGATCGCATTGTGTCTTCCAGATATGGAGACGGTCTTGATTTTAGCTCTGATTCCCCATTTTATGTCCAATGATATATAGAATTTGTTTTTGGGGGGGTTAGTACAAACTAAACTCAAAGGTGGTATCAGAGCATTCAGAGCATTTTACTCGAGCACTAGTTGAGTTACAGACGGACTCATTCATTTTGTTGGGCAGGGGAGATTATGTGATTTTACTTGAATCACAGGATGTTGAGCGTCACTACCAAGACTCAAACCTGGTTCCCAGCTACAAGGTCAACCACTCTCTAGCTGTTAGGGTGCATCCTCTTCCTGCATCCTGGGCCTCATTTATGAGGTTTTGCCGTAGGGCAGCGCAGCAGGACTTCCTGCTTCGCTGCCCTACAGCAAAAAAAAGGTCAGGAATGCGCCGTATCTATCAGATCTGGTGCATTCCTGTCTTTTTCTCCTGCGCCGGCGCACAATGGGCTTCTATGCAACAGTGCAGGCCCCTGTGTACCATGGTGCAAGGTTGCTGCGTTGCAGGGATGATTATTTTTGTGCAGGAAGGGAAACCCCCGCACAAAAACAATCACAAGACGCTTTTTCCTCAGAGTGCAGCGCACATGGAAAAACACATAGCAAAAGGAAAAACAAGGATAAAAAAAGATATTTCTCCTCATAGTGCCTCCTTTACGCCTCCCCTGGGGAGGAGTATTTTTTTCGTACTGCCTCAGGGTTATGATTTCTCGTACATCTGGGGCAGTGTCAAAAAGCCATAGATGTTACTGGGCATGCCCCCAGCAACACCCATGGAATTCCCCTTTCACGCAGAAAACTGTGTTAAAGGAAACAATATTTACGACTCAGCATCAAGCCAAAAAAAGTGGCTCAGTGCTGCTTCATAAATGTGGAGCGGGTCCCTGCGCCACATTACATCACAAAAACTGACTTTTTAGCAGCACAAGGGGCATCTTAAATGAGAGTGCTGAATGTTATCTGCTATGTCACTTTTACTGGTTAATGAGCATCTTCCTAATTGTTCTATTTGTAATTTAATACTATGTTATTTCTCGAGCACTGAATGTAACTAAACTAAGGCACCATTATGACTTCCACTCCAAAAACAGTTAACTGAAGCTCTGCTCCCACCAGTTGTGGCTCGCAATACTCACGGGTGGGGGAATGGGGTCGCGCGGGAGGGTAAAATAAAATTAAAACGTACCTGACCGGGTCCCACGTCGCCTCTGCTCCTGGCCCGGGTCCCGCGTTTTCCTGCTCCTGAACAGGTACTGCCATACTCCCTCCCCTCCCATAAGCCAATCACAACGCTGCAATGGTGGCATTCTGATTGGTGCAGACAGCGCCCAGCCAGGCACCTGTAGGGAGGCCATTTTCTCTATGTAGGCTGCATACAGAGTAGAGTGTGCATGATTGGTTTGGTCGGCCCCAGAGGGCCGACCAAACAGTCAGGGCCCACAACAGTGGATAAAGCCACTCTTCCCCGACCTGCCCGCCCCAACCAGGCATACCCTGCCTTCTGCTTTCTCGCAGTGCGAGAAGCAGAAACATAAAATGGTATTTAAAATACCAATTTTATGTTTTTGCTTCTCACACTGCGAGAAAGCAGTGGGAACCACGCTCCTCCGCCCTAATGGAGGAGCCGCCCCTGGCCCCACCTCCCACGTTCGTTGGGTTGAGGGCCTCGAACGTCACCCACCCCTCTATGACCACAACTCATAGACCAAGGCTGGCAACAGAATCTGTGACTGTTTATTTGTAGCCTTATGCCGTGTAATGTGCCGCCCTCCCCCTTGTATTGCGCAGTTTACCTGGGCACAGCGTTCACGGATCCTTGCTTTGCGCTTCCCATGGTAATAAAGTACGAATGCCATATACATTAGGAACTATTTGACAGACACATTGGTTTATCCTCTGTGTTGGACGATGCCACTCTGCTGGTGTGTGTGTGTGTGTGTGTGGGGGGGGGGGGGTTATGGAGGGGTGACGGTTGATTGTCTGCGAAGGGTTTAATAAATTACAGTTACAGCCGCATCTTTGAAACAATAGCAATCAAGGGGAACTCCCAGTGCCAAAAAGACTTCCGCGCTCACCCAACTGCTTCAGGGGAGGGGTGTTCTCGGGCAGTGAGCTGGGAGCACGCAGCATGGGTGGGAGAGGCCACTGATGGACAGAACGTCAGATCTCTACGGGCGGTGCGACAGGTTTCCTTCGAAATCTACCTTGTTGGCGCCGCTACCCAGCAGTGGTCCGATTCTCACCTAGTTGATCGCCGGAGCGGCGGATGTTGTGCATAAAGAGCAGTGTATGGAAACTGTGATCCTGAGCATAAGGACCGCCTGGGCAGCGGAGTCAGAGACGTGGCTAAAAAGTACAAAGAATTATGGTCACTATTTTGTCAGCATTTGACCTACAAGTAACTCCATATAAAATATAGTACACACCACAAATTAAAAATACATGAAACTTAAATTCAACTGTGGGGAATGCATTTTTCTGGTAGGACAGTTCAGTTGGTTAATGTGATCACTTCTGATACCTGTGGGTGTAATCCGACAGTCACTGATTTGTTCCTGGTTGGTGCCCTGGGGAAAAAGTGATGCATAATTATAGTACTAAGAGGTCCAATCCTGTGACAGAAAGCAGTCACTAATATGTTAAGATTGATTGCACAAAGTCTGTCGTGAAACGTGAAAAAAGATTAAAAAAAACATTTACAGTGATTTCAAATGTATCTGTTTAGGAATGTGCTCGTTGTAGCTAGTACAAGACTTTATTATAGGTTTTCTTCAAAAGGATAAGTTCCAGATTCTATCGATTAAAACCACAGCTGGCTCAAGCAGCCTTCTGATTTGCCATTTAACCATTTCATGCATTTACATTTCTTTCAGGCAGCAGGCACCCTATATCATGGATGTCATTTAGGGGTCGCCAGAGGTCGTAGCGGCGACCCCTAGCTTGCCTTTGCGACCTCGGAGGTGGCAAAATCAGTGCCAGGAATATAGTCCCAGCTCATTCTTATGGACATTAGTTGGGGCTCCACTCGCTTTGTTTTCAGCCATTTATTTATTACACTAGTAGTGAATAATATTACATTAGTCACTATTAGTGTAAAAAAACATGGAGCACAATTGACGCCCATGCCCGAGAGAAGGCTTGTTTCTTCTTTTGCTGCCTCCCTCTTCTTTCACTTGATGGAGAAGGAGACCTTTTCTCTCCCCTTTATACCTGCAGCAACTAAACCGTTCAGGAAAGCTTGCATTTTAAATAAAAAGTATGGGAACTGATTCGATCAAATTTATTAAGCTTGGAAGTGTCATTCCCCCGTTCCCCTGCTCACTTCGACCTCTGCATTAAAGTAACTCCAAGAGTCCCCAGTAAGTAAAATTGAGGCACACTGTTGGAAGACGGGCTATTTGTGATATAAAGGGGGCTGGGGAGGATGCCAGGGGGCAGCAGAGGCTATGGTCTGGTGGGACGCGTGTGTTCTGTGCACCCCCGGTGCCATGGAGTGGGTAGGGCAGAGGCCGAGATAGAGGCTGGGCAGCACGTGCAGCCTGAGCCTCCTGATTGTATTGGCTAATCAATACGACCGGTAAACAGTGACGTAACTTGAGGGGGGCCCACCTGCAAGGTACATGGAGGGGCCCCCTCCGGGCTCACTTAGGAGCTCTCGGGTCAGGGTAGAGTGCTGAGGGGGCTCCCTGGAACTCAGGAGTCACCCCCACTCTGCAGGGGCTGCGGAGGCCTTTGTTGATCCACTGTCGTTTAACTCAAGTCCAGTGTTCCCATACCTAAGAATTCTGGGTGCAGAAACACCGTCCCAGTTACAATTGGGCAGAGGGTTATACCACCTTCAAAAAACTGCTCAGCACAACCCATATTTGGGCCCCTTGTAGCAATCATTTAATGTTATAGGCCCAGGAATGGAAGTGACACCTGTAATGCCACTGCAGTTAGCAAAGATTGTGAAATCGACAAGAACACAGGGAGCAAATAGGTATGGCTTCATTTTAAAGAAACAAATACACACTACAATATGTGCTTCTCGATAACAATTTGTTAAATTTTGTTTCTGATAAAGTTACCTCCTGAAGTTTGACTGGATAAAGCTAAGGGACAAAATCAGAGCAAATCCACTCTGCATCAGATTTATTGCATGTTTCAAGTTCAAGTTTAATGTTTATTGCTTGATTAATTAAAATCATCACAATACCCCCCCTACATAAAATGAATGAATTTCATCTACTCAAGCAGCTAGAAGTGTCATTATGCAAACGATCATATTACATCTGTGCTCTATCTCCCATACATTTCAAGTGTGTAAAATTCTATTATTATAAAATCATTCTTAAACTATGTTTAGATCAAGTTACAGCAAAGAAGTTAAAAATATGTACCAACCAAATAAAAGTATGGGGATATGTTACATGCAATTATGATTAGAGATCATCCGCTTGCAGTAGGCAGCTGTTGACTAATTTAATAAACTTGACTCCTCGGCAAGACAGGATGCACGACGAGCCTTCCAGCCAGCTTATCACTGCACAGATTTATTGCATGATTAATAAGGGATGGGTCAATCAAATTTTGCTCTAGGTTAAAATGCATAATGATTTTTGTATTAGGGCACAAATCAAGAAAACAGCTTGTGAAACTGATACCCACCCCCAGCCACCCCCAGCAGTGGCGTATTTTTGGCAGCCATCCACCAATGTACACACCCTTGTGCCATAGTTGGGGCCACTGGAAATATGTGGCAGGAGAGGACCAAATTATGCTCCAGGGTTGAGTAATTTATGCATCAAGAAAAGGCAAATTATCTTGCATAATGCGGCACATTTTGTAATTGTATCATTTCATTATTTTCATCATTTGTAAACTTGGTAACACTGCCTGGGGATTGGTTGCACTTCATTAGTACCAATTTAATACCCAAATATAGCAATAAGCAACATAAAGGTGACAAGCCCAGCTTTGCAAAGGGCTTTCTACTACGCGACAATCAGTCATTTTTAGTAACTTTTGAACTCGTTTGGTCTAGTAACATTTATTTTGCTAAAATCTACAGATGATGCAGCAGATGATGGATTACGTGGCATATGCGGCAAATCTATAACTATGTGAAAATCGCTGCGGACGCACACTCGCAGAATTCCAGTGGCCCTGGCATAGTGCTGAGGTTCCGTGATTCTGAACCTGGGTCATAAAGGTCGTGGTTCTGTTACGAATTTGGTAACAGCGAACCGTAAACAGTGAGTTCAGCAAGTATGAGTGTTTTCGTCATGTTACACCGATGGATTCCCTGTGTATTTGAAGATTTCGTTCTGTACCCTCGGGTTCCATTTTGTGCATGGCAGCCATTTTGTGGTTGCCCTCACATAGGCTGATGACTGTGGCCAAACGAGTCTTTTGGACACATACACCTTAGCTTGAGTTTGTGCTGACTTCTGTTTGACCTGAGTGAACTGACCCTGTTGCCTGAAGCTGACCTTGCCAAACCAGTTCTTGCCCTTTAGCTGATCAAGATTAAGGATCAGAGCACATGACATCGTAAAGTTTTACCACACATAGACATGCCTTATCCTACTTCTATCTGTTTCTGTTTCCTTTTTAATGCTCTATTTATGATGTGGGTTGTGGTCCTTTTATTATGGGTTTGTCCGGCTTGTCTAAAGAAGAATGTTTATCTTGGGTTTGTTTAATGATTAATTATGGGCTGGACAAACTGAAAAATGGGTTTGTCATCATGCAATGCTTTTGTCGTGGAAACATGTGAGTGGGCAAACTGTAAATAAGGAATGTTTGCCTGAAGCACAATTTTTTGTATAAAAAGGGATGGCTTGCTTTGAAACGTTGAGCAGTCTCCTGAGAACATACACCGTGTTGTACTTCTAGGACCTCTGTTACTGGCTGCAGCTAATAAATTTGATCTTTGACGCCACCAAGAAGTATCCTGTGTCTCTGTATTCTAAGACAGGTGAACCCGAAGACTTTGGGCGTGCCCCTGGCGCCGCTGGGTTTAAATCCAGGTTCTTCAGTTGGCGCTTCCAACGTGGGGCGACTTCAGTGGTGCCGATCCAAGCCTGAAGATCGTGAGGAGCTTTGTGTGCAAATTCTGGAGGAAGGCCTACCACTTCATCGACCCCTGTATGTCGTGGTGGTCCGAAAGTCTTTGCTGCGAGGTTCCCCGCTTTCCGACGGCTACGAAGGACTGCTGCCCTGACTGTCACCCTGTCTTGGAGCCTTTTTGATGATTTGTATGGCGAGACGATAGACGGGTCTTCTGGCGACGTCATCGATACTTCAGTTAAGTATGAGTGGAGCGTCTCCCAGTCCTTAGTTTTTGGGTATCCCTTGGGATCTTTGATTTGGGACTTGCAAGCTCCAAAGCAGAGGGACTTGTGTATTCGCGAGGCTATCGTATTCGATATTCCCTTGAAGTTTGAAGCTAGACTAGTGAGCGAAGATGCCTGGTCTTAGCAGACTTGGAAAGATATTTTGTTGTCGTTGTAATAGGGATTCCCGATTGGAGGACTCGTGTCCGGTGCCTCCGATTGGAACTCCAACCTATGAGCTCTATTTAAAACATGGCGTTGGCCCCATCACGTATAATGAAGTATGGATTAGATATACTAGGAAGGACGGTGTCCTAAAATGGCCCCAATATGGTAGTTATGACACAGAGATTTTAGATAATCTAGAAGTTAAACTGTTCAAGAAGAAAGCCCGGCCGGCGATGAGTGACTCTTCCCACCTCTGGCGAAAGGAAGCCAAACAAAAAGAAATTAAATTAGCGAAAAGAAATAAAAGAGAGAAGGGTATCTCGATAATGCAGGCTGCTATACAGTTTAAAGATAATGAAGAAGAACAAACGAGTGAGCAGTTGCACAGGCAACGTAAAATGGTGATTGATAAGTGTTATCCAGCTTTGCCACCTCATCAGCAAGGTGCAACGAAGGACCTTGAGAAAGATCCTTTGATGTCACATCTATTGAGTTCGCCACCCCCGTATGTGCAGAGTGCTACAGCACCTCCGCAACCTTTAGTTGCGCAATCTCCGGTTGCTTTGCCTCTTGTTGTCCTACAACCGCCAGCTCCTCTTCAGTTGGCTCCTATTCCTTTGGCGCAGCCTTCTCAAGGGCCGCCGACTTCGCTACCTACTCCGCCTCCAATTCCTACGACTTTGTCTCCTGTACTTGCTACTTCTTCTGTTACTGTTCCTACATTGGTTTCCTCTCAGTCTGCTTTGTCTCCTGTTCTCTTGTCAACTTCTCCTTCTGTTCGACAGAGAATGACTGATACTGTTACTGGTCTCTTTTCTCCTTTCTTTGGGTCATTGAGTGTGACCCCTGTTTCAGCGCGTAAACAGTTGCGTAGCCAATTGCCTGGTCCCGATGAGCGGGAAGTATTGGATCATTTAGCGCGTAAATGGGTTACTCATTCTTTAAGATATAATTTAGAGTCTGTTATGGATGTCTTCCGTCAATGGGAAGCACCGAAGCAGAGATATGTTTTTGATAAGATGTGTACTTTCCTTCGTGAAGAATGGGAAGATGGTGATTTGGGACAGACTCCGTCGGAGTTGTTCCGTGTACAGTCCGAGTTTGCGAAAGGAACTATAGTGGGTTTTGATGTTGAAAGAGCAGTTGCGACATTGTTGTCGTTTAGGAGTGAGTCTCCTTCTCAGTCGTTGTTTGAGCCTGATCCTTCAGTTAGGAGAAAAGTGTGACAATATCCAATGAGAGAGGTTCCCCCAGTTTGGAGAGAAGAAGATGTAGCCGCTAATCCACCTATTCTGCCTCATTTTCAGCGTGTTTGGGTACATGTTCCATGGAAGCAAGCTGAAGTTTTGGCCCTTAAGCAGACTTTGCCTGATCCTCGTAAAAATCCTGCGGGGTACTATAAGGAATTATCACGGACTGCAGACTCATGTGTTATGAATCTAGCCGATTTAGACATGTTGTTTGGAAATGTAGTTCCTCAGCCTTTATGGGGACTGATTCGTCATACGGATCATGCACACGAATTAGGTGATACATGGGCTAATATTGGTGCCGCAGATGGCCGACAAGTTGGTGGTGCTAAACCTGAGCCTTTAGTTGCGGAACTCCCTGGTAGGATTATTAATTATATGAAGACTTTGATGCCTGCTATGCGTGTCAACTGGGACAAATTGCCTGCGTGTAAGCAGAAGAAAGACGAAAGTGTGTCTGACTTTTTCACTAGGTTTGAAGAGACGTTTATCGACCATAGTGGTTAGGACATGAGTACGAAAGGTGGTCAACGGTTGTTCATTGACAAGCTTGTACATAACTTGCTTCCTGAGTTGTGTACTAAATTGAAGGATTCTGAGAGTTCTTGGCCCGTTTCTTCGTCAGCACAGATTTTGGCTACTGCACAGTACTATGAAAATAGGGATAAGGATGAGAAGGATAGAGCTGACAAGAAGACTAAAGAGTTAAAGACGAAGGTTCTTTTGCAGCAAGCGTATCCGCCTCGTAATAATCAGCGCGATTATCAGCAACCTCAGCAATATCAGAGAAACTCGCAATGGTTCGAGTCTTCTCAGCCGCGTTTTCCTGTAGGCCCTAATCAGTGTGCTTATTGTAAGGAAGAGGGTCATTTCAAGAATAGTTGTCCGGTTCTGTTACAGTGTACGAATGGTGTTTCTGGTGTGAGAGGTCGAGGTGTTCAGCAAGCTCCTAGAGGTAGAAGATGTGGTGTGTTTCCTCAGAATGTGCGTCCCTTGCCTCCACAGAATTCAATCAATAGCTTTGATCAGCAGAACGGTGCGTCTGGTAAGACGGCTCAGTACTATGCGGACGATTACTATGTTGAAGGTGAGAATATGGATGGTAATGATTGCTGGGACAGCCATAGACAAAGAGAGGGAGTTGTTTCAGTTCCAGTAGATCAGAGTGGACCTTATGTTGAAGTGATTGCATCAGGTGTGTCAGAGCCTTTTCTGTTGGATACTGGTGCTGCAAAGAGTTCTATTATGCACTCTAAACTCCCTGGCGCACCTTTGTCTGGCTTAACGAATGTTTCAGTAGGTTTTTCTGGCGCCCCGATTAGTAATCTGATTTCTAGTCCTTTGTCTCTTTCTGTTGGACCTTGTGAATTCGAAGCAACCTTCTGACGACAGGTTGTGGTGAGAACTTGTTGGGATTGGATTTGTTGAAAAGATTGTATGCAACGCTACATTGTTCTCCTTCAGGAGTACAGCTTACATTGGGTAAGAGAGTGATCTCTCCAATGTATTTATCTAAAGATCGACTTCCAGTAGAATTGTCTTCTCGTCCTGATTCTCTTTGGGCTACTGGTCCTAATGATGTGGGTCTCCTGGAGATTCCACCATATGTTGTGACATTGAAAGCAAATGCTATATTGCCTCGTATTCCCCAATATCGGATTTCCAGTGATGGTGAAAGAGCACTTTTAGCGATCATCTATGATCTGATTGAGAAAGGTGTGATTGAAGAAACAAGAGGTAATGTGTTCAATAGTCCGGTTTTCCTGTTTTGAAACGTACTGATTCTTCTCAGCCGCCTGTGTACAGGTTTGTGATCGATCTCCGCAAGGTGAATAAGATTGTAGTTCCACAATTCCCAGTTGTGCCAGATATCACTGCTTTACTGACTTTGATTCCAGCTTCTGCTACTTGGTTTTCGGTGATTGATTTGAAGAATGCTTTCTTCAGCATCCCGATTGCCGAGGAGAGTAGAGATATTTTTGGTTTCTCTTAGGAGGCCGAAGTTTCCGGTTCAAACGCGCTCCTCAAGGTTATTGTGAGAGTCCATCCATCTATAGTCAAGCTTTGAAAACACAACTTGTTTTGATTGTCTTACCTGATGGTGCTGCCCTTATTCAGTATGTCGACGATTTGTTAGTTGCTGCTGACAATGAAGAGATTTGTAGAGAGGCTACTTTGTCGTTGTTGCGTCATTTGTCTGATTTCCATCATAAGGTGTCTCTTTCGAAGTTGCAGTATTGTCGACAGAGAAGTGACCTACTTAGGTCACCTCTTATCGAAGGAGGGAAGAAGGTTGACACCAGAAAGAATTCAAGCTATTGCTAGAATGAGTGTGCCAATGACAAGAGAGAAGTGCGTGCTTTCTGGGTATTACATCGTACTGTAGACAGTGGATCCCTCATTTTTCTTTGCTTGCTAAACCTTTGATAGCTCTTACTGTTAAGGATACTCCAAATCCTATTCCATGGACTGACGAATGTCAGAAGAGCTTTTCTGAATTGCGTGATGCGTTGTGTTCAGCTCCTGTGTTGGGTATTCCCGACTACAGTAAGCCTTTTACACTCTATGTCCACGAGAGAGAGGGATGTGCATTGTCAGCTTTGACACAGTAGTTCGGCGATAAGCAATGTCCATGTGCGTATTTCTCGTCGACTTTGGATCCGGTAGCTAAAGCGTTGCCGAGTTGTTTGAGAGCTACAGCGGCAGCGGCTGTCTCTATTCGACAGTCTGCTGGTTTGGTGATGGATAATACTTTGATTGTAATGGTTCCACATGCAGTGGATACCTTGTTGAATAGAACCAAGACACAGCACTTAACTAGAGCTCGGTTTTCAGGTTACGAGTTGACACTTCTAGCGAGTCATGTGCACATAAAGAGATGCAATACGTTGAATCCAGCTACGTTGTTGCCGATTTCAGTTGAGACAGATGTTTCTGAGCAGCATGATTGCTTCCTTAGGACAGAGGAAGAAACGAAAGGGAGGATAGACCTTAGGGACACTCCTCTTGCAGAGTGTGATGGTACCTTATGGGTTGATGGTTCGTGCTTCAAGCTTCCAAATGGTGATACGACTGCAGCATATGCTGTTATGACTTTGCATACGATTGTTGAAGCTGCACGTATCCCACATAATTCAGCGCAAGCATCAGAGTTGATTGCATTGAAAGAGTGTGTGTGTTGTCGAAAGGAAAACGAGTGACTGTGTATACCGATAGCCAGTATGCGTTTGGTGTGGCTCATAGTTTTGGACGATTGTGAAAAGAGCGTGGGTTCCTGATTTCGCATGGGACTAAGATTCAGCATGGCCAGTTGGTGGATGAACTCCTTGAGTCACTTACTTTGTCGTTGCAAGTTGCGATCGTGAAATGCAGTGCGCATAAGAAAGTTACTGATGATGTTGGTCGTGGTAATGCGTTTGCAGATGAAGTTGCGAAAGAAACTGCGAGAGATGTGATGAGTCGAATGTATGTTGCGGGTCCGGCGAGATGGGTTCCGGATAGAAGTATGTGTGAAGATACAATAGAGAGTGTGAAGTCTATTCAAGCTGAAGCTACGGAGAAAGAGTTGAGTGAATGGAGAGAAAGTAAGGGTAAATTGGATTCGAATGGTTGTTGAGTTGAGTTGTCAGAGCATCAGCGATGGTTGTTACCTGATGCGTATGTGCTTCCAGTGGTTACGATGGCGCATGGAATGGCTCATATCAGTGTGAAAGGGATTTGTAAGTTGTTGGCTCCAGTATGGCAAAATGCTGGAATTCCTAAGTGTGCAGAGAAATTGGTCAAGAATTGTATGGTTTGTCTGATGTACAATCCTGGTAAGGGAACTCCAATCCCAGCTGGTCATTTTGCGCCTCCGACGTATCCGTTCGAGGTTTTGCAGCTAGATTTCATCCACATGGAGAGGTGCAACAACTTAAAGTACGTGCTCGTGGTTGTTTGCACTTTTTCAAGATGGGTAGAAGCATACCCTTTGAAAGATAACACTGCCTTGTCCACAGCTAAAGCCCTCGTCAAGGAATTCTTCCCTAGGTTTGGATTGCCGAGAATGGTCTGGAGTGACAATGGGAGTGAATTTGTGGGTCAAGTGATGAAGAGAGTGTGCGATGGTTTAGGAATAAAACAGACATTTCACGCTGCAAATCATCCCCAATCAGCTGGCCTAGTTGAATGCTATAATGGCACCCTTAAGCTAAAACTAGCCAAGATTCAGGCGAGCTCCGGTCTACAATGGCCTGATGCCTTGCCGTTAGCACTTCTGTCCACAAGAATGACTGTGCATTCACGAATGGGACTTAGTCCATATGAAGTAGTTTTTGGTCGCCCGGCGAATATATAGGGAGTGCCGCGGCCGACCAAATTCAGTGAGATAGAGCACCCTGTGTTGCTTGATTACCTTTATGAATTGACAGCTAAATTGCGTGTTTTGCATCAACAGGTTCATGATACATTGCCACAAGCATCTGAATATCCAGGACATGCTATTGAACCTGGATCTTGGGTCTTCGTGAAAAATTTCCAGCGGACCAAGAACGAGCAGCCCCGCTGGAACGGACCTTACTTGGTGCTACTATCCACACGAACAGCAGTGCGAGTGCGCGGTAAAAAGAACTGGATCCATGGCGTACATTGTAAGAGAGCACCTTTGCCTCTGCCGTACGACCGGTGGGTCCAGGATGGTATTCCTGACTCCGAGACTGAAACCGTGCCTCGTTTTCTGCCTTTTAGCGATGTCCGTTTGATTGGAACAAACACTGAATGAGAAAGCGACACTCTTCTGCAAGAAGCTGTGCCTCCATCGAATCGTTTGGATACTTCTGAACCTGAGCTTTTGTTCCGAGAACAGACATTGCCTGGCAAAGAGCGTTATAATTTGCGACCAAGAGTTGTGGGACTAATAAAGAAATAAATTCTTTCTTTGCTATTTTTTAAAGGTTAAGCTCTCCTCCGAGGAAGTATTTTGATTTTTGTTTTTCGAACCAATTCCAATTCCAAAAATTCTTTATTTTGGCCACATGGGCCATAAAAGATGCAATAAAATACATACATATATTTAAAAGATAGTATTTACATATAAAAATTTCTGCTGAACCCACATGGACTGTAAAATGCAAGGTAACACCAGTTCAGGGGGACATTTTCTTCCTTATTATCCATGCTGCCATTAAGAATTTTGAAACAGCAAAGACAATATGGCCCAAAGTGTTAGTTTTCATGACCCTGTAGGCCTGCAGGTATTTCCTGAAGCCCAGGTTCCGACACAACGGTGCTATCCAACGCTTCCTGGGACTCTGGTAAGCCTGGCAAACAAACATTATGTGTAGGTCGTCTTCATCCTGGGCTTTACAACATGGGCAAAGTTTGTCACCCCCTGAGGACCATTTGCTGGTAAATACTTTGGTGGGGAGTGTACCAAACCTCCATTGGAGGAACAATTTCCTTGCCAGAAGAGGAAAAATAAAATCCATAAAGGGTTCAAAAGCATAAGAATTTTTGGATACCATAAAACGTCCCGTCAGGGTGCCGCTATTATGAGCATTGTCCATATCAATAAGGTTTTTATTTTTATACAGCTGTGCAAGAGATTTACGCGTGATCCTTTGACATCCCTGGGCTGGGTCATCCCATAAGTCTGCCAAGTTCAGGCTAAACAGTTCCGCCTTGATAAAAGCCAGCCAGGGAATTTTGCTGTTGGCATTCAGCCTCATTACATGCATAAGGTCTTGTCTGTAATGATGCAGTTCCACGGTGGTCCATACCCGATGCCAGAACTTCACGGGTTTCGACAAAAGGTCTTCAGCAATAGAGGGAAGGCCCAAGTCGAGTCTTAAGGGGAGGAGTGGCGTACCTTGCGGGAGAGCAAGTAAGCGTCTCAGAAAACTGTTTTCCACACCTGCCAGAGCCTTCCCTGCTTTGTGTCCCCACAGCTCACTACCATACATGGCTGCTGCCTTCGCTTGGGACCTGTATGTTTCCAGGGCCGGGCTTACAGGCTTAAAGGTGGACTTGTTAGCCACCTTCAGAAGTGCACCCGATAACTGGGAAAGTTTCAGCCTGGATCTCGCTATCTGGCAGTCCCATGAAAGGTTTTCTTCGAGTGTTACCCCCAAATATATAAAGGTTGAAACCCTCTCAAGACTAACATCCCCCAATTTAGGATTTGGTCTGGCCTTGGCAGGGGGGTTGAAGATCATGAACTTAGTTTTTTCCGTGTTCACCTCCAGCCCATGTTGGTGACAGAAAAGGCCAAAACCATCCACAATCCTCTGAATCCCCATGGGGGATTTGGAAAGCAGGAGGGTATCATCAGCAAACATTATTGCCGGAACCCTCCTGCCTGCCAAAAGTGGAGCATCATTGTCCTTAACAGTGTCAAGATGTTGGATGACACTGTTAATGAAAAGACAGAACAGGGTCGGCGCCAAGACACAGCCCTGTCTGACGCCTCGGCGGACCGGGAATTTGCCCGAGAGCTTACCATCCCTCCCACACCTCACTTGTGCATAGTTGTTCTCATGCAACCTGATGATAATACTAAGGAGGTGGGGGGGTACTCCTAGCTTTTGCAGAACCTCCCATAATTTTCCTCTTGGGACTAGGTCAAAGGCTGACCTCAGATCCACGAAGTCCATGTACAGCCTTCCTCCCTCTAACGTAACCGTCTTCCAATATAGGAGAAGGAGGCGGAAGATCTGGTCCATGGTCGACGTGTTCTTTCTGAAGCCAGCCTGGAGGGGGCTCATGATGTCATTGTCCTCCACCCAGTCCAGGAGATGGTTAAGGATGAGGCGCGCAAAAAGCTTTTGGGGTACGTCTATTAGGCTAATAGGCCTGTAGTTGGCGGGGAGCAGAGTGGATCCTTTCTTGTGGATCGGAACAATCTCTGCCCCCAGCCAAGACCCGGGGATTACCATACCTCCTAAGATGGCATTAAAAAGAATAAGGAGGTATGGGCCCCAGATGTCCGGGTGGTGCCTAAAAAGATCCCCGGGTAGCCTGTCCAGACCTGGCGCCTTCCCCAACGATAAGTGCTCTAGGGCCGCCTCCACTTCCCCCAGGGATAATTCCATACGAGAGTCTTGGGAGCCTGAGGGCGCCAAAAGGGATGTATCAGGGCAGGAGTTAGTGTCTTGATAAAGTGCCCCAAAGTGCACCTCCCACACCACAGGGGCGATGTTGGGTTCAATTGCTTCTTTAAGTTCCCCTGTCCCATTGTTTACAAGTGCCCAGAATTTCCGGGAGTCCCTAGCTTTTAGGGCATCATGAAGGTCCTGCCAATGGTTCCAGTCCCACTCGGTCCTAGCAGTCGCCATCACTGATTTGTAACGCTTCCTAAGGTCACGTACCTTGGCCTTATTTGACCCCTCTTTTATTGCAGCAATAAGCTCAGATTTTGCTGCCCTACACGAAGAGGTATACCAGGTGGGAACATGGGTCCTTTTCTTTCTGATTGGCATCTCCGGGTGAAATAACTCGGCCAAGTCCCTCACTAAGTCCTGATGTATGATGCCCAGTTTCTCATTGTATTCTGGGGTACATGGTACATTTAGAAGTGCGTCCACCTCCATGAACCTAGGGAGTGCCAACTCATAGAGCTTGCTGATGGCCTCTTCAGAGCTCGCAAGCTTCCCCCACTTAACCCGGCGCCTGTTGGTTGTAAGGAGCAATTCCCCCATGTCTTCTCCACCACTTTCTACGGATGTGCCCACTGGGGGCAGTGGCCACTGGATGTTTAAACAAAGGGCATTATGGTCACTATCAAACCTCTATATTACCCTAAAGTCGAGGACTTTTGGCCAGAGCGTAATATCTAGCATGATATAGTCTAGCCTCGACTCATGGCCCCTTCTGTTAAAGGTACACACTGAGGGGGTATCGGAAGGGGTGCAACCATTACAAGCCCTCAGTGCGTAGTTCAGGGTGAGGGACATGAGTTGTATTGCTAGGGGGGACCAAGCTTTAGGGTGGGGGGAAGACGAGGGTGGGACCCCCCAGTAGTCATCCTCGGCCGTGAGGGCACCCTCCAGTAGGCCTTCCAGGGGTTCAAAGTGGCAATTGAAGTCTCCTCCAAGCACCACCTTGAAGTCCCCCGGAAGTTGACTCAGAAAGGAGGATAGCTCGTTTAGGGTCGGTGATTCATTTGGCGCGGCAACTGGTCTCGAGTAGACATTCACAATAGCCCACGGTGGTACGCCAGGCCATGTGAGCCTGACACACTGAATGTCCTGCGAGAACGTAGGCACCTGTTCTGCCTGGCACCCAGTGTGACTCGCAATCCAGATTGCCAAGCCGCCTGACGGCCTCCCCTTCCCACTCCATTTGGCAGGGATTTCAAATATTTTCAAACCCTCTCCTGGATTGAGTGCCCCTCGCCCATGTTTCCTGCAAAAGGAGGATGTCACTGCTACCTACTAGCTGATCCCACTCCGGTGAGCCTTCCTTGTTTGCAATTCCTGCCACATTCCAGGAAAGAATTCTCAGCCCCGGATCTGATGGTAGGGTACCTTGACCTACAGTAGGAGGTTGCACAGCGGCTATTGGTGGGTGAGTGTCTGGGGAACCAATACTGCAAACCGCGGTGGCGGATGGCCCAACCAATTCCGCCACCCCAGGTTGCAGGATATGGTCAGACCCGGTGTTTGATGGGGGCCCCAGTTGACCCAGACTATCATTCGTGTTGACCGTTCGATCTTTAACGGTATCCTGCGGGCCGTGTTCCGTTGTGGGGGCTGAGCTCCATCCCCCGCAACTTTGCACCCCACCCAGCATCTTCCCAGGGCTGAAAGAAGTCTCCCCGGTTTGTGGTCAGTCGACCTGTTCTAAGCAGGAGAATCTGTTGTGATGAATAAAATTGGCCTGGCCAGGTGGTAAGTAATGCCTTGGTCTGTAACGTGAGCCATCTACAGCAAAGCCTACTCTAGTCCACTCCTTCTCCCTCCCTCCCTCCGTGCTGTTAGCATTAGGGTAAAGTGTGATAGGGGTACTAATTCAATATTGGACTTGTCAGGCCTTACGAGCCAGTTGCAAATGTAGTTGGCGACATGTGGGCTTTTAAAACTTACGATAATACAATCCCCTGCCCTGTTCTTTGGGGTAAGGCCAATCCAAGGGATCCTCCTAACCATCAAAACCTCACCTTTCAGGTTTGGTGGCAGCGGCCTGTTAATACTAAGCCAACTTATAACCTTATTTCGTAGTGAGTCTTGAGGCTCCCTTGTATCGCCAGTTAACTCAGGTACTCCCACCATGATTGCCATGTATGGGACTGCTTCTGGGGGCAGATTGACCACCCTGCGCCTATCAAGGGGGGGAGTGGTACCACCAGTAGTGCCATTGGTAGAGATCACTGCCACCCCTGATTGTGGCGCAGGAGGTTGCCTAGATCTCCTAGGGGCCGGGACAGGGGGCCTAGGCGCTGGAGGTGGCACAGGGTGCGTCTGAGAAGCCGACGCACCAATTGTGCTCTGCAGTGCCATATGAGGGACCTGGGACAGTGCAGAGGACGGCGGTCTGTTCCCAGAGCAGACCTGGGCAGCCACGGGGGCATCTGTAGCTGGCCCAGGGCTCTTCTTTGTATAAAGGTTTTCCAAGGTCTTGAGTCTGTTCTCTATGGCGTCCAATTTGGCTGAGATGGGGGTTAACAATTCCTTGATGGTTACTGTAAGTGAATTGATTAATGTCTCAGTACTGTTAGAAGTTACCCCACCAAAGATAAATGGGCCCGAGGTCCATGAGGGGGCCGCAGCTGCTGGAGAGCCCGAGTGATCTGACCTAGACCCTGACAAAATAAGCTCCGGGGAAGCCGAAATGTCTGTACTGACATCATGGTTTGGCTCAATTGTATTAACGTTGGCCCTTTTTGCCTTCTTTAGTTTCCTGGACCTTTTCCTTTTTGGGGGTTGTACCATTCCACTGCCTGCAGGCTCTGTGCACAGGGCAACCTGCCCCGCTTCCTGCAAGTCTGTTCCCATAATATCCGGAGTGGCAGAGAGATCAGAAGTCCCAGATGGACGGGAGGAATTCCTATCCCTCTGCGTTAAGGGAGTTCTCAACTGCTAAAGGACCGACTCTATAGTCTGATCAATGCTGTCCATTAGTGACATATGAGTGGCGTCCAATGGAATGGGTGTGGTAACATCTGTTGTAGAGGTATCCCCTTGCTCCAGAAATACGCTTTCGGGACCCATCTCAGGGTGCGTTTCTGTAACTGATTGAGATTTACTAGCTTGGATACTCGCCTTAGGGAAGAATTTTTCCATAGTCCTTAATCCTTGTTGAGCAGACTTACTCCGTGAGGTTCTGGTCGCCATTGTGGGGAAGTATAAAGGGGCTGAGGGGCAGAGAGCGTCAGAGGGATGGCCCGGTCCGGTCTCTGCCGGCCTCTAACGGCCTAGAACGGCCCGCTCTTTGCCCGGTCTACGCCCCGGTGACCGCCCCGCGCGCGTCCCGCGATGCGCGTACCTAGGTGCGCCTAAAAACTCCGAGGGGGTGTGGCACTGGGAGGGGGCGCGGCGCGGCGGGAAGAGGAACCAGCTGGCGATGTTGCTAGGGATGCTGGACCTCGCAGTCCCGCTCGCCGCGCCTCTCACCTCCTCTGCAGCCGGTTCACCAGGAAGGACAATTCACACTAGCAGCGCGTTGGCTCCCAGCTACTCCAGTAGCGAGCGTAAGTCCCAAGTGACACAGGCAATCTCGAGCGGCACCTGCGGAGCGGGGGCCGCGAGAGGTGAAGAGCTTTCCGGGCGGGGGGGCGTGGCACTGGGAGGGGGCGTGGCGCGGCGGGAAGAGGAACCAGCTGGCGATGTTGCTAGGGATGCTGGACCTCGCAGTCCCGCTCGCCGCGCCTCTCACCTCCTCTGCAGCCAGTTCACCAGGAAGGACAATTCACACTAGCAGCGCGTTGGCTCCCAGCTACTCCAGTAGCGAGCGTAAGTCCCAAGTGACACAGGCAATCTCGAGCGGCCCCCGCGGAGCGGGGGCCGCGAGAGGTGAAGAGCTTTCCGGGCGGGGGGGCGTGGCACTGGGAGGGGGCGCGGCGCGGCGGGAAGAGGAACCAGCTGGCGATGTTGCTAGGGATGCTGGACCTCGCAGTCCCGCTCGCCGCGCCTCTCACCTCCTCTGCAGCCGGTTCACCAGGAAGGACAATTCACACTAGCAGCGCGTTGGCTCCCAGCTACTCCAGTAGCGAGCGTAAGTCCCAAGTGACACAGGCAATCTCGAGCGGCACCCGCGGAGCGGAGGCCGCGAGAGGTGAAGAGCTTTCCGGGCGGGGGGGCGTGGCACTGGGAGGGGGCGCGGCGCGGCGGGAAGAGGAACCAGCTGGCGATGTTGCTAGGGATGCTGGACCTCGCAGTCCCGCTCGCCGCGCCTCTCACCTCCTCTGCAGCCGGTTCACCAGGAAGGACAATTCCCACTAGCAGCGCGTTGGCTCCCAGCTACTCCAGTAGCGAGCGTAAGTCCCAAGTGACACAGACAATCTCGAGCGGCCCCCGCGGAGCGGGGGCCGCGAGAGGTGAAGAGCTTTCCGGGCGGGGGGGCGTGGCACTGGGAGGGGGCGCGGCGCGGCGGGAAGAGGAACCAGCTGGCGATGTTGCTAGGGATGCTGGACCTCGCAGTCCCGCTCGCCGCGCCTCTCACCTCCTCTGCAGCCGGTTCACCAGGAAGGACAATTCACACTAGCAGCGCGGTAGAAGCGGGCAAGCGGTAGAAGCGGGCAAGCGACAGCAGGCTCCCTCGGCTCCCTCTCCAGTTCTCCAGACGCAGGTCAGACAAGGAATTCGAACCACCATCCGGGTTCAGCTGTAAGGTCGTGGTGCAAAGTCTTTGGAGTGCAAGCCGAAGACGTTAGGTCGACGGTTCTGGTTGGTCTAAGGGCGTTCCCTGGACTGACAGACGCATTCCTTAGCACAGAACACCCAACCGCCGCGAACAGCACGATTAGAGGATGGAGTTTTTCGAGATGGAGAGACTTGTTGAAAGAATGAGCTTCAAGAGCAAAATATGTACTGTAATGAGCAGAAAACGTTTTTTAATATTATGTTTGTTTATGCTGTTTAGCTTAATGATTTTAATAGGATATGTGACGTTCTCTTTTCAAGTGACGTTTGTACCCACTGCACAACCTATGCCTCCTCCTACTGTTCTTTCGGATTCGTTTCACCCTCTGCCCAAACATGAAGCTGTTAGAAGACTGGAATTCGCTAATAATTCCTTTGTTCAGCTTCTGCACCAACACCAGCTAGTATTGAACACGACTAATTGTTGGGTGTGTGGCCTTATGCCCCATACTACCGATAAAGGTATTCCTTACCTGGTTCTGCCTTTTAGCTACAATGGTTCTGTTTGGGCATACAGAACGATGTTCATCTATGCTCGTGAAGTTTACCCCCTACGTTCTGTCAAGGATAGTCCAAAGAATAGTACTCTAGTTAAGGGTATAGTCGATATGATTAGAGGAATTAGTTCCTATGAGACTATCCCGAGAGATGAGACACTAGTGTATATTGGATGGAACGTTACTGGATATGGAGTTAGTCTGAGTGTTAACCAGCGAGCGAAAAGATCCTCTCTGATTTGTATAGTGCCCCATCAGGGTCATTATTGTCTGCAAGGTAATGGCAAGAATCCGAGAGCTCAGTTAGGGAAGAGTGTTTGCACTGATATGTATGTTTTTTTGTCCCAGTTTTCCCCATCGTTTTTAGCAGCTAAGGGTACCTATTTCATCTGTTACGATAGAGCGTACACATGGTTGCCCCCCTGATTTCTCAGGCACATGTTTTGTCTCGTTCCTGTTGCCTCCTACGTATACAGCGGCGGCAGTTTACCACAAGACGACAGTTGTTAGAGTTGTCTTTAGTAAGGAAGATACTGCAGGACAAGAATTAGGAGATTTCTTGAAGGGTTTTCTGCTGTTTTGGGGACCTATGGCTAACAGCAGGAACATTCGACAGTTGACGAGAGTGGTTGAGTCCACCATAGTCGAAACTGCTGGTGCCCTTAGTAACTTGACTGCTGAGCTCCAGTCGAATCGCCTTATGACTCTTCAGAACAGAGTTGCGTTAGATGTCATACTTGCAGATAGAGGAGGGGTATGTAAATTGATTCAATCGAGCTGCTGCGTTTTCATTCCAGACAACGCTCCGACAGTTTCCAAGCCATTTCCAAGCTACATAAGATCTCCGAGTCTGCACATGTGGACGAAGGAGATTGGTCGTTAATGGGATGGTTTTGGGGACTTTTATCCACCTGGGGATGGAAGATTCTGATGGTCATTGGGATGATCTTAGCTATCCTTTTCCTGTTTTGTCTTTGCGTACAGTGTGCTCCTGCTATGTGTGGCCTGTGTGCTACTTCGTGTGCAAGGAGATCTGTCCAGAGAGAGTTGCTAAGTAATAGGATGATGCTACAGCAACATCTTGACGATCTGATGAATATAGACCTAGATTCAGACTGACGTGAGTTTGGGTTTATTGCCTATGTAGGGGCAAAAGGAGGGTCTGAGATTCCGTGATTCTGAACCTAGGTCATAAAGGTTGTGGTTCTGTTACGAATTTGGTAACAGCGAACAGTAAACAGTGAGTTCAGCAAGTATGAGTGTTTTCGTCATGTTACACCGATGGATTCCCTGTGTATTTGAAGATTTCGTTCTGTACCCTCGGGTTCCATTTTGTGCATGGCAGCCATTTTGTGGTTGCCCTCACATAGGCTGATGACTGTGGCCAAACGAGTCTTTTGTACACGTACACCTTAGCTTGAGTTTGTGCTGACTTCTGTTTGACCTGAGTGAACTGACCCTGTTGCCTGAAGCTGACCTTGCCAAACCAGTTCTTGCCCTTTAGCTGATCAAGATTAAGGATCAGAGCACAGGACATCGGAAAGTTTTACCATACACAGACATGCCTTATCCTACTTCTATCTGTTTCTGTTTCCTTCTTTATGCTCTATTTATGATGTGGGTTGTGGTCCTTTTATTATGGGTTTGTCCGGCTTGTCTAAAGAAGAATGTTTATCTTGGGTTTGTTTAACCCGTTCCCAGCGTCGAACGTTCAGCGCCCAGTGCTGAACGTTCGGAGAACGAATGCTGACCGGACGGCCATTGGTCGTGCGCAGCACTGGGGAGGTAGCGCTCGTGACGACCGTTGGCCGACGGCAGCAATTAAAGGGTTAATGATTAATTATGGGCTGGACAAACTGAAAAACGGGTTTGTCATCATGCAATGCTTTTGTCGTGGAAACATGTGAGTGGTCAAACTGTAAATAAGGAATGTTTGCCTGAAGCACAATTTTTTGTATAAAAAGGGATGGCTTGCTTTGTAAAGTTGAGCAGTCTCCTGAGAACATACACCGTGTTGTACTTCTAGGACCTCTGTTACTGGCTGCAGCTAATAAATTTGATCTTTGACGCCACCAAGAAGTATCCCGTGTCTCTGTATTCTAAGACAGGTGAACCCGAAGACTTTGGGCGTGCCCCTGGCGCCGCTGGGTTTAAATCCCGGTTCTTCAGTGCATGGGTGTGTGCATTCTCTGAAGCATATAAGTTTTATGTTGGATGGGCTCCCTTCAAGTACAACAAATAGGCTTTAAGGATTTTCTCACTCTGTATCTGTGTTGTACAATGCAGCACACATGCAAAGATGGAAAAAAACAAGGAGAAATATAAACATTTTGTTTTGTTACATCTACTTCGAAGAGTCCTTATTTGCGCTGGATACTAAATCCCACTCTTATATTTTGCGCCAGGTTTGCTTAACCAAAATGACCCGAATCTAACATAAAGCTTTAGTAAATCTAGATCTACATCTCTGTTAAATAATTGTATGTGCGTGACGCTTTTTTAAAACAGAAAATCACGGCCCATCAATACGTTAAAAAAAAAAGCAATCTGATTTGCACCAAGATAATTGCTTCCTTAATTATAAAGAAAAACAAAATATCTCCAATATTTCGTATTTTCAAAAGTGGAGAGCATATTATTTCCACCATTCTGTATCTTGTAAACTACAGAAACAAGTGTGATAACTCTGATTTCATAGTTTAAAAAACGAAAAAACTTTTCTAAAAGTATCTGCTCATTTTTTGCATCAGTGCAAAACGTTAGGTAATAAAGACTCAAACGATCAAGGGATGGAGTGTATTGCTGGTCTACAACTTCAATTAGGAAGACAGATTCACAGTAGAATTAATACACGTAGTGAAAATAAAAATTAATCTAATCAAATAGTTCGAACTAGGAAAGTTAAAGGAATGTAGCAGAAGAGACAAAAGTTCTAGACATTAGAAGGAATGTTAAGCGCATATTTTAATTATTGAATTGTAGCACAACCACAAAAAAAAACTATTTTCATAATGCATAATGCAAAATTCCATGAATTTCTTGGCTGCAGCATTTTGCATTATATTTCCACCAGAGATTGGCTTGAGTAGAAAATAACAAGGGGATCAGAAAATATCTTACTCAAATCAGTCCCCTTCTTGGCTTCTAGCGTGATTTTCGCACAGTCTAGTGAAGCTGTGCCAGAGTCTTGTGGCTTCATAGTACAGTAAATAACAAATGGCGGTATTACCATACTTAATGGTACTTTTTTAATAATATATGTATATATATATATATATATATATATTCTCTCCAAACAGGTTGCCCCCTGTAGGAGTGCCACACTCAGAGGGGTTACCGCACACGTTTCACCGGTAGCAAAGGCACAGCCAGCAACAGTCTTCCCTTGCAAGGCCATACGCGTTTCGAGCGCCGATGCGCTCTTGATCACTGGCATATATATATATACACACATATATATATATATTACCTACTGGCGGTTGCCAGTAGGTAGTTATAGTTAGGATTTTTTTCAATGCAAAATCTCAAAATTCTATTGGGAATAACTTAGGCGCCGGTTGACGAATCTGCCTAAAAATTTCCTCAAATTTGCCTCGCGGAGCTCCAGTCCTTCCTTGAAAGTTTGGGGGGATTCGTCAAGCGGGGGCCGAGATAAAAGGGGGGTCCCAAAATGTGTTTTCTCCATGTTAATTTCCATAGGACGGTCAAACTCACTTTTAGCCCGAACGGCTGAATGGATTTCCACCAAACTTGGCAAAATTGTAGGGACTGGTACCTCAATGTGCCTTTGCTATGTCTCAAGATGTATGCTCCAGTGGTTTTTACGAAAATTAACTTTGAAAAAATATATATTGGGCTACATTGGGCTATATATATGTTAGAGCCCAAATGTAGCCCAATGTAGCCCAATGTAGCCCAATGTAGCCCAAAGATGGCCACCAGAGACAAAAAAAACAAATGTAGCCCAAATATCAGCCAGATGTAGCCCAACTATAGCCCAATGACAGAATGTCCCAGAGTGTTCTAAAGAACAACTAGAACGCTAACAGTCTTACATATGACAAGAGTATGGCACACCTGAAGTCATCTTGATTGGAATGAAGTGGTAACACTTAATACATTTAATTTGAAAAGGAGCAAAATCAGGGGTTTCATTTTGCCATAGAAATGTTATATATATATCAATATATATATCTATATATCTATATCTATATCTATATATATATATATATATATATATATATATATATATATATATATATATATATATATATATATATATATATATATATGTATATATATATATATGTATATACATATATATATATATATATATATATATATATATATATATATATATATATATATATATATATATATATATATATATATATATATATATATATATATATATATATATATATATATATACCTACTGGCGGTCGCCAGTAGGTAGTTATAGTTAGGACCTAGTTTCCATAGGAAATCCTCAACATTCTATTTGGAATAACTTTGGCCCTGGTGGATGAGTCTTTGCGAATTTCTCAAAGAAGATGGCTCGGTCCGCTGCGCTCCTTCCCTGAAAGTTTGGGGGGGATTGGTCAAGTGGGGGCTGAGATATAAGGGGGGTCCCAAAACGTGTTTTCTCCATGTTATTTTCCATAGGACCTTTAGACTCGGCTACAGGTCGAACGGCTGAATGGATTTATAAGAAATTTGGCAAAACTGTAGAGTCTTGTTCGCAGATTACACTTTTTTTGGAATGGTGTAAATCCGTTCAGTAGTTGTTGAGAAAATTAAAGTTAAAGTCAATTATATATCTATAGGCGCGCACCCAAGCGGCTGCGCGTGAGCGGAATTTTTTTTTGCTGCGTGACGTCTGTTAACGTTCGATTCGAAGGAAATCAGGAAGTGCCATTTTGTCACTGCGAGTAAATATATTGTAAATGTAAATGTACATGTATTTATATAGCGCAAACCGCCCACATCGCGGGCATCTAAGCGCTTGCTTAGGGAACCCGTCCTGGTATTCCCCTGTGAGATAACCCCGGCAGGGTATCCACAAGGTGAAAGCCAGGCATCCCGCCGCGAGGGGCTGTTGTGGAGATTAAGCAAGCTATTGCCCAGAGTCGCAGAGTGTGAACCCGTGAGTCGAGTAGGCACCGGAGGGAGAATTATCGAGTCCGTGGAATTATTGAGCCCAAGCCCCGTCGAGGCGGGGAATTGAACCCTGGTCCAGGGCCGATCTCAGCTTCCGGGTCTGCCGCCTCTAACCCCTGAGCCACACTTCTCCACACTCTAACCCCTGAGCCACACTTCTCCACACTGTTCATTTCAAAGCGTTGAAACATGGAAAGGGGAGAAGGTAGAGATTGTCTTGCTGCGTAGGTTTTCTCGGGGTGTGTAGTAAGGCCCTTAAATGCGAAAAGATATATTTTTTTTCGGGAAAAAAATAACGGGGTGCGCGCACCCGGTCGCGCACACCTATTCACAAGAGTGTGAAAATGGAGATAAATCAGAAGTTTGAGTGCTTAGATATAAGGTGGCTCTGAAAAGAGCCCTTGTGTTAATTGAGTGTTTTCTGCATTTATAAGTAAGTACCGATGCAGAGCCTGATGTTGCAGAGGAAGATTCTGTTTCCCTCATTCGTGAAATGAACACCGTCTCTCCTATAGACGTCTTGCATGTGGTATCGCAAGTTGTTGTGGTAAATAGAACCCATGCTATAATCTCTGAGGAATGCAGAAACAGATTTATTTACATGTCTCCTTGCTTTCTCAAATTGTGCACAATGTTGATTGGACCAATTCCATTTCTGTCTTTGGCATATATTGGAATATACCAAGGCAGATCGAGGAAAAAGTGTCATCAATTGTCGAAAGGTGTCTTTCAGAAGCATTTCCAGACCTACCCCAGTGATTGTGCCTAGATCGTTCCCACCACAGTGCACAATTATAAGGTCTGGTTTTGGGAGATGCATAAAAGTTTTCACCAATGGAATCAATTGGTGACATTTCAATCCTCTTTTGGCAATCCATGTTATGTGTACATTTGGTAAGCCGAGGTTGCAAATTCATCTGCTTACTGCATATTTTTCACTCCAGTGAATATAACTGTGTCCTATTAGCCAGACCTTCATTTTCAAGGGATTTGTAGTCGTCCTCCGATCGGTTCTGGAAGTGGAATGGTAGTTAGAAGTTGAATTTTTAAATAAAGAAAAAGGAAGAGGCTGGGTGTGGTTTAAAAAATAAAAATGATTGGTTGATTGTAACAAGTGGAGATTGAACAGTACGTTCCATGTTAATGTTTATGTTAAACGAAAAGTACTATTGGGTGTGAGAAAAAAAGACATGTAACAGAGTTGTGGGTTGGCAGGTGTTTCTGGAGGGAAAACAGTCTTCTTAGTTTGTTGTAGAACGTTAAGACATGAACTTTTGACCTGTGCCTTCAGCAAGGTGCAGAATGAGGTGTAACCATGGAAACAGCCGGAGATGGCAGTTGGTGATGGGTTCACTCTTTGGTGCCTCTGCATCTGAGTCTGTTCTCTGGTGGCAGGCGGAGAACTGTTTGTTATTGTGGAGATGAAAGGGTGATAAGGAGAGAAATACGACATAGCGTCTGGCCTGTAGAAGCGTGGGAGCAGTGATTAACTCTGAGTGAAGCGGAAATGTGTCGGTGCTTAGTAACAGTAAAAAAAAATGTTAACAGTGGTATAACTGTCTTTACGGTGCGCGACCTACTAAGAAAGAGTTCACGGGCCGTAATTGGCTTGCAGGTTCTAGTATCAGTAAGTGAGGTCGAGAAAAGAAAACATTCAGGACTTTATTTATGAAGGCCTTGCGCCACAGGTGCGTTACTTTTTCCCATTTTAAAAAATGAGGCACTGGCGGCGGAAGGTCTTTATAAATAAGGTCTTCAGTATCTGCAGTTAAGGTTATGTGGAGCCCATGAATAGTTTTTTGAATATGAAATCATTTCAGTTGAGATTATGGATTAAAAGAGAACCCGTGAATATTTGAAATGTTTATTTAGAAATGTACTGTTTTAAAGGCAAATCATTCTGTAATATGAGTACAGAAATTGCAAAAAACACAGTAATTGGTATTGTCAGTAGTACATGGAATACAAACGCTACAGTTGAAGAAAAATGAATATAGTTGGAAAAAAACATTGTACACTCTTATAAGGAAGTATATTATATTTTAATAAATGGAAGAAGGTCTCTGGCCTTTCAGTTTAGGAACGATATATGAAAATGCAAGTGGTTATACATCATTACTTTATGAATCAGCTGTCAAACAACACGAAATCATAATGTCCACTGTTAGTAAAGCAAATAGGGTTGTTCTTCAAAAGAAAATATGGAAAAGAACGTGAAGAATATAGAAAACCAAAAGGAAATGAGGACGTCAATGGCTTGTATGAGAGTTATTGAAGCAAAATAGGTAGCTTCTGCTTGTAACAGGAAATCAGTTTTATCATTTGAAAGTGTATCAGCTATCCAATGGAAAAGAGTAAAGCAGTACTGATAATCTGTTATAATCGGAGCCTCTTTTACCATCAGAGTGCAGGTCGGTGGGTTTTCGATGTAGCTCGCTGTTAGGAAAGAGTT
Source organism: Lissotriton vulgaris (assembly GCF_964263255.1). Lineage (NCBI taxonomy): Eukaryota > Metazoa > Chordata > Amphibia > Caudata > Salamandridae > Lissotriton > Lissotriton vulgaris. The sequence goes on from NC_141697.1 coordinate 530,309,328, forward strand.
AACCGTCCATTGTGTAGGCAAAGTATGCAGCAAGTGCCTCTAACATGAAATCATTGTTATCATCTGAAAACATGTCAGCCATCCAATTGAGAAGATGAAAGGAGCATTCATGATCTGTCATTATTGGAGCGTCTTTTACCATCATTGGGCAGCTCAGTAGGTTTTCGATGTAGCTCTCTGTTAGGAAATCTTGCGCCGCTGCGAATATATTCCAATGACCCAGAACTCCTTGTATCGCTGCAAAGGCCATAAACCCTCCGTTGTAACAAAGCTGTTCATTATCAAGTAACGGATTCATGAGGTGATTGTAATTCGGTTCAGGAGGTACCAAATTGCAGAGACATAAATCCAGGGCCCACGTGAAATCACAGCTCAGGCAATGAAATACAGGCTGCACACAGGTGAAATACGAATATCGAAATGATAATCGATATGAAGTATTCAAAGTTGAGAGTGGTAAGGTGCCGTAGTACAGAAGCATTCTCTGTCGAAATAGTTCTAAGTGGCCCGGCTCGTTTGCGAAGGCAGGAGGGACATCCATTTTGAATTTCCCAAGATGGTAAAGGAAACGGCGCAGCACCGCTGGTTGTATAGCAACTCCACAGAATTAGGTCGCCGGCTATGCAGTTGAGAGGAGCAGAATGAGTTGATACATTTTCTAGGAGTCTAGTCACTTATATATTGCTTAGTAGTTATCAAAAAAGTAGCTTTTTTTGAACTGGAGGATGCGTTAAAAAATAAGGGAGTGATTTGAGGGAGTTGTAAAGCAAGGTCAATTTTTTTTTACATCAATGCTGTTTTCTGTGAATGTTAGCTTAGTGAAAGATATGTGTGTGAGCAGATGCAACGTTCAGTTTTAAATGTGGCAATGGCGGTCTTGTTCATGTCTTCCGATTCAAGGTCGGTATTCGCTGCCAAATACAAAGATCAAGAAACGCATGCGTGGGGTACATAGTCTGCATTCTTAAAGGAAAGCAAATGAAGGGTTATTTTTACCGCGTTAGCATTGTCGTTTAAAAAGTTACAGTGATTTCTATTATATGTTAAGAAAGTGTCACTGATGAAGACTGAAAATAAATCCTTATAAATGATAGGGACTGGTGTATTTTAGAAAAGGTGTGTAACATTACATGAATTGTGAAAAAAAAAATAATGTAATTGAAAGTGTATGGTTTGAAAATGAAAAGTAGAGGTTTATAGTTCACGTTTTGAAAGCAGTTCTAGAGGGTCAGATGAAAGTGTATGGTTTGAAAATGAAAAGTAGAGGTTTATAGTTCACGTTTTGAAAGCAGTTCTAGAGGGTCAGATGCATGATAGATTTATAAAAAATAGAACATGTTTTTAAATAGTATTATGGAAAAAATATGTGCCTTTATGTACTATTTACATTATCTGCCTGTTGCGTATTCTTTGAGTTTTAGTAATCCTGTGTCTTATAAGTTTTCTAGGGGCGGTTTGAGGTTCATGGTGGGTTTGGGCAGGGAGGGTAGGTTGGGGGTTTGTAATAGGGGGTCCGGGTGAGGTGGAGTGCGGAGTTTAGTGAAAAGTGAGGGGGGCGGGGAGTTACGGTGTTTGGTAATGGAGCAGAGTCAGAGGACGCCACATTTGTGTTATGGGGTGCCACGGAAATATGTATTTATTCTCAGAGGTTTATTATATTAAGGATATATATCAACATGGTGGCTCTTGTCGTTTTGTGGTTCTGTGCATGTTTATAATGCTGGCCCTGTAGTTTTTGTTTATGGACCTTATTACGACACACAGGGGAGCTACGTTGCACAGTTGGAGATCAGAGACTTAGGAAATAAAACTTTATAATTGTAAGGGCTCTAAGCGATACAAATCGCCCGCTCTCGGTGTAAAAAATATCACCGCTATTGGTGGTATTTTCTACGGTGTTAGTGCTCGAAGGAGAATAGTAACATATATGTGAAAGCAAATTGTGTAACAGGCTCAGCATTTCACATTATCGCGTGAAAACAAAAGTTGCTTTCACATAGCAATAAGTCTCTTATAATTAAGGGACGGAGTGTATATAGTGCTATTTAGTACTCTGCTATGTGATTGATGTCGAATATTTCATAAGAGGAGGCTTTAAAAGTTTTTCGATAAACTGGTTTTCTAGGGAAGTGGGTGGAGTGTTCCGTGTAAATTGCAGTGTTATGATGCTTTTGATTTCTTAAAGTTGCTACGACATTTTTCAGTATGTCATACTATCCAAAAAAAGTGAAGAAATTTAAATTTTCTTGGAGCATTTATGACTCTCAATTGTGTGTTTAATTAGAGTATAGCTTTGCTCTCCGTATACAAGAAGTTCTCCACAGTTCGTGCATTTCATGTGCACGTTCGCAAGATATGGTCTCAAGTCCATTTCAGCACTCGATGGAGATACAGGTCGTCCACCGGAAGATGTGCTGATTACTTCTGATGGTAATAGCGTGGCCTCCGTTTTTCTTGTCAAAGGTGGTCGCTCATTTCCTTCAGATTCGGAAGATGAATGCGGAACGGTAGCCATTGCAGTGAAGTCTTTGGGAAGATGTTCGACGTTGTTCTCTCTTGAGAGTACAAAAGAAAGTGATGGAAGTGGGTGGAGTGCTGCGTGTAAATTCCAGAATAGAAACTACCAAGAACCAATTAGAAGTGTTGTTTTGAAGTCACATGACTTCACATGCAAGTCTCAGGTCCTGTACGCGATAGGAGGGTGCGCGCACCCGGTCTCGCACTAAAATAAAGCGGCGAAAAAACATCTCATAATATGCTCTTGGAGCACGTTTTGGTAGAAAGAGTTAGGTTTTTTTTTTGGAAAGAAGTGTTATGATGCTTTCGATTTCTTAAAGTTGGTACTACATTTTTCAGTATGTAATACTATGAAAATGAAGTGAAGAAATTTATCTTTTCTTGGGGCATTTGTGACTTTCAATTTTGAGTTTAATAAGAACGAGGCTCTGCTCTCCATACAAAAGAATTTCTCCACACTCGTTGCATTTCATATGCACCTTCGCAAGATATGGTCTCAAGTCCATCTCAGCACTCGATGGAGATACAGGTCGTCCACCAGAAGATGTGCTGGCCACCTCTGATGGTAATAGCGTGGCCAGGGCTCTTGTCGATGCTTTTGCATAATGCTCAGGATGCCTTTGTTTCACATGCCGCTGCATGGTGTGTATAGCAAAGGAATATTTTTTATTTGGATTTCCCCTTGAGAGCTCCGAATTGCATATCGTGCAGGTTACTTTTGGCGCATTCACTTTCTTTTGATCTTCAGGATAAGTGAAAAATTGCCAAATGAAAGATTCCTTTTTTCTTCTTAACGGTGGTCGCTCATTTCCTTCAGATTCGGAAGATGAATGCGGAAGGGCAGCCATTTCAGCAAAGTTTTCTGGAAGATGCTCGACGTTGTTGTCTCTTCAGAGTAGAAAAGATTGTGAGGAAAGTGGGTGGAGTGCTTCGTGTAAATTCCAGAACAGAAACTACTAAGAACCAATTGCAAGTGTTGTTTTCAAGTCACATGACTTTACATGCGCTTCTTAGGACGTGTAGGTGGTGACACTATCTAGTTACGAACGTGATTTCATACTTAGGAACTAGCATTCAAAAAACCTAAGAAATTCACTGAAAAAACCATAAGTTTTACACAGGTTATAGTTAGGAAGTAGCATTTAAAAAACCTATGAAATTCACTGAAAAAACCATAGGTTTGATACCAGTTATAGTTAGCTGGAAATTCTACTGACATAAAACCAATGAAATTCCACGTTATAGTTAGTTGGACTCACTATAACTTGCGCGTGTAATGCACTGCTGATGACATTACATATTACATCACTCATGACATGGTCAGTGACATCACTTATGACACCATCCAGTGAATGTGTATCTTTCTAAAAAATAAATATGTTTTTTATATGTATATGTAAAGGTGGAGGGAAGAATAAATGTTTAAATTATTGTCTTAATGAATGTTTTTTTTTAAAAGAAATGATTGGATAACTGGCTTATTAAGTGTATCTTACTGAATACTTATATTAGCGAGTAATGTTTAAATATTTCAATATATGTATCAGTGTTTCACTTTGTGAATAAGTGGCTGCATGGGTTGATGAGTACCTACATGTGTGTGTATATGGGTTATTAGATGTTTTTTTAGTATCAGTATGAGTGTCTCTATGGTTTGGTGGGGGTGTTACTTATGATATAGATCCATCAATGACTGACTCACTGTTTCTATGTTTTTTGAAGACAACATATGTGCAGGACTGTATGGGTGGATGAGTGTGTATATGTTTGTGTTAGTAAGTAAATGACTGTCTTATTATTGTGTTTATCAGTAACTACATATGTTTTAATCTAGTATATGTGATTATTGATGTATATAAGTGAGTATATGTGAGAGTGAGAGATTGAAAGAGTTTCTGTTTAAATAAGTATGTGTTTCTATAAGTGATTATTTAAGAGAGTAAGTATGTATAAGTTTCCTTAGAAGTAACGTGGTAGTGTGTGTATAGTTGTATATGCAAATAAATGGATGTTCAATAGTTTATTTGCATGTGTGAGTATGTGTGTGAGTAACTTTTCGATGACTGTTGGTGTGTAACAGAATGTATAGGTGTATCACTACATATGATAATAATAATAATAATAATAATAATACTGGATTTTATATAGCGCGAACAGCTACCTCACAAGGAGGTGTCCCGGCGCTGGTAGAACACAAATGAACCTGGGCTAAAGAGTAGGAAAACTAGCATGGCTGGGTGAATAGCCAGGTCTTAAGTAATTTTTTAAAGCAAGGTTCAGAAGGGGCCTGTTGGATTGCTTGAGGCAGTGAGTTCCACAGTGCGGGGACGTTTGCTGAAAAGGTACGACCGCCTAGTCGGGCCTTTTTTGCGCGAGGGACGACCAGCTGGATACGGTCGTTGGACCGTAGTGAGCGACTTTGGAGATATCTCGGGAGGCGATTTTTCAGGTATTGTGGGCAGGAGCCATGCAGAGATCTGAACGCCAGCGTCAGAGCTTTGAATTTTATCCTGTTGGCTACTGGCAGCCAGTGCAGGGTACGGAGATGCGGAGAGACTGACTGCTTGAACGGGATTCGCAGTAGTAGTCTCGCAGCCGCATTTTGAACTACTTGAAGCCTGTGAGTCAGGTATCTTGGGAGGCCAAGGTATAAACCATTGGCATAATCCAGCCGGGAGGTGACAGTCGCGTGGACAACCGTTTTTCTGCAGCTTTTAGGTAGGAGATTTAAGATTTTTCGGAGGTTTCTCAGCTTGCTCAGGCAGCATCCGGCGACTTGTTGGATATGGGATGAGAAGGACATGTTGTCATCCCATCTCACACCAAGATTTTTTGCCGAGTGACTGGGTGAGGGGGGGGGGGCCCATCTCCGTTGGCCACCAGAATTCTGGGGGGGGGGGAGGGCCCCTTGCCGAAGAAGATGACTTCGGTTTTATTGGCATTAAGTTTTAATTTATTAGTGTTCATCCAGTGTGCTATGTCCTGGAGACAGCCTTTGAAATTGGAGAAAGACTCCTGTGTTATCTCAGCGTAAGGAAATACCAACTGGGTGTCGTCGGCATATGAAATTGCCTTGACCCCCCAGTTGGCAATAAGCGTAAAGAGAGGAGCTAGGTAGATGTTGAACAAAAGGGGGCTGAGGGCCGACCCCTGCGGGACTCCACAGCACAGGGTTTTAGGTGTAGACGAAGTCGTTCCAAGTGCCACCTTCTGCGTTCTCTGAGATAGGTAGGAGTTTATCCACCCCAGCGCTCTGTCCTGAATACCTATCTCAGCCAGCCGGCTGAGTAGTCTGGCATGGTCCACCGTATCAAAGGCAGCCGACAGATCCAGGAGTACCAGCATTGCTGAGTTTCCTGCATCCATCGACCACCTCACAGATTCGGCGACTTCAATGAGCGCTGTTTCGGTGCTAAAGCCGGGGCGGAAGCCAGACTGAGTTTCATGCAAAATGTTGTTGGTTTCTACAAATTTGCTGAGTTGGCGCTGAATAACTTTTTCCAGCATTTTTCCCGGGGCCGCTAATAAGGATATTGGGCGGAGATTCGTAAGGTCATCTGGGTCCCCATTAGGTTTTTTCTTTAGGGGTAGGAGAGTAGCGTGCTTCCAGATGTCCGGGAATATGCCCGACATGAGGGAGGAGTTCCAGATACCTTGAAGTGTGGGGGCGACTGAGTCCGCTATGGCAATCCATAGTTTGGCTGGGCAGGGGTCGTCAGGGGAGCCGGATTTGCAGCGTATAAGTTCCTGCCTTACCTCAGTCAGGGGGATATGCATGAACTGGGTGAGGGTCTCGTCTGGCCCACCATTATTCGCCCGGTCCTGCTTCACAGTTTTTATTATTGGACCAAAGGAGTCATATACTTTCTTAATTTTTTGGTCGAAAAACTCTGAAATTTGTTCGCATAGCGTAATTGTGGGTGCGACCTCTCTTTCAATGCATTTAGGTTTGAAGAACGATTGTACCACTTTGAAGATCTGTTTGCTAGACTGTTCTGCCTGAAGAATCAAGTCCGCATAGAAACGCTTTTTACTTTTTCTGATAGCTTTCCGAAATTTTTTGGAAGCTTCTTTATACCTAGCCTTTTCTTCCAGACCGTAGCTTGCTCTCCATAGTCTCTCCAGTTTTTTACAGGCTGCTTTCTCATTCCTGAGTTCTTGTGAGAACCAGGGAGCAGAGGGGGAGTCTCTTTTAGATAGAGCCCGAGAGGCTGGAGCAATGGAGGAAACCATCTTTCCGATCCATTCATTAAGTAGTTGGGCATCCGTGTTGGCATTATTTGTCAAGGATGGGGAGGTTTGCGCTAGGGCAGTGCACATAGCATCGGGGGTCAGTTTTTTCCATTGCCTCTTCAGGTAGTAGCTTTTGCTCGCAGCAGGGATGTTATTCACAATGTTCAGTGAGAAAGGAACGAGTAAGTGGTCTGACCATGTCAGAGGGAGAGGAGTCTCAGAGAGCACATTCTTAATATTAGAAAAGATGAGATCAATAGTGTGGCCCCCCGTGTGTGTAGGGCCCTCATTGATCAGTCTGAGACTAGCCGTATTTAACGTGGTTTTTAGCAGTTCTGCCAGGGCACAATCAGGTTTATCCATATGGATATTAAAATCACCTACCACAATGAAAAGGGGGTGGAGAAGCGAGCTCTGAACTATCGTGTCTAATAGGGTAGTTACATCACTCATGGCATGGTCAGTGACATCACCCTTGAAACACATATTCAAAAATAGAAACTAACATTTTCATAAAAATGGAGATGCCCATACCAGTTACAACAACCAATTCAGTAATTCCACCACCTAGATACACATCCACTCATTCACCAAGAGTTCTATATAGTCACTCATACATATACTCACTCATCATATGTAGTGATACACCTATACATCCTGTTACACACCGACAGTCATCCAAAAGTTACTCACACACATAATCACATATGCAAATAAACTATTGAACATCCATTTATTTGCATATACAGCTATACACACACTACCACCTTACTTCTAAGGAAACTTACACATACTTACTCTCTTAAACAATCACTTATAGAAACACATACTTATTTAAACAGGAACTCTTACAATCTCTCACTCTCACATACACTCACTTATATATATCAATACTCACATATACTAGATTAAAACATATGTAGTTACTGATAAAGACACTAGTGAGACAGTCATTCACTCACTAACACACACATATACACACACATCCACCCATACAGTCTTGCACATATGCTGTCTTCAAAAGACATAGAAACAGTGAGTCAATCATTGATGCATCTATGTGTTAAGTAACACCCCCACCAAACCATACAGACACTCATACTGATACTAAAAAAAACATCTAATAACCCATATACACAGGCATGTAGCTACTCACCAACCCATGCAGCCACTTATTCACAAAATGAAACATTGATACAAACATTTAAATATTTAAACAATAATCGCTAACAATAAGCCAGTTAACCAATCAATTTAAAAAAAAAAAAACATCCATTAAGACACTTATTTAAACATTTATTCTTCCATCGTCCTTTTTCATATACATATATAAAACATATTTATTTTTCAGAAAGACACACATTCACTGGATGGTGTCATCAGTGATGTCATGAGTGATGTCACTGACCATGTCATGAGTGATGTAATATGTGACGTCATCAGCAGTGCATTGCAGGCGCGCAAGTTATAGTGAGTCCAACTAACTATAACGTGGGAATGTCAATGGTTTTATGTCAGTAAAATTTCCAACTAACTATAACTGGTGTGAAACCTAGCAGAAGAAGAAACTTTATTGTATAGTTAATTAAAACCATTACAAAAATACAGATATGATAATATACTAAAAACACACTGATGTGAGAATAATAAAATTTAGAATTGGTAATAAAAACAAGTGTCTTTCTGGGGTAAAGAATAACAATTTCCATGTTCAAGATTTTGCCTATGATCTTTGTTTGTTCTCAAAATGTTCGATAAATGTGATTGATCTACATATAAATTGGGGGTCTGTGGTGCATAAAGTTTTTATAATCGCAGATCTACAGGTACGTGTTCCAAACTGCTTGAACTTGGCTTTCAACCAATTCCGACGTTCCTCTATGAGAGCCGGGCAGATGCAAATTAGGTGGATAAAGTCTTGCCTTGCTGCACCGCATAGCCCGCGCCCTTCACTTTCTTGGGGCTTCCACTTAGGACGCTCGGCGTTGGTTGGCAAACTACCCAGCCTTATATTGAGATATTTATGTTTGATATAAGGCGAGAAGGTCAGATCCAGGTAGTGTGCCGGCACTAGTTTTTTGTATGATTGGATAGTCATCCAGGCATGTGACCTGGGACTGAAAGCTATTTTGTCATCCAACAATGAGTGTTTGATGGCTGCCTTCCTGACCACCTGTTTGAATAAAGGTACTTGGAGCTTGGTTTCCCAGAGTTCAATCAGGTTTGTTGTTTCCAATGAAATTTTGAGGTACTTGGCATAATTTGAATTTGGACATTTGATGATGGTTTCCCACATAGCACGATAGATCATGATCTCTTGGTGCATCCAGACATTGTACCAGAATTTTATGGTCTCATACTTCCTCAGTAGCACTTGAGATTTCAGGCCCAGTTCCAGTCTTACCTGGGCCGGGGATGCTTCACTTGGTAGCGCAAAGATGCGCTTGTAAATTCTCATTTGCACCTTATCCAAAAGTTGTGCACTCTTGCCGTGGTGCAGTATGCTCCCGTAAGCTATCGTGGGAATAAGTTTGGCTTTCATTATTGTTAGCAGTGGCGAGACCAAAGGACCCTTGAGTTCAGTAGCTAAGCTCATGAAGGCGTGCATTAGGGCCATGCCCTTCTTTTCCATGCTGGTGAACTGTGCCTGGAAGTTAAGACGCTTATCCAGCAGTATTCCGAGATACTTGTAACTTCCCACCGCTTCAAGTTTGACATTGTCTATGGTAAATGTTTGTGGCGGTTTATGGCGTCGGGTTATGACCATGGTTTTTGTTTTCGCGCAATTTATTTCTATCATATTCTCTTTTGTGTAGCGGGTCAGCTCCTGTAGTAGCCGATGCAGGCCTATTCGTGTCTGGCTTAATAGGACCACATCATCGGCGTAAGATAGGTGGGTTACACGAAGCGTGCCCAGCCGAGGCGGATGGGCATTGACCAAATCGAGTCTTGATGTTAAATCGGCCATGAATAAATTGAAGAGGTGGGGAGCCAGCACACAACCTTGCTTCAACCCATCAAAGGTGGGTATCTTCCTGGTTAGCCTTTGTCCATTGTTGATTTTTACCTGCATCCAGGTGTTGCTATACAGGTCGATGATCGGCATTAGGATTGACTCCGGCAGACCCTGCTTTTTCAGTTTGGCCCATAGCAAGTTCCTATTGACACGGTCGAATGCCGCTTTAAAGTCGACAAAACAGGTATATAGTTCCCGATGGTTAAGTAGACTGCTTTCGCCAATCATGCACAGTGCCATTGCATTAGCCATTGTACCAGTTCCGCGACGGAACCCGGTCTGATTTAACGGAACCTTGCTATTCATATCAGACCACTGTACCAGATCGGCTAGCACCAGGGATGCATAGTATTTTGCCTCTGCATCAATCAGGGCAATTAAGCGGTAATTTGATGGATTTTTCCGATCTCCGCCTTTATAGATGGGGTTGATGATGGCACCCCTCCAACTTTCAGGCACCCGACCTGAGTTGCTAATGGACTGGAATAGGAGATTAAATTTGCGCGCCCAGAATTCAGGGTCCTCTTTGTATATCGCCTGCGGGATGCCATTTGGCCCCGGTGCGCTCTCTTGCTTGCCTTTCTTTATTATGGAACATATTTGTTGATCGTCAATTGACAAGATTGATTGGTCCAAGCCATCCTTGCCATTAGATGTGGCTCTGGCACTGGAAAAGGATTTGCTTTCCTTGACCCTAGTTCTTGTCATTTCAGGTGTTGTTGTGTTGTTGTTGTGGTCATCATGGCCTGGTGCTCCAATGGTTTTACCGCGAATGTATCCACTATGTGTTGAACCCAAAGGTTTTCCGGGACGCATGTCATGCTTGTGGGTTGTACTGCTCTGTTGATTGCATTGATTTGCATCCAGAACGATCTAGAATCTGCTTTTTTAATGTTATGCATCAATTTGGCCCAAAAGTCATTGTATTTGGTGTGAAACCTATGGTTTTTTCAGTGAATTTAATAGGTTTTTTAAATGCTAATTCCTAACTATAACAGATGTGAAACCTGTTTTTTTCAGTGAATGTAATAGGTTTTTTAAATGCTAATTCCTAACTATAACCGGTGTGAAACCTATGGTTTTTTCAGTGAATATATATATATATATATATAATATATATATTACCTACTGGCGGTCGCCAGTAGGTATATATAGTTAGGATTTTTTCTCTATGGGATTTTTGAAAATTCTATGTCTAATAACTTTGGCGTTTGTGGACGGAATTGGCTGAAATTTTCAGGAAAATGGAACATTTTGTTTCTGAGCAGCCCCTGACAATTTGGGGGGGTTTCATCAAGGGGGGGCCGAGAAAAAAGGGGGGTCCCAAAACGCGTTTTTCCCATGTTAATTTCCATAGGGCGGTTGGCCTCACTTTTAGCTCAAACGGCTGAATGGATTTGCACGAAACTTGGCAACATTGTAGGGACTGTTAGCCCGATGTGCCTTTGCTAGGTCTAAATATATGTGCTCCAGTGGATTTTGAGTAATTTAGGTTCAAAAAAAGATATATATCTGGGCGGAGCCTAACCACACATCTGATCTGATTGGCTGTCAGCACTTCATCCAAGAAGTGTTGGCAGCCATCTTGGGACCAATATACATGATAGCACCTCATTAAAAAGCATTGTAGTTAATAGAGGGTTTTAGGACTTTAGTTACATTATAAATCATTTGTTGATGGTACCATACTCGTTTTAGGAATTGTGGTGGGTTCTAAGGTGATTTTACCATGTGAAAAAACCTTCTGCTGTGATATCATGAATATTGTTTGAAAGAAAACTAATATCTCATGATTTTCCCACAGTGGTTTGGAAGGGGATCTATAAGCTAAACTGAAAGCATATTTTCTGTAAATTCACATTATCTTTCTCAGTCATGTGAAAATGAAGTCTGACATTCTCAGTAAAACATGTACATCCAACAAGGACAGAGACTGTCAATTGATTCCTTTGTGTTCTACTGCAGCCTCCTAGAGTGTTCTAAAGAACAACTAGAGCGCTAACAGTCCTACTTATTACAAAGGTATGGCACACCTGAAGCCATCTTGATTGGAATAAAGTGGTAACTCTTAAAACATTTAATTTAAAAAGAAACAACATGAGGGGGTATATTTTGCCATAGAAAGTATGATTAGTGCTGCAGAATGAAAAATTAGGGCACATTTTGAGTGACTTCTCAAATCCTTTTCTATTTCATTAAAACATTCTGACATGCAGTCTCCCAAAATGGCCACCAGAGACAAAAGAGCCCAAATGTAGCCCAAATATCACCCAGATGTAGCCCAAGTATAGCCCAATGACAGAATGTCCCAGAGTGTTCTAAAGAACAACTAGAGCGCTAACAGTCCTACTTATTACAAAGGTATGGCACACCTGAAGCCATCTTGATTGGAATAAAGTGGTAACTCTTAAAACATTTAATTTAAAAAGAAACAACATGAGGGGGTATATTTTGCCATAGAAAGTATGATTAGTGCTGCAGAATGAAAAATTAGGGCACATTTTGAGTGACTTTCAAATCCTTTTCTATTTCATTAAAACATTCTGACATGCAGTCTCCCAAAATGGCCACCAGGGACAAAAGAGCCCAAATGTAGCCCAAATATCACCCAGATGTAGCCCAAGTATAGCCCAATGACAGAATGTCCCAGAGTGTTCTAAAGAACAACTAGAGCGCTAACAGTCCTACTTATTACAAAGGTATAGCACACCTGGAGCCATCGTGATGGGAATAAAGTGGTAACTCTTAAAACATTTAATTTAGAAAGGAACAAAATGAGGGGGTATATTATGCAATAGAAGGTATTATTAGTGCTGCAGAAAGAAAAATTAGGGCACATTTTGAGTGACTTTTCAAATCCTCTTCTATTTCATTAAAACATTCTGACATGCAGTCTCCCAAAATGGCCACCAGAGACAAAAGAGCCCAAATGTAGCCCAAATATCACCCAGATGTAGCCCAAGTATAGCCCAATGACAGAATGTCCCAGAGTGTTCTAAAGAACAACTAGAGCGCTAACAGTCCTACTTATTACAAAGGTATGGCACACCAGAAGCCATCTTGATTGGAATGAAGTGGTAAGTCTGAAAACACTCAATTTAAAAAGGAACAACATGAGGGGGTTAATTTTGCCATAGAAAGTATGATTAGTGCTTCAGAAAGAAAAATTAGGGATCATTTTGAGTGACTTCTCAAATCCTCTTCTATTTCATTAAAAAAATTCTGACATGCAGACTGAAACATGCACTTTGAATACCAGCAGCAGACGTCCCTGGTGAGCAGTAGCTTTACTACAGTGATCTAATGTGCAACTAGAGTGCTAACATTCAGAATTTATGGCAAATGTGTGACACATCTGAATGCCTTCTTGATGGAACCAAAGTAAACAAGCATTGAAAATGCAATAGATCTCGCCCTCGTTTAAGTTAAAGCCATTCTGTTTGTAATGAGGTGGATTTTTAGCTTTGCTTTTATTAGTGTTTTTTCAACTTTCATGTAAATAACATGCATCTGTATGCATATAAGTATATGTATGCATGCATTTATGTTTGTATTTATATAGATATACAGATGATATATGTTTATATATGTATGTATATATATATATTCACTGAAAAAACCATAGGCTATAGACCATATATAGTTAGGAATTAGCATTTACAAAACCTTGAAAATTCACTGAAAAAACCATAGGTTATAGACTATATATAGTTAGGAATTAGCATTTACAAAACCTTGAAAATTCACTGAAAAAACCATAGGTTATAGACCATATATAGTTAGGAATTCGCATTTACAAAACCTTATTTTACTCACACAAAACCATTGAAATTCCATATATAGTTTGTTGCACTAACTATATATCGCGCACCCGCAATCCACTGCTGATGATGTCACATATTACATCATTCATGACATGGTCAGTGACATCACTGATGACATCACTGATGACATCTCAAATGACATCACTGATGACATCACTGATGACAACATCCAGTGACTGCATGTTTCTGTAAAGTTAAAATATGTCTTACATATTGAAGAATGAGTGGATGTATAAGTGTCTGGATGAAGGATTTAGTAGGTGCATGACTGACTGTATGAGTGAGTGATTAAATGTGTCTCACTGAGTGCATGGGTTAGTGACTAAACTGTCTTAATGTGTGCATCATTATGTCTGTTGTTCTGTAAACTGTTGCATGTGTTGATAAGTAGCTATATGAGTAACTATATGGGTTATTGATTGGTTGCCCAAGTATTTGTATGGGAGACTGAGTGTGTGTGTGGGTGGTTGGGAGGTGTATGACTCTGTGCATAGATGTGTGAGCAGTTGATTCACTAGATGTATGGTTTCAAAAGTGCATGTGGAAACAGCTGTATGGGCGGTTGACTGTGTGCATGAGTGTATTGGTGAGTGAATGGATATCTCAGTGCTACATGTCAAAGTAAGTACATATGTAAAACACAGTACATGTGAGAGTTGACATATATAAATAACTGTGCATAAGAGCCAGTGAATGTGTGAGTGGCTGTATGGATCATTGTGAACTTGTATCAGGGATTGTATAAGAGAGTAAATATGTGTTAGTATATGTTTGAATAAGTAAAGTTTGTATAACTGTATAGTTGAGGAAATGGAGGTGTGATTGATTCTTTGCATGACTGACTAGGTGTTTGAGTAACTCCATGGATGAGTGACAGTCTGTGAGTGTCTGTTTACACTGATTGTATCTAAGGTTATATTAGAGTCTGAAGAGGTTCATCGTATTATCATATGAATGATATCATCAGTGATGTGATCAGTAATGTCAAATGAGATGTCATCAGTGATGTCATCAGTGATGTCATTTGAGATGTCATCAGTGATGTCATTTGAGATGTCATCAATGATGTCATCAGTGATGTCACTGACCATGTCATGAATGATGTAATATGTGATATCATCAGCAGTGGATTGCGGGTGCGCGATATATAGTTAGTGCAACTAACTATATATGGAATTTCAATGGTTTTGTGTGAGTAAAATAAGGTTTTGTAAATGCGAATTCCTAACTATATATGGTCTATAACCTATGGTTTTTTCAGTGAATATATATATATATATATATATATATCGGCACACGCTCGCTTCGTTCAAAGAAAGCAGACGGCACTCCAAGCTGGTAGTATTTTTCTTGGTTTATTGGCAGACCCCCTACCCCAATGAAAGACAAACGCGTTTCGCCGTAAAACGGCTTCCTAAAAAAAAAAAATAATAAATAAATATATATATATATACATATATATATATATATATATATATATATCACTCAGCAACACCTTGCAAGGAACCGCAACACTTTGTTCCGGCCTCAAAATAATTTATTGGGTCAGCTTCAAGCTGACCCAATAAACTATTTTGAGGCCGGAACAAAGTGTCGTCGTTCCTTGCAAGGTGTTGCTGAGTGAGGAAATTTCGTCATATTGGAGGACCAGTACTTGGGTGGCCCATTTTTGCCGACACGCCCAATGGTTTTGGTAGGCGGCGGCTTTACCTGAGTGTGGAGGAGTGAAATATATATATATATATATATATATATATATATATATTTGGTGTATATATATATATATATTCACTGAAAAAAGAACAAGTTTCAGTTGGGTTGGATTTTGCTTGTGTAAAAGCAGTGACATTTAGCAGTTATAGTTACCTGAGCTAACAATAACTCACCTGGCACTGTGGTCATCTGTATCAGTGTGGAAGTGGGTGCCGGAGAGACGGTATGGATGTGTGAGTGGGTGTGTGAGTGGTTGAATAGGTGAATACTTAGGTGTGTGAGTAGCTGAATGGGTGAGTGTGTGCCTGTGTGAGTGGCTTTATGGATGGGGAAGTGTGTGTGTGAGTTGCTGTGTCAGTGGCTGTGGAGGCTGTGTGAATGGCTCTATGGGTGGATGAGTGTGTTTGTGGGTGGCTGTATGAGTTCCTGAGTGGCTGTGTGAATGGCTCTATGGTTGAGTGACTGGGTGTGTAAGTGGATGTATGGGTAAGTGAGTGGCTGTTTGACCGGGGTTATGGATGAGTGATTGGGTGTGTGAGAAGCTGTTTTGCACAGTAAGTATTTGTGTGAGTTGCTGTATAGATGAGTGAGTGGGCGCATTAGTGATTACACTGATGTGTGAATGGGTATGCAAGGGGTTTTGTGGATGAGTGAATGAATGTACAAGTGGCTGTATGGGTGAGTGAGTAGCTCTGTTAGTAGCAGTATGAATGAGTGAGTGGCTGTGTGAGTGGCTGTATGGGTGAGTGGTGGTTGTGCGAGTGATTGTATGGGTCTGTGAATGGGTGTGTGAGTGGTTCTGTGGGTGTGTGAGTGCTACATGGGTTTCTGAGGGACTGTGTGAGTGGCTTTATGGGTGAGTTTGTGGTTGTGTGAGTGTCTGTATTAGTGAGTGAGGGAGTGTGTTGGTGGTTGAATGGGATCTGTGAATGGGTATGTGCGTGATTGGGTGGGTGTGCTAATAGGAGTATGAGAGGTTGTATGGGGTGTGAGTAGGTGTATGAGTAATTCTTTGGATGATGTCATCAGTGATGTCATTTGAGATATCATAAATGATGTCACAGGCCATGCCATGAGTGATGTAATATGTGAGGTCATAAGCAGTGCATTGCGAGGGCATAAGTTATAGTTAGCTCAGGTAACTACCTGCTGAATTTCACTGGTTTTATGACAGCGAAATCTGAGCCTAACTATAACGTCCCTGTAACCTTTGTTTTTTTCCATTGAATTTGACGGTTTGAATTTTTTTATTTCCTAACTGTAACTTGGAACCTTCAAGAGTGGGTGTGTGAGTTGCTGTATGTGTAGGTGTGTGACTGGCTGTATGGGGCTTTGAGTGGGTTTGTGAGTGGTTTGTGGGTGTGTGAGTGGCTGTATGGGTCTGTGAGTGGGTGTGTGGGGCACTGTATAGATGCATACATGGCTGAGTGAGTGGATGTAGGAGTACCTGTTTGGATCTGTAGGTGGGTGTGTCTGTGAGTGGGTAAATGAGTATCTGTGTGGGGCTGTGAATCGATTTGTGAGTCTCTGACTTGGTCTGTGAGTGGGTACATGAGTGTTTTTGAAGGTCTGTGAGTGGATGGATAAGTGTCTGAATGGATATGTGAGTGGATGCATGAGTCTCTAAGTGGGGCTGTAAATGGGAACATGAGTGTCTGAGTGGGCCTATGAGTGTGTGGATGAAATCTGAGTGGGTCTGTGAGAGTGTTCAAGAGTCTCTGAGTGGGTGCACAAGTGTCCCATTGGATCTGTGAGTGAGTGTGGGAGTCTCTGGGTCTATGAGAAGGTGTGTGAGTGGGTGCATGAGTCTCTGAATGGGTCTGTGTGTGTGTGTGAGCCTCTCAGTGGGTTGAATGGATCTGTGAGTTTATGCATGAGTGACTGAGTGCGTCTGTAGGTGTGCGAGTCTCTGAGTGGGATTGAGCCTCCAGAAGTTACCGGAAATAATTCAAAACTCTAGAAATAAAAGCTAAGTAGAGCAGGACATTCACAGATCGCATTTTGTCTTCCAGATATGGAGACTGTCTTGATTTTAGCTCTGATGCCCCATTTTATGTTCAATGATATATATAATTTTTTTGGGGGGGGGTTTAGTACAAACTCGACTCAAAGGTGGTATCAGAGCATTCAGAGCATTTTACTCGAGCACCAGTTGAGTTACAGACAGACTTATTCATTTTGTTGGGCAGGGGAGATTATGTGATTTGACTTGAATCACAGGATGTTGAGCATCCCTACCAAGACTCAAACCTGGTTCCCAGCTACGAGGTCAACCACTCTCTAGCTGTTAGGGTGCATCCTCTTCCTGCATCCTGGGCCTCATTTATGAGGTTTTGCCGTAGGGCAGCGCAGCAGGCCTTCCTGCTACGCTGCCCTACAGCAAAAAAAGGTCAGGAATGCTCCGTATCTATCAGATCTGGTGCATTCCTGTCTTTTTCTCCTGGGCCGGCGCACAATAGGCTGCTATGCAACAGTGTAGGCCCCTGTGTACCATGGTGCAAGGTTGCTGCTTTGCAGGGATGATTATTTTTGTGCAGGAAGGGAAACTCCCGCACAAAACAATCACAAGACGCTTTTTCCTCAGAATGCAGCGCACATGGAACAAGCATTGGAAATGCCATATGGCTCACATTGGGAACGTTTGAGCTATTGGTCTTATAAATGTTTTTTTTTGTGTGTTTTTTTTTCAAATAGTTAAATTAATAGCTTTGTCATTTACAATGCCAATAGTTATAACTTTCGCAAATGTGTCACCTATAGCATTTGTAATGCAACATGTTTTGTATTTACGTGACTTAGATGTATTGATATTACAAACAATGAATTGTAATTTTTTTAAATAATTAATATTTAAATAATTAATTTAATTTGTAATGTCAATAGCTTTAAGTTTTGTAAAAAGCTTTTGTGAAGATTATGTTCAGTGTTTTTTAATGTGACGAAAATCTAAGAACAAAAGTGAAATATTAACATCTTTTTGTGATTTGTAATAAAGCTGGAAAGCTTGAAAACAGCTTGAAATGTTGAAAGAACAAATTTGAACCAGTGATGCTGTGGTTGCGCTGAGTGATGCTGTGGTTTCGCTGAGTGATGCTGTGGTTGCGCTGAGTGATGCTGTGGTTGCCCTGAGTGATGCTGTAGTGGTGCTGAGTGATGCTGTGGTGGTGCTGAGTGATGCTGGGGTGGTGTTGAGTGGTGCTGTGGTGGTGCTGAGTGATGCTGCGGTGGAGCGGAGTGTTAATGTGGTGGTGCTGAGTGATAATGTGGTGGTGCTGAGTGATGCTGGGGTGGCGTTGAGTGATGATGTGGTGATGCTGAGTGGTGCTGTGGTGGTGCTTAGTGTTGCTGGGGTGGTGCTGAGTGATGCTGTGGTGTTGCTGAGTGATGCTGTGGTGGTGCTGTGGTGGTGCTGAGTGGTGCTGTGGTGGTGCAGTGTGGTGCTGTGGTGGTTTTGTGGTGGCACTGAGTGGTGCTGTGGTGGTGTTGAGTGGTGCTGTTGTGGTGCTGCTGTGGTGGTGCTGAGTGGTGCTGTGGTGGTGCTGAGTGATGTTGTGGTGGTGCTGAGTGATGCTGTGGTGATGCTGAGTGGGAGATGGGGAGAGGGAGAAAAAGGAGAGCAGGGAGAGGGAGAGGATAAAGAGAGGGAGAGAGGAGAGACAGGAGAGAGAGGGGGAGAGAGGAGATAGAGAGGGGGAGAGAGGAGAGAGAGACAGAGACGGGGAGAGAGGGTAGAGGGAGAAAGAGAGGGTAAGAAGAGAAGGGGAGGACGAGAGCGAAGGACGGAGGGGAGAGAGAGAGAGAGAGGAGGGAGAGAGCGAGGAGAGCAGGCAGAGGGGGATTTGGGGAGAGGGAGAAAAGGGAGAGCAGGGGGGAGGTAAAGAGAGGGGGAGAGGAGAGAGAGGGGGAGAGGGTGAGAGAGGAGAGAGGAGAGAGGAGAGAGGGAGAGGGAGAGAGGTAGACAGAGAGAGGGAGAGTGAGAGAGTGAGGGGAGGGAGAGAGACGGAGGACGAGAGGGAAGGAGGGAGAGGAGAGGGATTGGAGTGAGAGAGGGAGAGAGAGAGGAGAGCAGGGAGAGGGATATCGGAGGAGAGAGTGAGAACCATGTTATCGACTCCAGCACCATGAAATACCAGGAAGGCACGTTTGGTTTAGGAGCTTGATGCATAATAAAACAAAAATCACAGACGCATTACTCCACTTTAAGCCTGCAGGAAAGAGAAGATGACACCGGTGTCTGTGTGTTCCTCTATAAGGTGCACATCTTGAAGGTGGATTATCTCTTGTGTACAGCATCACAGCTAGCCCGCTATAATGTTAAAGCACTATTGTGTTGGATGGTGATCATTACTAGATCATGGCTAAGTCCATTTGGTGAAGTGCGAAGTTGCACTAGCATTAGTACAAAGCTGGAATATTAAATGTGCTCAGGTAGTAGAACGTGGCCGTAACGGAAAAGGGTGGCCAATAACGCTATACCAAGAGAACGTGGTGATATGTAAAACAATCTCACAGTGTTATAGAACAGTGTTATAGAACAAAGAGCAATGTGAAAGAAAGAACCGTAGTGCTGTGCGGGAACTCCGCTATAAGAAAGGAAAAAGGCTGGGACAAACCGTGAAACACCGGTGTAGAACATACCAAATGCGGAAAAAAAAGTCTGAGTGTGAGTATCATGGACGTGATATTTACAGGTGTGGACAAAAGTGTGATTCGAAAAGAGAAAATGTAAGGGTGTGCACAATGAGAGTCACCTGCAGGGTGGCAAGGCGAGGTCATAAACGTGCTCCGAGTGCGTGCAAATCATTAAAAGAATCAGCCCGGTTTAGGGTGGTGTCCATGGTGAAGGGAAAGTTACCAAGAACGAAATGGAGTGAGGCATAGTCGAACGCCGTGAAACCATTGCCGAATGTTGTGAATAGCCCAGTGGTGCGCGAACGTGCGTGATAAGCGTAGCGCAATAGTGATAGAAAGAGGACTAAGGATATTGTTGAGAGCGGTTGAGCGCTCTAAATAAAGTTACATGAAAATCTACGTGAGTAATAATAAACACAAGTGAAGTACAGTGCGGAAAACCTGAAAAAAAGTACAAGATAAAAAGCATTAGTGCCCATCATAAGGCGAACAAAGCCAATCAACCGCTGTAAATGAAAACGTGAAACGGCCATAACAGTACTCATAAAAGCTGGTAACAATGCAACAAAAAAATGAGAGCAAAGTGTCCACAGAAAATGTCAAGAAGGAAAAAATGCGAAATAAAAGGGCAATGATGACATGTAAACAATTACAATGTGGGAGATACTAAGGTAAACAGAGGGGTGAGCAAAACAAGAGAAATGTGGTGGATTCGATTGCAAGTGGCTAACGTTGTAATAAAGCTTGCGTCGCTGGTTGAAAAGCGGCTGCGAGTCAAATGGCGGCTGTGAAACTGAAAGTTGATGCAGCAGAGGGCGGAGCGGGAAGAGCTGCTGTCGGCACCAAGCTGGGGAACAGATGGCTGGCGATGTGCATGTGCTTTTTAGGTCAATGCGCTTGCGCATTGACCTAAAAAGCGCACGGGCACTGCATGGAATCGCCAGTGGTTAAACTCTCGATAAGCCCCTATATGTCGAGCATCTGAATGCGCAGGCGCATTGACAGGCTCGCCCTAAAA
Source organism: Lissotriton vulgaris (assembly GCF_964263255.1). Lineage (NCBI taxonomy): Eukaryota > Metazoa > Chordata > Amphibia > Caudata > Salamandridae > Lissotriton > Lissotriton vulgaris. The sequence continues at coordinate 530,330,281 of NC_141697.1, forward strand.
ACACATAGCAAAAGGAAAAACAAGGAGAAATAAAGATATTTCCCCTCATAGTGCCTCCTTTAAGCCCTCCTGGTGAGGCGTATGCTTTTCGTACTGCCTCAGGGTTATGATTTCTCGTACATCTGGGGCAGTGTCAAAAAGCCATAGATGTTACTGGGCATGCCCCCAGCAACACCCATGGAATTCCTCTTTCACGTAGAAAACTGTGTTAAAGGAAACAATATTTATGACTCAGCATCAAGCCAAAAAAAGTGACTTAGTGCTGCTTCATAAATGTGAAGCGGGTCCCTGCGCCACAGAACATCACAAAACTGACTTTTTAGCAGCGCAAAGGGCCTCTTAAATGAGAGTGCTGAATGTTATCTGCTATGTCACTTTTACTGGTTAATGAACATCTTCCTAATTGTTCTATTTGTAATTTAATACTCTGTTATTTCTCAAGCACTGAATGTAACTAAACGAAGGCACCATTATGACTTCCACTCCAAAAACAGTTAACTGAAGCTCTTCTCCTACCAGTTGTGGCTCGCAATACTCACGGGTGGGGGAATGGGGTCGCGCGGGAGGGTAAAATAAAATAAAAACGTACATGACCGGGTCCCACGCCGCCTCTGCTCCGGGGCCGGGTCCCGCGTTTTCCTGCCCCTGAACAGGTACAGCCATACTCCCTCCCCTCCCATAAGCCAATCACAACGCTGCAATGGTAGCATTCAGATTGGTGCGGACAGCGCCCAGCCAGGCACCTGTAGGGAGGCCATTTTCTCTATGTCGGCTGTATGCAGCCTACATAGAGAAAATGTAGAGTGTGCATGACTGGTTTGGTCGGCCCCAGAGGGCCGACCAAACAGTCAGGGCCCACAACAGTGGGCAAAGCCACTCTTCCCGACCTGCCCGCCCCCAACCAGGCATACCCTGCCTTCTGCTTTCTCGCAGTGCGAGAAGCAGAAACATAAAATGGTATTTAAAATACCATTTTATGTTTCTGCTTCTCACACTGCGAGAAAGCAGTGGGGCGACGCTCCTCCACCCTAATGGAGGAGCCGCCCCTGGCCCCACCTCCCACGTTCGTTGGGTTGAGGGCCTCGAACGTCGCCCACCCCTCTATGACCACAACTCATCAACCAAGGCTGGCAACAGAATCTGTGACTGTTTATTTGTAGCCTTATGCCGTGTAATGTGCCGCCCTCCCCCTTGTATTGCGCAGTTTACATGGGCACAGCGTTCACGGATCCTTGCTTTGCGCTTCCCATGGTAATAAAGTACGAATGTCATATACATTAGGAACTATTTAACAGACACATTAGTTTATCCTCTGTGTTGGACGATGCCACTCTGCTGGTGTGTGTGTGTGTGTGTGTGTGGAGGGGGGGGTTATGGAGGGGTGACGGTTGATTGTCTGCGAAGGGTTTATTAAATTGCAATTACAGCCGGACGTTCCGTTGCATCTTTAAAGCAATAGCAATCAAGGTGAACTCCCAATGCCAAAAAAATACTTCCGCGCTCACCCAACTGCTTCAGGGGAGGGATGTTCTCGGGGCAGTGAGCTGGCAGCACCCAGCAGTGGTGGGAGAGGCCACTGATGGACAGAACGTCAGATCTCTACGGGCGGTGCGACAGGTTTCCTTCGAACTCCACCTTGTTGACGCCGCTACCCAGCAGTGGTCCGATTCTCACATAGTTGATCGCCGGAGCGGCGGATGTGCATAAAGAGACGTGTATGGAAACTGTGATCGTGAGCATAAGGACCGCCTGGGCAGCGGAGTCAGAGACGTGGCTAAAAAGTACAAAGAATTATGGTCACTATTTTGTCAGCATTTGACCGACAAGTAACTCCATATAAAATATAGTACACACCACAAATTAAAAATACATGAAACTTAAATTCATCTGTGGGGAATGCATTTTTTCTAGTAGGACAGTTCAGTTGGTTAATGTGATCACTTCTGATACCTGTGGGTGTAATCCGACAGTCACTGATTTGTTCCTGGTTGGTGCCCTGGGGAAAAAGTGATGTATAATTATTGTACTAAGAGGTCCAATCCTGTGACAGAAAGCAGTCACTAATATGTTAAGATTGATTGCACAAAGGCTGTCGTGAAACGTGAAAAAAGATTTTAAAAAAATATTTACAGTGATTTCAAATGTATCTGTTTAGGAATGTGCTCGTTGTAGCTAGTACAAGACTTTATTATAGGTTTTTCTTCAAAAGGATAAGTTCCAGATTCTATCGATTAAAACCACAGCTGGCTCAAGCAGCCTTCTGATTTGCCATTTAACAATTGCATTCATTTACATTTCTTTCAGGCTGCAGGCACCCTATATCATGGATGTCATTTAGGGGTCGCCAGAGGTCGTAGCGGCGACCCCTAGCTTGCCTTTGCGACCCCGGAGGTGGCAAAATCAGTGCCAGGAATATAGTCCCAGCTCATCCTTATGGACATTGGTTGGGGCTCCACTCGCTTTGTTTTCAGTCATTTATTTATTACACTAATATGTTTATGTTTATGTTTATTAAATTTGTATTGTGCACAAATACCCGAAGGTGTCTCGGCGCAGAGGAAATAGTGAATAATATTACATTAGTCACTATTAGTGTAATAAAACATGGAGCACAATTAAGTGTAAGACAACCTTCCCTGGGAGCTGAGGTAAGTTCCAAAATGCTTTTAAATGTCTATTACGTGTGTGTTCGCGGGTGAGAGGGTGTTCACATGAAAAAGAGTGTAAGTTAGTGTGAGTGTGAATGAAAGTGAAGGTCACAGGTCATCTGATCTCACTTCCGCTAACCCTGGCCTTTCGGTGAATTGACGTCCATGCCCGAGAGAAGGCTTGTTTCTTCTTTTGCTGCCTCCCTCTTCTTTCACTTGATGGAAAAGGAGACCTTTTCTCTCCCCTGTATACCTGCAGCAACTGTTATGTTCCGGAAGGTCCGCCCCTGGCGCCCCGGGCGTGGGGCGCGCTAGTCATGTGACTCCTGATAATAAAAAGAGGTCTCGCACGCACGCCGGCGTTCAGAGGCGCGCAGACCAAGCAACAAAGTTATTCCCAGTGTCCGACTGAGTTTATTCTAGGGCCACGTGTTAGGCCTAGTTAGGATTAGATGCCCCGGAGTGTAGGCCCCAGATTGATACCCCTAGGGCGATCACTTCCCATCTACAGGACACAACAGCAACTAAACCGTTCAGGAAAGCTTGTATTTTAAATAAAAAGTATGGGAACTGATTCGATCAAATTTATTACGCTTGGGAGCGTCATTCCCCCGTTCCCCTGCTCACGTCAACCTCTGCATTAAAGTAACTCCAAGAGTCCACAGTAAGTAAAATTGAGGCACACTGTTGGAAGACGGGCTATTTGTAATATAAAGGGGGCTGGGGAGGATGTCAGGGGCAGCAGAGGCTATGGTTTGGTGGGACGGGTGTGTTCTGTGCACCCTCGGTGCCATGGAGTGGGTAGGGCAGAGACCGAGATAGAGGCTGGGCAGCACGTCCAGCCTGAGCCTCCTGATTGTATTGGCTAATCAATACGGCCGGTAAACAGTGACGTAACTTGAGGGGGGCCCACCTGCAAGGTACATGGAGGCCCCATCCCCCCTCCGGGCTCACTTAGGAGCTCTCGGGCCAGGGTACATGGCTGAGGGGGCTCCCTGGAACTCAGGAGCCCCCCCCCCACACACTGCAGGGGCTGCGGAGGCCTTTGTTAAACCACTGTCGGTAAACTCAAGTCCAGTGTTCCCATACCTAAGAAATCTGGGTGCAGAAACACCGTCCGAGTTACAATTGGGCAGAGGGTTATACCACCTTCAAAAAACTGCTCAGCACAACCTATATTTGGGCCCCTTGTAGCAATAATTTATTGTTATAGGCCCAGGAATGGAAGTGACACCTGTAATGCAACTGCAGTTATCAAAGTTTGTGAAATAGACAAGAACCCAGGGAGCAAATAGGTATGGCTTCATTTTACGAATACACACTACAATATGTGCTTCTCGAGAACAATTTGTTAAATTTTGTTTCTGGTAAAGTTACCTCCTGCAGTTTGACTGGATAAAGCTAAGGGACAAAATCAGAGCAAATTCACTCTGCATCAGATTTATTGCATGATTAATAAGGGATGGATCAAGCAAATTTTGCTCTAGGTTAAAATGCATAATGATTTTTGTATTAGGGCACAAATCAAGAAAATAGCTTTTGAAACTGTAAAAATGTACATTACGGCCCAGATTTACTATTCTTTGACTTAGGGCAACACTGTTGCTGTGCTCCCTTATGACCGGCTGTGGGGACCCCCTGTGCCCCCACAGCCGGTCGCTCCTACCCACTGCTCTGCCGCCTGCCTGCTCGCTGCTGCCTGACGCCTGCCTACCGCTGGGTGTACTGAGTGACGCCGCTGCCTTCTGCCTGCTGCCTGCCTGCCTCGGAGGTACCGCCTGCCGCTCTGTGATCGCCGCTGCTGCCCCTTACTCACCCGCTGACCGCCGCCGCTGACCCGGTCACTTAACCCCCGTTCTCCCGCCGCCGCCCCACTCTCCTCCTCCTACTCCCGCCTCTGCCTCCAGACCCGCCTCCCCTCCCTGCCCATTGGCCACCCCGCCTGACCCTCCCTCCCGGCTCCTTACTTATGATGCCCCCCCCAGCGACCGCGCAGTGGACGTGCGTAGCGGGAGCACTGTTTGAGCGCCGAAGGTGCGCCAAAGGTAAGCCCGTCTGTGCCCGTCCGCGCCTGGACCGCACCCAGCGCCAGACCCCCTGGCCCCCGCGCCCGCCAGCCCCCCCGCAGGACCTACAACTTCGCCAAACTCATCGCGCTCAACACCGCCCGAGCCCCCGGATGCTACCAAGCATCCCCGCGACACACCCATGGACCCTTCGTCTGCCGATCCTGCAACTTCTCCTGCCACCGAACCTGCACCGCACCTGCCAAGACTGGAAGCAACAACCACCTCAAGTGCATCATGCTCATCACCCGCTCCATCCACCGCCACGCCGTGGAACTCTGGAACCTCCTCGACACCGCATCCACAGAAGTCGCCTTCCTCTCGGAAAACGGGATGAACGCCTCCTCAGCCCCCGACATCGCCATAGCCATCCCGGACGGCTACAAGATCATCAGGAGGGACCGCATCAACCAGACCGGAGGAGGCATCGCCATCGTACACAAGAGTGCCATTCGCATCTCGACTGACTCCAGCATCACATTCAGCGCCGCAGAACACCTCCACTTCCAAATCCATACCGACCCCAAGACGACCCTCAGAGGCACCCTCATCTACAGACCCCCGGGACCGCGTTCACAGTTCTGCGATGACATCACGGACTTGATCAGCCCACACGCCGTCCCCTCCACCGATTACATCCTCCTCGGGGACCTCAACTTCCACCTGAAGAACAACAACGACCGCAACACCACCACCCTGCTGGACAACCTCGCCAACCTCGGACTCAAGCAGCTGGTCAACACCCCCACCCACTACGCCGGCCACACGCTCGATCCTATCTTCTCCTCCAGCAAGCACGTCTCCTTCAGTCACTCCACCGTACTCAACTGTACAGACCACAGCTGCGTCCATTTCAGCTTCGCAAAGAACACGCTCCACCACCACCCGAAGCAGGTTCCCCACAGGAACTGGAGCAAGATCACCGCCGACCAGCTCGCCACCTCCCTCATCCAGAACCCACCCGTCAGAACAACGGACCCTAACACAGCAGCCTGCAACCTCACGCAGTGGCTGACCACAAGTGCTGACGACCTCGCCCCACTGAAGGACCCACTCACCAGACCCAGAAGCAAGAAGGCTCCCTGGTTCACAGACAAACTCAAGGACTCCAAGAAGGCCTGCCGCACCCTCGAGAAGACCTGGCTCCTCAACAAGACCACCGACAACATGACCGCCCTCAAACTCGCCACCCGCAGACATCACCAGCTCATCCGCACCACAAAGAAGAAATTTCTGAAGGAACGACTGGACAAGAACACCCATGACAGCAAGGAGCTCTTCAACATCGTCAAGGAATTCTCCAACCCCAGCACCGGCAACAACGACATCACCCCTTCACAGGACCTCTGCGACTCCCTCGCCTCGTACTTCCACCGCAAGATCTCCGACATCCACAACAGTTTCAGCGCTCAACCCCCGCACCCACCAGTCGAACCTACGCACCCAGCCGCCATCCTCCAGACATGGACCGAGGTGACCCCCGAAGACACGACAAGCATGATGAACACCATCCACTCCGGATCGCCGACCGACCCATGCCCCCACCACATCTTCAACAAAGCGGCCCCCACCATCGCACCCCATCTCCGAGACATCATCAACACCTCCTTCAACACAGCCACCTTCCCTGAGAGCTGGAAGCACGCCGAGCTCAGCGCACTACTGAAGAAACCAACAGCGGACCCGACCGACCTCAAGAACTTCCGCCCCATCTCGCTCTTTCCCTTCCCGGCCAAAGTCATCGAAAAGGTCATCAACAAGCAACTGGCCGCCTTCCTCGAGACGAACGGATCCCTCGACCCATCGCAGTCCGGATTCAGAGCCAATCACAGCACCGAGACCGCCCTCATCGCAGCCACTGACGACATCCGACCCCTGCTCGACAACGGTGAAACAGCGGCACTCATCCTCCTAGACCTCTCTGCTGCATTCGATACTGTTTGCCACCGCACCCTAGTCCAACGACTCAACAACACCGGCATCCAGGGGAAGGCCCTGAACTGGATCACCTCATTCCTCTCCAGAAGAACACAAAGAGTACGCCTCCCACCGTTCCGCTCGGAGGCCACCGAAGTCATCTGCGGCGTCCCACAAGGATCTTCGTTCAGCCCCACTCACTTCAACATCTACATGAAACCACTAGCTGCCATCGCCCGCAACCACAACCTGAACATCATTTCCTACGCCGATGACACCCAGCTGATCCTCTCCCTCACCAAAGACCCCGACACCGCCAAAGCGAACCTTCACGAAGGGATGAAAGACGTCGCCGAATGGATGAACAGCAGCCGCCTAAAGTTGAACACGGACAAGACAGAAGTCCTCATCCTGGGAACATCCCCCTCCGCATGGGACGACTCCTGGTGGCCCCCAGCCCTAGGCACCGCACCCAAGCCAACAGACCACGCACGCAACTTGGGCATCATCCTGGACTCCTCCCAATCGATGACCAGGCAAGTCAACGCCGTCTCCTCGTCTTGCTTCCACACACTCTGCATGCTCCACAAGATCTTCCAATGGATTCCCGCCGAGACAAGGAAGACGGTCACCCAGGCCCTCATCACCAGCAGACTGGACTATGGAAACACCCTCTACGCCGGAACAACAGCCAAGCTTCAGAAGAGACTCCAGCGCATCCAGAATGCCTCCGCCCGACTCATCCTGGACGTCCCCCGACGCAGCCACATCTCGAGCCACCTGAGAGACCTACACTGGCTCCCTGTCAACAAGAGGATCACGTTCAGACTCCTCACCCACGCACACAAATCCCTCCACGACCTGGGCCCTAGATACCTCAACGACCGCCTGACCTTCTACATGCCCACCCGCCAGCTGCGATCGGCGAACCTCGCCCTCGCCGTCGTGCCTTGCATCAAGAGAGCCACCGCCGGAGGAAGATCCTTCTCCTACCTAGCGGCTAAGACATGGAACTCCCTGCCAGTCCACCTGCGACTGACCCAAGACCACCTCGCCTTCAGGAAACAGCTCAAGACCTGGCTGTTCGAGCAGTAGCAGACCCCCCTCCCCATGCGCCTTGAGACCCTTCCGGGTGAGTAGTGCGCGATATAAATGCCATGATTGATTGATTGAAAGGGAGAGAGCAAAAATTAGTCATATCTTCTATAATGAGGTGAATTTTTTTCCCACCCCAGCCACCCCCAGCAGTGGCCTATTTATGGCAGCCATCCACCAATGTACACACCCTTGTGCCATAGTTGGGGCCACTAGAAATATGTGGCAGGAGAGGACAAAATAATGCACCAGGGTTGAGTAATTTATGCATCAAGAAAAGGCAAATTATGTTGCATAATGTGGCACATTTTGTAATTGTATCCTTTCATTATTTTCATAATTTTCAAACTTGGTAACACTGCCTGGGGATGGGTTGCACTTCATTAGTACCAATTTAATATCCAAATATAGCAATAAGCAACATAAAGGCGACAAGCCCAGTTTGCAAAGGGCCTTCCCCTACACGACAATCAGTCATTTTTAGTAACTTTTGAACCCGTTTGGTCTAGTAACATTTATTTTGCTAAAATCTATAGATGATGGATTACGTGGCATATGCGGCAAATCTATAACTATGTGAAAATCGCTGCGGACGCACAATTGCTGAATTCCAGTGGCCCTGGCATAGTGCATGGGTGTGTGCATTCTCTGAAGCATATACGTTTTATGTTGGATGGGATCCCTTCCAGTACAACAAATAGGCTTTAAGGATTTTCTCACTCTGTATCTGTGTTGTACAATGCAGCACACATGCAAAGATGGAAAAAAACAAGGAGAAATATAAACATTTTGGGCCTCATTTATGAGAAATGACGCATCGCTGCGTGAAATCAGCGATGCGTCACTTCTCAGTGCGCACCCCTTGCGTCATGATTGATGCGTCATATTTATAATATGACGCATCATGTCGCAAGGAGTTACAGATTCATCAGTATTTCTGACGTATCAATTGGCGCAAAAGTGACGCATTGCTGGAGTGTGTCACAAAAGTGACTCAACTCCAGCAATGTGTAATTTCACATGGAAGTCCCATGTTGATAGTGCCTGCGTCAGTCTTATGCCTGCCATGAAGCAAGCGTAAGATTTTGATGCATTAGCAGCCAAGAAATGGCGCAGTGAAATATTATTGATTTCACTGTGTCTCTTCCATGACCCTTTCTTGCGTCAAAACGCCCCTGTTGCATATATTATACCAGGCGCAGGTATAATGTGGCGCAGGGGTTTACAAAGTGACGCATCTACCTAGATGCGTCACTTTGTAAATATGGCGCAACAAGGTGCATTTTTTACGCCACTGGTGCGTCACAAAAAGTGACGCACCTGCGGCATAAAAGTGATGCACAGCCTCATAAATGAGGCCCTTTGTTTTGTTAGATCTACTTCGAAGAGTCCTTATTTGCGCTGGATACTAAATCCCACTCTTATATTTTGCGCCAGGTTTGCTTAACCAAAATGACCCGAATCTAACATAAATCTTTAGTAAATCTAGATCTACATCTCTGTTAAATAAATGAATGCGCGTGACGCTTTTTTAAAACAGAAAATCACGGCCCATCAATACATAAAAAAAAAAAATTAAGCACCAAGATAATTGCTTCCTTAATTATAAAGAAAAACAAAATATCTCCCATATTTCGTATTTTCAAAAGAGTAGAGCATATTATTTCCACCATTCTGTATCTTGTAAACTACAGGAACAAGTGTGATAACTCTGATTTCATAGTTTAAAAACCGAAAAAACTTTTCTAAAATTATCTGCTCATTTTTTGCATCAGTGAAAAACGTCATGTAATAAAGACTCAAAAGATCAAGGGATGGAGTGTATTGCTGGTCTACAACTTCAATGTGGAAGACAGATTCACAGTGGAATTATTACACATAGGGCCCGATGTAGGTAAACGCGATTTTCCGAATTCAAAATACCGAGGCGGGCCGAATCGGTATTCTGAAATCGGAAAACGAGATGTAGGGAAAAAAATGCGAATGAATACCTAATCGGTAGGCATCGGTAATGAGAATCGGTACGTTCCGAATCGGCACGGTCCGAATCGGAAAGTACCGAATCGGCTAACAACGAATCGGAAATTACCGATTCGGCTACCACCGAATCGGATAGTCCCGAATCGGCGAACACCGAATCGGTAAAAGCCGAATCGGTAAAATCCGATTCGGCAATCATAGATTCGTAGCCATGAAAACACACCCATGGCGAAAAAGCCCATAGGAATGCATTGAAGGAACCGAATCGGCTTTTACCGAATCGGATAATACCGATTCGGATTTTACCGAATCGGTAATATCCGATTCGGTAAAAGCCGATTCGGCAAAAGCCGATTCAGCCAATGAGGTGGCTCCCCCTCCCCCACCCAAACAGGGAGTGGCAACCCTGGCAGGTGCAGCTAATTAAGAAGTTTCTGGAGAGCCAGCCTGAGCTCAACACTCACAGTTAGCAGCAGTGGGAATAGGAGGTTGCCAACTGAACTGAAGAACATGGCAGAGCAGTCAGAAAGCCAGAAGTCCTCCCAGAAGAGGAAGCCGAAGTTCACCACCACCGAACTTCAGGTGCTGGTCGAGGAGGTGGTGAGGGTGCACCGCCAGCTGTTTTGCAAGCTGTCCCTCAACGTGCCGGACAGCACCAAGAGGAGGATCTGGGCCGAAATCGCCCAGAAGGTGAATGCTGCGGGTGTCACCCCCAGGTCCATAGAAGAACTCAAAAAGAGATTCTATGACATCCGCAGCCTCACAAAAAGGAAGATGGCTGAGATACAGAGGCAGGCTGGAGGCACTGGAGGAGGCAGGAACCCGGCGCCACCCCTCACCGAGCTGGAGGAACTGGTCTCCAGCACCATTGAGAGGGAGAGTGTCAGTGGAATCGGGACCCTGGACAGCTCTGCGAGAGCTACAGCTACAGGTAAGAAGCATGGGCATCATGACACACCCTACCAGACACCTCCCCATTAGACACAATGCATAGGCAAACCCCAGCACAGTACTGTCACCAACATACAAGAGGCAAGCATCATGGTACATGTAGTCAGCAGAAGTTAGCTAAATATGGCAGTGCAGAATCACAAGACAGGAAACAGTGTGACACAGTGTAAGGAGATGCAAGGACATGTGGAATGCTATAATTGTACTGACTGTAATACATCGGCACTCAGTTTACAAATGCTTCTTTGTACCTAGGGGCCCCATCAGGCGGAACAACATTGACATCAGAGGGAGCAGCACCGTCTGACACTGCAGTCGCAGGGCCGAGCACAAGCCAGGCTGGCCAGGAGGAGGAGGAGGAAGGAGACACCCTAGGGCTAGGTATGGAGGGAGACCTGGTCATAGACTTCGATGCACTGCACTCCCCACAAATGGCCAGCACACCCCCCTTGCAGTTCTCCCCAGAGAACTCCCCTACAAGGGACACCATTCCGCCTACACCAGCTCCTGCCACAACCATGGCCTTGCCACCTGTACGACCTGTCCTGGGAGCAGGGGCTCAGGGACCGGCCAGCTCCACACCCCCACCAGTGGCACCCCAGCCCACTCAGCAGGCCGGAAGCAGCAGTGCCCGGCGCCGTACCATCACCACCACTGCTGCACCAGCACGGGAGGGCAGTGTATTCCTGGGCCTCGAGGGACAGATGGTGAAGATTCAGAGGCAACAGGCAAGATCCACTATGGCCTGCCAACGCCAGCTCCTGCAGCACAACCTGCAGATGGGAGAGTTGGTCAAGGGATTCCAGGCCGTCGTGGAATCGAACAAGGAGGTGGCAGCAGGGTTAGGCAGGCTAACCACTGCCATCACCTACTCATCTAGCAGACAGGAGGAGCATGAGCTGGTGCGCAGGCGGGATGCCCGGGTGCTGAACCGCGCCATGGGCCGCCTTGCTGCGGCGACGGCACAACTGTGCCATCGCAGCGCCAACCAGGAATCTGTCCTTAGTCAGCATACGGCTGAGCTCACAAGGGGGATGGCCCGGATCACCACTGCTATGGAGGCCATGATTATTTCGAACACCGCCTCCAATCCTGCCCTGGACCTGGGTGATGCTGGGGACAGCAGCAGCCGCAGCAGCAGCCGCAGCAGCCCGGCCAGCGCTGCGTCTGAGCCACGGAGGAGCACCAGGCGCTCCGCTGATGCTGCTGGGCATTCAGAGGGGGCTGAGGGACACCCCAGTGGGTCTGGCAAGCGGGCAAAGAAATAGCCTTGCAAGGGCGGGTGAGGCAACCTGAACCTTGGACTTTATTTTATTTCCCATACACCATTTTTTGTTGCACATCAGTGCTGTAACTGTGTTGCAACACTATTAAAATTTGTTTTTTCAAATCAACATTTTGCTGTCTTTGCATCTGTACTCAGTCAGAAATAGTTCTCAGTGATCTCCTCACGTCTGTATCTGCCATCACTTGGCGTACACACCCCAGCTGGCTGTGTCAGTGGCACAGCTTCGTCGTCGTCATGGTCCTCGTAGTCAGACAACTCCACCTCAGTGCCCTTCTTCACCGCAAGGTTGTGTAACATTGCACATACAGCTATGATCTTGCAGCAGGTGATGGGGGTATACTGCCTTGCACCTCCACTCTTGTGCAGGCATCTGAATCTACTTTTCCAGATGCCAAAGGTCCGTTCGACAACATTCCTTGTGCGTATGTGGGCCTGGTTATACCTCCTTTGGCTGGGTGTGGAGGGGTTGAGGTAGGGGGTGAGTATGAATGAGCGGAGGGCATATGCACTGTCGCCTGGAAGAGAAAGGGGTCACATTAGACACATGCATACATGTATTCCACCTACCTACTATGTGTAATGGGGGTCTGATGATGTGTCTCACCTAGGAGGTATCCTTCTCCAAATTCGCCAGCCATCAGCCGTGCATATATGCCGCTCTGTTGGAAAATATAGGAGTCATGGGTACTCCCTGGAAATTTTGCTACCAGGTCTGTGATGGTGCACTTTGCATTGCAGATCACCTGCACGTTGATGGTGTGTGTAGACTTGCGATTGCGGTATATGTATTCGGTGTCCGCTGGTGGGCAAATCGGAATGTGCGTGCCATCTATGCAACCGATGATTTGTGGAAATTGTGCCATCTGGTAGAAGTCAGCTTTGGTTTGTAGCAGTTCTGCGTGGGTTGCAGGGAAAGAGATGTATTGGTCCATCCTGTGTATCATGGCGTCAAGGAATGTGTGGAAGAACCTTGACAGGCTGCTCTGGCTCACCCCTCCTGCTGCTGCTACACCACTTTGATAGCTGCCAGACGCTAGCAGGTGTAGGCTGCATAGCACCTGGATGTGCGCAGGGATGGCGTGTGCCCTTGGGGTGTGGTGGTCCAAGAATGGCTTGAGATCCCTGATGAGCTCAAGTATGGTGTCAGAGTCCAGCCTGTATCTCTGTAGTATCTCTGCCTCTGTGAGCATGAACAGGGTTATCCTCTGTCTGTAGACCTGTTCATTTCTTAGCCATTCCCTCTGTCCTTCCTGCTGTAGCCGTAGCCGCCTCGCAATGACATAGAAAGCTGCCATCCTGCAAGTTGCAATGCATTTTGGGACTGTTTATATGGGTTGGAGTTGGTTACCACCTGATTGCAATCCATGGTAAATACCGAGTGAATTCTACCGATTTTGAGCCGATTTCGGTGTTTCTGTGCCTCCCTACATCTCCCCAACTGTCGGAATCGGGGAATTTCCCGATCGGCGATTCATACGAATCGGCATGTTTTCCGATTCGGCTCATGTCCGAATCGGTCTTTCTACCGATTCGGTACATGGACCGAATCGGTGATTTTCCGAATCGGTGTCACTAACGAATCGGTACATGGACCGATTCGGTGATTTTCCGATTCGGTGTCACTACCGATTCGGTACATGGACCGAATCGGTGATTTTCCGATTCGGTGTCACTAACGATTCGGTACATGGACCGAATCGGTGATTTTCCGATTCGGTGTCACTAACGATTCGGTACATGGACCGAATCGGTCTTTGCATCCGATTCGGTGTTTTTCCGATTCGTTACATATCCGATTTTCGGTATGTACGTGTCGGATTCTTTCCCATTCGGTACTCATTCCGATTCGGTTTTCACTCCGATTCTTTATGTTTTTTGTTCCCTACATCTCGATGGCTGTTTACCGATCGGTAAGGGCCAAAAATCGGTATTTTCGGCCGTTACCGATCGGTAACGCCCTACCTACATCGGGCCCATAGTGAAAATAAAAATTAATTGAATCAAATAGTTCGAACTAGGAACGTTAAAGGAATGTAGCAGAAGAGACAAAGTTCTAGATATTAGAAAGAATGTTAAACGCATAATTTAATTATTGAATTGTAGCAGGAATAATGGAGGGAGAAAAGAACGGAGGTTCTGATTGGAGGGAGTTGTACTCCAAAAATTAGGCCTGAACTATTTATTTTCACAACCACTAAAAAAAAATCCCTATTTTCATAATGCATATTGCAAAATTCCATGAATTTCTTGGCTGTAGCATTTTGCATTATATTATTTTATCCAGAGATTGGCTTGAGTAGAAAATAACAAGGGGATCAGAAAATATCTTACTCAAATCAGTCCCTTTCTTGGCTTCTAGCGCGATGTTCGCACAGTCTAGAAAAACTGTGCCTGAGTCTTGTGGCTTCATTGTACAGTAAATAACAAATGGTGGTATAACCATACTTATTTAATAATATATATATATATATATATATATATATATATATATATATATATATATATATATATATATATATATATATATATAGAGAGAGAGAGAGAGAGAGAGAGAGAGAGAGAGAGATTTCCTCACTCAGCAACACCTTGCAAGGAACCACAACACTTTGTTCCGGCCTCAAAATAATTTATTGGGTCAGCTTCAAGCTAACCCAATAACTTATTTTGAGGCCGGAACAAAGTGTCATAGTTCCTTGCAAGGTGTTGCTGAGTGAGGACATTTCGTCATATTGGAGGACCAGTACTTGGGTGGCCCATTTTTGCCGCCCATTGGTTTTGGTAGGCGGCGGCTTTTCCTGAGTGTGGAGGAGTGAAATATATATATATATATATATATTCACTGAAAAAACCATAGGTTTTACACAGGTTATAGTTAGGAAGTAGCATTTAAAAAACCTATGAAATTCACAGAAAAAACCATACGTTTGACACCAGTTATAGTTAGCTGGAAATTTTACTGACATAAAACCAATGAAATTCCACGTTATAGTTAGTTGGACTCACTATAACTTGCGCGTGTAATGCACTGCTGATGACATTACATATTACATCACTCATGACATGGTCAGTGACATCACTTATGACATCACTGAAGACAGACCTCCTTTAAGTGTAATGTAACCCTTAAAACACATATTGGAAAATAGAAATTAACATTTTCCAAAAAATGGAGATACCCATACCAGTTACAGCAACCAATTCAGTAATTCCATCATCTATATACACATTCTGTCATTCACCAACAGTTCTATATAGTCACTCATACATATACTCACTCATCATATGTAGTGATACACCTATACATTCTGATACACACCGACAGTCATCCAAAGTTACTCACACACATACTCACACATGCAAATAAACTATTGAACATCCATTTATTTGCATATACATCTATACACACACTACCACGTTAGTTCTAAGGAAACTTATACATACTTACTCTCTTAAACAATCACTTATAGAATCACATACTTATTTAAACAGAAACTCATTCAATCTCTCACTCTCACATATACTCACTTATATACATCAATAATCACATATACTAGATTAAAACATATGTAGTTACTGATAAAAACAATAATAAGACAGTCATTTACTTACTAACACAAACATATACACACTCATCCACCCATACAGTCCTGCACATATGTTGTCTTCAAAAAACATAGAAACAGTCAGTCAGTGATTGATGGATCTATATCATAAGTAACACCCCCACCAAACCATAGAGATACTGATACTAAAAAAACATCTAATAACCCATATACACACACATGTAGGTACTCATCAACCCATGCAGCCACTTATTCACAAAGTGAAACACTGATACATATATTGAAATATTTAAACATTACTCGCTAATATATGTATTCAGTAAGATACACTTAATAAGCCAGTTATCCAATCATTTCTTTTAAAAAAAACATTCATTAAGACAATA
Organism: Lissotriton vulgaris; assembly: GCF_964263255.1. Taxonomy (NCBI): domain Eukaryota; kingdom Metazoa; phylum Chordata; class Amphibia; order Caudata; family Salamandridae; genus Lissotriton; species Lissotriton vulgaris. The sequence continues at coordinate 530,346,175 of NC_141697.1, forward strand.
ATTTAAACATTTATTCTTCCCTCCACCTCCAGGTTTTTTAAATGCTAGTTCCTAAGTATGAAATCACATTCGTAACTAGATAGTGTCACCGCCTACACGTCCTAAGAAGCGCATGTAAAGTCATGTGACTTGAAAACAACACTTGCAATTGGTTCTTAGTAGTTTCTGTTCTGGAATTTACACGAAGCACTCCACCCACTTTCCTCACAATCTTTTCTACTCTGAAGAGACAACAACGTCGAGCATCTTCCGGAAAACTTTGCTGAAATGGCTTCCCTTCCGCATTCATCTTCCGAATCTGAAGGAAATGAGCGACCACCATTAAGAAGAAAAAAGGAATCTTTCATTTGGCAATTTTTTACTTATCCTGAAGATCAAAAGAAAGTGAATGCGCCAAAAGTAACCTGCACGATATGCAATTCGGAGCTCTCAAGGGGAAATCCAAATAAAAAATATTCCTTTTCTATACACACCATGCAGCGGCATGTTAAACAAAGGCATCCTGAGCATTATGCAAAAGCATCGACAAGAGCCCTGGCCACGCTATTACCATCAGAGGTGGCCAGCACATCTTCTGGTGGACGACCTGTATCTCCATCGAGTGCTGAGATGGACTTGAGACCATATCTTGCGAAGGTCCATATGAAGTGCAACGAGTGTGGAGAAATTCTTTTGTATGGAGAGCAGAGCCTCGTTCTTATTAAACTCAAAATTGAAAGTCACAAATGCCCCAAGAAAAGATAAATTTCTTCACTTCATTTTCATAGTATTACATACTGAAAAATGTAGTACCAACTTTAAGAAATCGAAAGCATCATAACACTTCTTTCCCAAAAAAAAAAAAAAAAAGAAAAGTTCTTTTCAGAACTAACTCTTTCTACCAAAACGTGCTCCAAGAGCATATTATGAGATGTTTTTTCGCCGCTTTATTTTAGTGCGAGACCGGGTGCGCGCACCCTCCTATCGCGTACAGGACCTGAGACTTGCATGTGAAGTCATGTGACTTTTAAACAACACTTCTAATTGGTTCTTGGTAGTTTCTATTCTGGAATTTACACGCAGCACTCCACCCACTTCCATCACTTTATTTTGTACTCTCAAGAGAGAACAACGTACTGAAGGACTGGGTTATTTAGAACCCAGCGGTGCCAGGGCACAACACCTGAAACCTTCGTGGGTAACCTGCTCCGGCGTACGAATCACAGAGACACGGGACACTTCCTTCGGCGTCAAAGATTCAAGGGTTTATTTGCTGCAGGGAAACACAGAAATCACGGAAGTACAACAAGTGTAGTTCAGAGCGTCTGCTTCAAATTGGTTCTGCGGATCGCTCCTTTTATACACGATTTTCCCATTGAGTTGCATTGAACACAAAAGTTTATGACCCGGTTCCCATAATTATTCCCCAGAGGGGTCGTTTTGGTCACTTTGATACACATAAGGCCCGGAACATAAGTGCGGAAACATTTGGTGGTTCCCAACTGTAAAAACCCATCTTCCCAACATTAGTGCATTCCAATCGGCAATAAAAACAGATCAAATTGGGAACGAGAACAGGTGTAGAGGAAGACGGAGACAGTGGGGAGATCGGAAAGGGTGTAAAAGGGGGGGGTATCGAGAGACACGAGATACAGGCATCAAAGGGACGTGCTTAATGAGATGCACGGCTAAGACAATGAACCGGCACGGCGAGATGAGCCTCGAGCGGGGCCATCTGCCTTACAATATCATCCCCCTCATCATAAAGACACTTACAAAAGACATGTGTCTTCCGCAAATATCTTGGGAGTCCCAGGGTCGCGAAGCGGACATCGTCCGTTCGCTGGCTACTTGAGGGCAAGAGACAAAATGGATGCCGTATCTAAGATGGAACCCGTGGGTACAGATAGAAATGCCCACGTAACAAATGAACGGTTTAGGTTAGCACAGCGAAACTGCGCACACTTACTAAACTCGTCATTTGCGGTTCATAGAGACCGGACTCGACCATATTCGTGCGAGTCGAAAACACCACTTACAATTGTCACGGAACCTCAGTCCAACATCTTCCCGAAGACTTCGCTGCAATGGCTACCGTTCCGCATTCATCTTCCGAATCTGAAGGAAATGAGCGACCACCTTTGACAAGAAAAACGGAGGCCACGCTATTACCATCAGAAGTAATCAGCACATCTTCCGGTGGACGACCTGTATCTCCATCGAGTGCTGAAATGGACTTGAGACCATATCTTGCGAACGTGCACATGAAATGCACGAACTGTGGAGAACTTCTTGTATACGGAGAGCAAAGCTATACTCTAATTAAACACACAATTGAGAGTCATAAATTTCTTCACTTTATTTGGATAGTATGACATACTGAAAAATGTCGTAGCAACTTTAAGAAATCAAAAGCATCATAACACTTGTTTCCAAAAAAAAAAAAAAAAAAAAAAAGTTCTTTTCAGAACTAACTCTTTCCACCAAAACATGCTCCAAGAGCATATTATGAGATGTTTTTTCGCCGCTTTCTTTCAGTGCGCAACCGGGTGCGCGCACCCACCTATCGCGTACAGGCATCGAGACACGCATGTGCAGTCATGTGACTTTAAAACAACACTTCCAATTGGTTCTTACTAGTTTCTATTCTGCAATTTACACGGAACACTCCACCCACTTCCCTAGAAAACCAGTTTATCGAAAAACTTTTAAAGCCTCCTCTTATGAAATATTCGACATCAATCACATAGCAGAGTACTAAATAGCACTATATACACTCCGTCCCTTAATTATAAGAGGCTTATTGCTATGTAAAAGCAACTTTTGTTTTCATGCGATAATGTGAAATGCTGAGCCTGTTACACAATTTGCTTTCACATATATGTTACTATTCTCCTTCGAGCACTAACACCGTAGAAAATACCACCAATAGCGGTGATATTTTTTACACCGAGAACGGGCGATTTGTATCGCTTAGAGCCCTTACAATTATAAAGTTTTATTTCCTAAGTCTCTGATCTCCAACTGTGCAACGTGGCTCCCATGTGTGTCGTAATAAGGTCCATAAACAAAAACTACAGGGCCAGCATTATAAACATGCACAGAACCACAAAACGACAAGAGCCACCATGTTGATATATATCCTTAATATAATAAACCTCTGAGAATAAATACATATTTCCGTGGCACCCCATAACACAAATGTGGCGTCCTCTGACTCTGCTCCATTACCAGACACCGTAACTCCCCGCCCCCCTCACTTTTCACTAAACTCCGCACTCCACCCCACCCGGACCCCCTATTACAAACCCCCAACCTACCCTCCCTGCCCAAACCCACCATGAACCTCAAACCGCCCCTAGAAAACTTATAAGACACAGGATTACTAAAACTCAAAGAATACGCAACAGGCAGATAATGTAAATAGTACATAAAGGCACATATTTTTTCCATAATACTATTTAAAAACATGTTCTATTTTTTATAAATCTATCATGCATCTGACCCTCTAGAACTGCTTTCAAAACGTGAACTATAAACCTCTACTTTTCATTTTCAAACCATACACTTTCATCTGACCCTCTAGAACTGCTTTCAAAACGTGAACTATAAACCTCTACTCATTTTCAAACCATACACTTTCAATTACATTATTTTTTTTTCACAATTCATGTAATGTTACACACCTTTTCTAAAATACACCAGTCCCTATCATTTATAAGGATTTATTTTCAGTCTTCATCAGTGACACTTTCTTAACATATAATAGAAATCACTGTAACTTTTTAAACGACAATGCTAACGCGGTAAAAATAACCCTTCATTTGCTTTCCTTTAAGAATGTAGACTATGTACCCCACGCATGCGTTTCTTGATCTTTGTATTTGGCAGCGAATACCGACCTTGAATCGGAAGACATGAACAAGACCGCCATTGTCACATTTAAAACTGAACGTTGCATCTGCTCACACACATATCTTTCACTAAGCTAACATTCACAGAAAACAGCATTGATGTAAAAAAAAATTGACCTTGCTTTACAACTCCCTCAAATCACTCCCTTATTTTTTAACGCATCCTCCAGTTCAAAAAAAGCTACTTTTTTGATAACTACTAAGCAATATATAAGTGACTAGACTCCTAGAAAATGTATCAAGTCATTCTGCGCCTCTCCACTGCATAGCCTGCGACCTAATTCTGTGGAGTTGCTATACAACCAGCGGTGCTGCGCCGTTTCCTTTACCATCTTGGGAAATTCAAAATGGATGTCCCTCCTGCCTTCGCAAACGAGCCGGGCCACTTAGAACTATTTCGACAGAGAATGCTTCTGTACTACGGCACCTTACCACTCTCAACTTTGAATACTTCATATCGATTATCATTTCGATATTCGTATTTCACCTGTGTGCAGCCTGTATTTCATTGCCTGAGCTGTGATTTCACGTGGGCCCTGGATTTATGTCTCTGCAATTTGGTACCTCCTGAACCGAATTACAATCACCTCATGAATCCGTTACTTGATCATGAACAGCTTTGTTACAACGGAGGGTTTATGGCCTGTGCAGCAATACAAGGAGTTCTGGGTCATTGGAATATATTCGCAGCGGCGCAAGATTTCCTAACAGAGAGCTACATCGAAAACCCACTGAGCTGCCCAATGATGGTAAAAGACGCTCCAATAATGACAGATCATGAATGCTCCTTTGATCTTCTCAATTGGATGGCTGACATGTTTTTAGATGATAACAATGATTTCATGTTAGAGGCACTTGCTGCATACTTTGCCTACACAATGGACGGTTAACTCTTTCCTAACAGCGAGCTACATCGAAAACCCACCGACCTGCACTCTGATGGTAAAAGAGGCTCCGATTATAACAGATTATCAGTACTGCTTTACTCTTTTCCATTGGATAGCTGACATACTTTCAAATGATAAAACTGATTTCCTGTTACAAGCAGAAGCTACCTATTTTGCCTAAACAATGCTTCAATAACTCTCATACAAGCCATTGACGTCCTCATTTCCTTTTGGTTTTCTATATTCTTCACGTTCTTTTCCATATTTTCTTTTGAAGAACAGACCTATTTGCTTTACTAACAGTGGGCATTATGATTTCGTGTTGTTTGACAGCTGATTCATAAAGTAATGATGTATAACCACTTGCATTTTCATATATCGTTCCTAAACTGAAAGGCCAGAGACCTTCTTCCATTTATTAAAATATAATATACTTCCTTATAAGAGTGTACAATGTTTTTTTCCAACTATATTCATTTTTCTTCAACTATAGCGTTTGTATTCCATGTACTACTGACAATACCAATTACTGTGTTTTTTGCAATTTCTGTACTCATATTACATAATGATTTGCCTTTAAAACAGTACATTTCTAAATAAACATTTCAAATATTCACGGTTTCTCTTTTAATCCATAATCTCAACTGAAATGATTTCATATTGAAAAACTATTCATGGGCTCCACATAACCTTAACTGCAGACACTGAAGACCTTATTTATAAAGACCTTCCGCCGCCATTGCCTCATTTTTTAAAATGGGAAAAAGTAACGCAGCGGTGGCGCAAGGCCTTCATAAATAAAGTCCTGAATGTTTTCTTTTCTCGACCTCAGTTACTGATACTAGAACCTGCAAGCCAATTACGGCCCGCAAACTCTTTCTTAGTAGGTCGCGCACCGTAAAGACAGTTATACCACTGTTAACATTTTTTTTTTACTGTTACTAAGCACCGACACAGTTCCGCTTTACTCAGAGTTAATCACTGCTCCCACGCTTTTACAGGCCAGACGCTATGTCGTATTTCTCTCCTTATCACCCTTTCATCTCCACAATAACAAACAGTTCTCCGCCTGCCACCAGAGAACAGACTCAGATGCAGAGGCACCAAAGAGTGAACCCATCACCAACTGCCATCTCCAGCTGTTTCCATGGTTACCACTCATTCTGCACCTTGCTGAAGGCACAGGTCAAAAGTTCATGTCTTAACGTTCTACAACAAACTAAGAACACTATTTTCCCTCCAGAAACACCTGCCAATACACAGCTCTGTTACATATCTTGTTTTTTCACACCCAATAGTACTTTTCGTTTAACATAAACATTAACATGGAACGTACTGTTCAATCTCCACTTGTTACAATCAACCAATCATTTTTATTTTTTAAACCACACCCAGCCTCTTCCTTTTTCTTTATTTAGAATTTCAACTTCTAACTACCATTCCACTTCCAGAACCGATCGGAGGACGACTACAAATCCCTTGAAAATGAAGGTCTGGCTAATAGGACACAGCTATATTCACTGGAGTGAAAAATATGCAGTAAGCAGACGAATTTGCAACCTCGGCTTACCAAATGTACACATAACATGGATTGCCAAAAGAGGATTGAAATGTCACCAATTGATTCCATTGGTGAAAACTTTTATGCATCTCCCAGAACCAGACCTTATAATTGTGCACTGTGGTGGGAACGATCTAGGGACAATCACTGGGGTAGGTCTGGAAATGCTTCTAAAAGACACCTTTCGACAATTGATGACACTTTATCCTCGATCTGCCTTGGTATATTCCAATATATGCCAAAAACAGAAATGGAATTGGTCCAATCAACATTGTGCACAATTTGAGAAAGCAAGGAGACATGTAAATAAATCTGTTTCTGCGTTCCTCAGAGATTATAGCATGGGTTCTATTTACCACAACAACTTGCGATACCACATGCAAGACGTCTATAGGAGAGACGGTGTTCATTTCACGAATGAGCGAAACAGAATCTTCCTCTGCAACATCAGGCTCTGCATCGGTACTTACTTATAAATGCAGAAAACACTCAATTAACACAAGGGCTCTTTTCAGAGCCACCTTATATCTAAGCACTCAAACTTCTGATTTATCTCCATTTTCACACTCTTGTGAATAGGTGTGCGCGACCGGGTGCGCGCACCCCGTTATTTTTTTCCCGAAAAAAAATATATCTTTTCGCGTTTAAGGGCCTTACTGCACACCCCGAGAAAACCTACGCAGCAAGACAATCTCTACCTTCTCCCCTTTCCATTTTTCAACGCTTTGAAATGAACAATATATTTACTCGCAGTGACAAAATGGCGGAGAAAACTTCCTGATTTCCTTCGAATCGAACGTTAACAGACGTCACGCAGCAAAAAAAAATTCCGCTCACGCGCAGCCGCTTGGGTGCGCGCACGTGTGCGCGCCTATAGATATATAATTGACTTTAACTTTAATTTTCTCAACAACTACTGAACGGATTTACACCATTCCAAAAAAAGTGTAATCTGCGAACAAGACTCTACAGTTTGGCAAATTTCTTATAAATCCATTCAGGCGTTCGACCTGTAGCCGAGTCTAAAGGTCCTATGGAAAATAACATGGAGAAAACACGTTTTGGGACCCCCCTTATATCTCAGCCCCCACTTGACCAATCCCCCCAAACTTTCAGGGAAGGAGCGCAGCGGACCGAACCATCTTCTTTGAGAAATTCGCAAAGACTCATCCACCAGGGCCAAAGTTATTCCAAATAGAATGTTGAGTATTTCCTATGGAAACTAGGTCCTAACTATAACTACCTACTGGCGACCGCCAGTAGGTAATATATATATATATATATATATATATATATATATATATATATATATATATATATATATATTTGTTATATATATATATTCACTGAAAAAAGAAAAAGTTTCAGTTGGGCTTGGATTTTACTTGTGTAAAAGCAGTGAACATTAGCAGTTATAGTTACCTGAGCTAACTATAACTCACCTGGCGCTGTGGCCGTCTGTATCAGTGTGGGAGTGGGTGCCAGAGAGACTGTATGGATGTGTGAGTGGGTGTTTGAGTGGTTTAATAGGTGAATAATTAGGTGTGTGAGTAGCTGTATGGGTGAGTGAGTGACTGTGTGAGTGGTTTTATTGGTGGGGGAATGTGTGTGTGAGTTGCTGTGTCAGTGACCTTGGAGGCTTTGTGAATGGCTCTATGGGTAGATGAGTGTGTTTGTGAATGGCTGTATGGGTTACTGAGTGGCTGTGTGAATGGCTCTTTGGTTGAGTGACTGGGTGTGTAAGTGGATGTATGGGTAAGTGAGTGGCTGTTTGACTGCGTTTATGGATGAGTGATTGGGTGTGTGAGAGGCTGTTTTGCACAGTAAGTATTTGTGTGAGTTGCCCTATAGATGAGTGAGTGGGCGCATTAGTGATTACACTGATGTGTGAAAGGGTATGCAAGGGGTTTTGTGGATGAGTGAATGAATGTACAAGTGGCTGTATGGGTGAGTGAGTAGCTCTGTTAGTAGCAGTATGGATGAGTGCGTGGCTGTGTGAGTGGCTGTATGGGTGAGTGGGTGGTTGTGTGAGTGGCTGTATGGGTCTGTGAATGGGTATGTGAGTGGTTCTGTGGGTGTGTGAGTGCTATATGGGTTTCTGAGGGACTGTGTGAGTGGCTTTATGGGTGAGTGTGTGGTTGTGTGAGTGGCTGTATTAGTGAGTGAGGGTGTGTGTGTTAGTGGTTGAATGGGTCTGTGAATGGGTATGTGCGTTATTGGGTGGATGTGCGAATGGGAGTATGAGCGGTTGTATGGGGTGTGAGTAGGTGTGTGAGTAGTTCTTTGGATGATGTCATCAGTGATGTCATTTGAGATATCATGAATGATGTCATCAATGATGTCACTGGCCATGCCCTGAGTGATGTAATATGTGAGGTCATAAGCAGTGCATTGTGAGGGCATAAGTTATAGTTAGCTCAGGTAACTACCTGCTGAATTTCACTGGTTTTATGCGAGTGAAATCTGAGCCTAACTATAACGTCCCTGTAACCTTTGTTTTTTCCGTTGAATTTGACCGTTTACATTTTTTTTATTCCCTAACTGGAACCTGGAACCTTCGAGAGTGGGTGTGTGAGTGGCTGTATGGGTTTGTGAGTGGGTGTGTGCGGACTGTATGGATGCATACATGGCTGAGTGAGTGGATGTAGGAGTACCTGTGTGGATCTGTGAGTGGGTGTGTGATTGTCTGAGTGGGTCTGTGAGTGGGTGCATGAGTATCTGTGTGGGTCTGTGAATCGATTTGTGAGTCTCTGACTTGGTCTGTGAGTGGGTACATGAGTGTTTTTGAAGGTTTCTGATCTCTACTTTTTATCTTTTTGCATGTTTCTCACCTCTATTATGCCTCTTTCTACTCATTTCTCACCTTTATTTTACATTTCTGCTCATTACTAACCTTTATTGTGCCTCTTGCTGCTTGTTTCTGACCTCTATCTTGCCTCTTTTTGCTCATTTTGCCTGTTATTTTCCCTCTTTCTGCTCACTCCTGACCTTTATTTTTCCTCTTTTTGCTAGTTTCTGACCTTTATTCTGCCTCATTCTGCGAATTCCTGACCCTTATTCTGTCTCTTTCTGCTCATTTCTCACCTTTACTTTGATTCCTACTGCAAGTTGCTGACGTTATTTTGCCTCTTCCTGCTCGTTTCTCACCTTCATTTGACCTCTTTCTGCTTGTTACTGACCTTTATTCTGCCCCTTTCTGATTGTTTCTGACCTTTATTGTGACTCTTGCTGCTGGTTTGTGACCTCTATTTTGCCTCTTTCTGCTTGTTTCGGACCTTTATTCTACCTCCTTCTACTCATTACTGACCTGTGTTCTGGATCCTTAAGACTTTTGTTCTGTCTCTTGCTGCTAGTTTGTGACCTCTATTTTGCCTCTTTCTGCAAGATTTTTACCTTTATTCTGCCTCTTTTTAGTTGTTTCTGACCTTTATTTCGCCTCTTTCCGCTCAATTCTCACCTTTATTTTGCCTCTTCCTGCTCGTTGCTGACCTTTATTTTGCCTCTTTCTACTGGTTTCTGATCTCTACTTTTGATCTTTCATCTTGTTTCTCACCTCCATTATGCCTCTTTCTACTCATTTCTCACCTTTATTTTATCTTTCTGTTCATTACTAACCATTATTCGCCTCTTTCTGCTAGTTTCTGACCACTATTGTGCCCCTTTCTGCTCATTTCTGACCTTCATTCTTTCTCTTTCTACACTTTTCTCACCTTTATTTTGTCTCTTTCTGCTCATTGCTGACCTATAATTTTGCCTCTTTCTGCTCATTGTTGACCTTTATGCTTCCTCTTTCTGTCCATTTCTCAGCTTTATTTTGCCTCTTTCTGCTTGTTGCGGACCTTCATTTTGCCTCTTTCTGCGCATTGCTGATCGTTATTCTGTTTCTTTCTGCTCATTTCTGACCTTTATTCAGATTTTTCTGCTTGTTTCTCACTTTTATCCTGCCTCCTTCTGCTCATTACATACATTTATTTTGCTTCTTTCTGTTAGTTTGTGACCTTTATTCTGCATCTTTCTGCTCGTTTGTCACCTTTATCTAGCCTCTTTCTGCTTGTTTCTGACCTTTCTTCTACCAGTTTCTGGCTCCCCACCTCCTGCAGGAGCCGTCATTGCTCTGCACGGAGGAAGCTCCTGGAAATGCAGCACCCTGTGTGCGAGAGCACAGATTCACCTGTGTTTTGCCCGCATGTCTGTGGGCAGGGAATGACATAGCAGCAGCTCGCTGTGGGGTGGCTGTCCCCACGGACATTATTGGCTAAAGGAGGTGGGCCCCATTGCCCCCCTCCTTTGATTTTCAAGGGCCTGTCCTAGGGAGGTGGCAGCCCTCTGTGCCGAGAACCGACCGGGAGGGGATCCGTCACAGATCACCACCTTCCCAGGTTAACTTCTATGATGAAGGGGGCTGCATGTCCCCCCTCCTGGAGCCACTTATGACCTTATGGCCCTAGTGACCTCCACGCCCCCAGGACCGGTGTCTGCTACCTCCCCATGTGCCCACCCCCCCTTTGGAGGTAGCTGTTTGTTTTGCTTGGCAAAAGCGAACATAACTCCGCTTTCTACAAGCCGAAGCTGTCAAACAGCATTGGCTGCAGAGAACAGAGTTTTAAACTGTTTCCCTGCATGCAAATATGCATGCAGGGAAACAGATGAATACATTTTCTCTGACAGACAGAAAGCTGCCTTTTAGCAGCCCCCTGTCTGTCAGAGCAATGCTGGCTCCCTCAGGAGGCGGGATGCAGGCTGGTTCCATGGCGGCCTTGAAGATCCCCCTATAGTCCCATTGCACACTGGGTGCCCTGGGGATGGGGTCCCCAGGCCGAAAGTGGCCCAGGGAGGAGGACCGCGCAGCCCGCTACCTAAAAAGGAGTTACTCATGTAAAGTACAAATCGTCCAAGTGTGTTTTCTCCGCATTTCCGCCCGAAAAGCTATCTGTAATTCGCAATGGAGGTGTTTGCGTCCTTGCTTTTCTCAAGTGCAATATCACATGTAGTATCTGTGACGAGGGGATTCTTTCTTGTCATTTGCTGCTCAGAACAGAGATCACATTCTAAATGTTTAAAAAATAAAAGTATGTAAAGTTGGCTAGAAGCCCAGAGTGTTTGGTCCTGCCCATAAACATTAACAGTATATAGCGAATTTCCGCCCTTTTCCCAGAATGATGGACAGCTTACTAAAAGCCCCCCCCAGCATGTTTCCCTTCAATTTTGGAGACGGGTCTTGATGCATAGGAATACGATCACCAAAACACACAAGATGATAGACGGAATGCTGCAGAATGGCAAAGCATTCACCCCCAGTCACAGATCTGGGTTTAATCCATAGTTATTTTGCTCACAAAGCCACCCCAGTACAGACATGGCCATATGCAAATCAGTCTCGACCCTGTGCCTCATGGGAACAGTCCAATATGATCACATCACCACCAAACAAAGAGGCACTTACTTCTGTAACATACAAATCATCTAAGTATGTTTTCTCTGTAGTTCCACCTTGTAAAGTTATCTGTTGAAGACGCTCCAGCAACAATCACATTGGCAAAGTTACAGGCACACACAAGGCCACTGGAGACATTTCCTTGGCATTCCTTACACCTATGTAGTGTAGGAGATGCACTATACATTTACCCAACTGGGTAGCGCTTACTATTTGACCAATAGGAAGTACTCCAGATCGGTAGAGGTGTTGCACAAAATAGTGGCCTCTTCTTGGATAAATATGCAAAGGATGATTCATTCTAGCACAATGCTCATTTCACAGAAATTAAACCTGAATAGGTTGCAGTTAGCGAATACATTTTTTTTAAACTTTGAAATTCCCTGAAAAAGCTAAAGGTTACATGGACGTTATAGTTAAGAAATAGAATTGTAAAAACCTTAGAAATTCACAGAAAAAAACAAAGGTTAAAGGGTCAAAATTGAAATTCACTGAAAAAAACAATTGGCAGTTCCCGTAGCGGGAACTCAGGAAATAACACCCTTAATACCCCCTGGGTCCCTTTGCCCAACTTTTTGTCTGCCATTGCTGATTTACAGAAGCAGGTTGAGTCGATTGTGAGGGCGTGAGATGGGTCAAAGTCTGACCCACCTGCTCCTGGTGCGATTGCACGTGGGCTCTTTGGTAAGCAAAGACCCACCTCAGCTGCCTTAGGTAAAGGGACTGAGGGTGCTGCCAAGGACTCTGGCTTGGTTGGGACAGAGTTGGGTGGGCAAAACATGTTACTCTCCAGGCCAGGTCACAAACTATCCAGAAGGGAAATGGAGCACGCTTGGACTCTGGAACAAGGTGCCAAGCATCCCAGGACAAGGGCACTGGGTCTGGTGAGCCAGCCCAGAGAACTCCAGAGATGCAGGAGGATTTGACTTCTGAGGAAGGGATTCCATCCCTACCAAATCTGTCAGAATAGGAAGAACTGACAGGAGCAGGTGGACACTCCAGAGAGGAGTTCAGTCAGGAACATAGAGACTGTCCCACCCTGGAGAGCTTGAGGCGTATTGCCTTAAAGCAAGATGAGGTTCCGTGAATTCTGAACCCGTGTTTTAAATGTCATGGTTCCGTTACGATTTTGGTAACAGCGAACCGTAACTAACTAGTTCGGCAAGTACGAGTGTTTTCGTCATGGTACACACATGGATTCACTGTGTATTTTAAGATTTCGTTCCGAACCGTAGTCTTCATTTTGTGTAAGGCAGCCATTCTGTGGTTGCCCTCATATAGGCCGATGACTGCGGCCGAACAAGTCTTTAGGACCCGTGCTCCTTAGCTCGATTTTGTGCTGACTTTTACATGACCTGAAGTGAACTGGCCTCGTTGCCTGAAGCCAACCTTGCTAAGCCAGTTCTTTCCCGCTAGCTGATCAAGACTAAGGATCGGAGCGCAGGACATCGTAAAGTTTTACTGCACACAAATATGCCTTATCCTACTTCTACCTCTTTCTGTTTCTTCCTTTATGGTCTATTTATGATATGGGTCATGGCCTCTTTATTTTGGGTTTGTCCGGCTTGTCTAAAGAAGAATGTTGGGTTTGTCCGATGATTGACCATGGGCCGGACAAAAGTGGGTTTTACCGTCATGCGATACTTTTGGTGTGGATACATGTGATTAGACAATTCGTAAATATTGGGTGTTTGTTTGGAATGTGATTTTTTGCATAAAAAGGGATGACTTGCTTTGTAAAATTGAGCAGTCTCCTGAGAACTCATACCTTGATGATTTCTAGGACTTCTGTTACTGGCTGCAGTCAATAAATTCGATCATTGACGCCACCACGAAGGATCCTGTGTCTCTGTATTCTAAGACAGGTGAACCCGAAGACTTTGGGCATGCCCCTGGCGCCGCTGGGTTCTAAAACCCGGTTCTTCAGTTGGCGCCCAACGTGGGGCGGCATCAAGCGGTACCGGTCCAAACCTGAAGATCGTGAGGAGCTTGGTGAGGAAATTCTGGAAGAAGAGCCCCCACTCCATCGACCCCAGTATGTCGAACGTGGACTGAAGGTCTTTGCTGCGAGGCTTCCCGCTTTCTAGACGGCTATGAAGGACTGCTGCCCTGACTGTCGCCCTGTCTTGGACCCCCCTTTGTGCAGCTTTGTAAGGCGAGACGATAGACGGGTCTTCTGGTGACGTGACTGATACCTTAGTTAAGTATACATGGGTCGCTCCCAGTTCTTTGTTTTTGGTTCTTTTGAGTCCTTAGTTTTTGGGTCTTTGATTTGGGTATTGCAATTTCCAAAGCCGAGGGACTCGTATATTTGCGAGACTATGGTTGTAGATAATCCCTTGAAGTCTGAAGCTAGATTAGTGAGCGAAGATGCCTGGTCTTAGCAAAATTAGGAAGATGTTCTGTTGTGGTTGTAACAGGGATTCCCGATTGGAGGACTCATGTCCGATACCTCCAGTTGGAACCCCGACTTATGAGCTCTATTCTAAACACGGCGTGGGCCCCATTATGTTCAATGAAGTATGGGTCCGCTATACTAGGAAAGATGGTGTCTTACGATGGCCCCAACATGGTAGTTTTGATACAGAGATTTTAGATATTTTAGAAACGAAATTATTTAGGAAGAAAGCCCGGCCGGCAATGTTTGACTCCTTTCGCCTTTGGCGTAAAGAAGCTAGACAACCAGAAATTAAACAAGCTAAAGAGATAAGAGAGAAAAGGGTGTATCGATAATGCAAGCTGCCAGGCAGTTTAAAGAAGACGAAGAAGATAAAGCAATTGAGGTGTCAGATAGGCAACATAATATGGCTATCGATAAATATTATCCAGCATTGCCACCTCTTCTTGAGAAGGCGACAAAGGATCCTGAAAAGGACCCTTTAATGTCACATTTATTGAGATTACCACCCCCTTATGCACAGAGTGCTACGGCACCTCCTCAACCTCCAGTTGTTCCACCTCCTGGTCCTGCTCAACCGCCGGCTCCTCTTCAGCTGGTCCTACCTCCTACGGCCCAGCCTCCTCTGGGGCCGCCAAATTTGCTACCAGTTTTGCCTGGACCTTCATTGCCTTACTCTCCTTTATCTTTAACTTCTGCTACTTTGCCTCAAAATACTTTGTCTCCAGTCCTTATGACGGGTTCTCCTTCTGCTCGACAATAAATGACTGAAACTGTTACTGGTCTTTTATCTCCTTTCTTTGGGTCGTCGAGTATGACCCCTGTTTCGGCACGTAAACAACTGCGTAGTCAGTTACCTAGACCCGAAGAGCAGGCAGTGTTGGATCTCCTGGTTCGCAGATGGATTTCGAATGTTTCGAGGTATAATTTAGAGTCAGTTATGGATGTCTTCCTGCAGTGGGAAGCACCCAAGCAAAGATATGTGTTCGATGTAATCTGTACTTTCCTCCGTGAGGAATGGGAAGATAATGATTTGGGTTCGGTCCCAGTGGAGTTGCTAAATGTACAGTCCGAGTTTGCGAAAGGGACGGTAGTGAGTCCCGGAATTGAGAAAGCAGTTGCGATGGTACTTGCATTTAGGAGCGATTTTCCCTCTCAGCGACTGTTTGAGCCTGATTCCGCAGTTAGGAGAAAGGTACGACAATATCCGATGAGAGAGGTTCCCCCAGTTTGGAGAGAAGGGAACGCAGCCGCTGTTCCACCTGTTCTGCCTCACTTTCAGAGAGTATGGGTACATGTTCCATGGAAGAGAGTAAAGGTTTTGGCCCTTAAACAGTCTTTACCTGATCCCCGTAAGAATCCAGCAGGCTATTACAAAGAATTGTCCCAGACAGTTGACGCATGCATCATGAATTTAGCCGACATAGATATGCTGTTGGGTAACGTAGTTCCTCAACCTTTATGGGCGAAGATTCGTCATGAGGATCATGCGATAGAATTAGGTGACTCATGGGCCAATATTGCTGCTGCGGATGCTAGACAAGTTGGCGGTTCTAAACCTGAGCCTTTAGTGGCAAATCTACCTGGCAGAATTATAGATCTTATGAAAACGATGATGCCAGCGATACGAGTAAATTGGGACAAGTTGGCAGCATGTAAGCAGAAGAAGGACGAAAGTGTGTCTGATTTCTTCACTAGGTTTGAAGAGACATTTGTAGATCATAGTGGTCAGGATATGAGTACGGAAGGTGGCCAAAGATTGTTCGTGGATAAGTTTGTCTTTAACTTACTTCCTGAACTGTGTAATAAGTTAAAAGATTCTGAGAGTTCTTGGACTGTTTCTTCATCGGCCCAGATATTGGCGACTGCACAGTACTACGAGAATAGGGATAAGGAAGAGAAAGAGAGAGTAGAGAAAAAGACAAAAGACTTAAAGACAAAGGTTCTTCTGCAGCAGGCGTATCCGCCTCGCTCGAATCAGCAAGAGTAACAGCAACGTCCACAATTTCAGCAACCTCCACCGTTTCAGAGACTGCCACAGAAATCTGGGTATTTTCCTCCGAGACCGCCTTTGGGTTTGAATCAGTGTGCATATTGTAGGGAGAAAGGTCATTATAAGAATGAGTGCCCTGTTTTACGACAGCGCGCGAGTGGTATGCCGGCCCCAAGAGGTCGTGGTGGTTTCCAGCAAGTGTCTAGGGGTAGAGGACGTGGTGTGTTTCCTAAGAACGAACATTCTTTTTCCCCGCAGACTTTGATGAATTATTTTGATCAGCAGAACATACACACTGGCAGATCTCCGCAATATTATGCTGATGATTACTATGCTGAGAGTGAGAGTACTGGTTATAATGATTGCTAGGACAGCCAAGGACAAAGGGAGGGAGTAGTGTCAGTTCCAGTAGACCAGAATGGACCTTATGTTGCAGTAGTTACATCGGGTGTTATAGAGCCTTTTCTCTTGGATACTGGTGCAGCGAAGAGTTCTATCATGCACTCTAAACTCCCTGGCGCACCTTTGTCTGGCTTGACAAATGTTTCAGTAGGATTTTCTGGCGCCCCATTTCATAATCCAGTTTCTAGTCCTTTGTCTTGCCTATTGGGCCTTGTGAATTGGAAGCACCCCTTATTCTAACGACAGGTTGTGGTGAGAATTTGTTGGGTCTGGATTTGTTAAAGAGATTGCATGCGATATTGTATTGTTCTCCTTCGGGAGTACATCTTACATTGGGTAAGAAAGTGATTTCTCCGATGTATTTGTCTAAAGATCGACTTCCACTGGAATTGCGTTGTCTCCCTGATACTCTTTGGGCTACTGGTCCTAATGACGTGGGTCTTTTGGAGATTCCACCATATGTTGTGACGCTCAAATCAAATGTTAAATTGCCACGTATTCCCCAATATCGGATTTCGAGTGATGGTGAACGAGCGCTTTTAGCAATTATTTATGATTTAATTGAGAAAGGTGTGATTGAAGAAACACGAGGTAACGTGTGCAACAGTCCTGTTCTGCCTGTCCTGAAGCGGACTGATTCTTCTCAGCCACCTGTGTATAGGTTTGTGATCGACCTTCGAGAGGTTAATAAGATTGTTGTGTCACAGTTTCCTGTTGTTCCGGACATTACTGCTTTGTTGACTTTGATTCCTGCTTCAGCTGCCTGGTTTTCAGTCATAGACTTGAAGAACGCTTTCTTTAGTATTCCAATTGCCAAAGAAAGTAGAGATATTTTTGGCTTCTCTTTAGGAGGCCGAAGCTTCCGGTTTAAGCGTGCTCCTCAAGGCTATTGCGAAAGTCCCTCCATTTATAGTCAGGCTTTGAAAACTCAGCTTGATACTCTTGTGTTGCCAGCTGGTTTCTGCTCTTATTCAGTATGTTGACGATTTGTTAGTGGCTGCTGATGATGAGAAAACTTGTAAAAAAGCTACTCTTTCTTTGTTGCGACATTTGTCTGACTTGCATCATAAAGTGTCACCTTCAAAGTTGCAGTATTGTCGCCAAGAAGTGACCTACTTAGGTCATCTCTTGTCGAAGGAGGGAAGAAGGTTGACCCCAGAACGAATTCAAGCAATTGCTCAAATGACTGTGCCAAGTACGCAGAGAAAGGTACGTGCTTTCTTGGGTATCACGTCGTATTGTAGACAGTGGATCCCGAATTTTTCTTTGTTGGCAAAACCTCTGTTGGCATTGACTTGTAAGGATACACCGAACCCTCTTCCTTGGTCTGACGATTGTCAGAAAAGTTTTTCTGAATTGCGTGATGCGTTGTGTTCTGCTCCAGTGTAGGGTACTCCTGACTACAGTAAGCCTTTTACACTCTCCGTCCACGAGAGAGAGGGTTGCGCATTGTCAGTTTTGACGCAGCAATTTGGTGATGGGCAGCGTCCATGTGCGTATTTCTCGTCGACTTTAGATCCGGTAGCTAGAGCGTTGCCAAGTTGCTTGAGAGCTACAGCAGCAGCGGCTGTTTCTATCCGACAGTCTGCTGGATTGGTGATGGATAATACATTGGTTGTGATGGTTCCTCATGCAGTGGATACTTTATTAAACAGAACAAAGACTCAGCATCTTACTAGTGCGAGGTTGTCTGGTTATGAGTTGACGCTTTTGGCTAGTCATGTGCACATCAAGCGGTGTAATGTATTGAATCCAGCAACATTGTTGCCGATTTCTGTGGATACAGATGGTCAGGAACAGCATGATTGCTTTCTTAGGACGGAAGAGGAAACGAAGGGTAGAGTTGATTTGAGAGATACTCCTCTTTCGAATCCTGATGGTACGCTATGAGTTGATGGGTCATGCTACAAGCTTCCGAATGGTGATACGACTGCGGCATATGCCGTGACGACATTATGTACGATTGTTGAAACTGCACGAGTGGGCTATAATTTGGCGCAAGCAGCGGAATTGATTGCATTAACGAGAGCGTGTGTTTTGTCTGAGGGAAAGAGAGTGAATGTGTATACCGATAGTCAGTATGCGTTTGGTGTAGCACACAGTTTTGGACGCTTATAGAAGGAAAGAGGATTTCTTACGTCGCATAGGACTAAGATCCAACATGGGCAGTTGGTGAATGAGCTTCTTGAGTCACTTACTTTGCCGAAGCAAGTTGCGATTGTGAAGTGTAGTGCTCACCGGAAGGTTACGGATGATGTTGGTCGTGGTAATGAGTTTGCAGATGAAGTTGCAAAAGAAACAGCGAGAAATGTGATGAGTCGAATGTATGTTGCAGGCCCTGCGAGATGGATTGGTGTAGCTGGAATGTGTGAGGATACGATTGAGAGTGTGAAATCGATTCAGGCTGAAGCTACTGAAAGTGAAAAGAGTGTGTGGAGAGAAACTACGGGTAGATTGGATTCGACTGGTTGTTGGGTTGAGTTATCAGAACACCAAAGATGGATGTTGCCTGATGCGTATGTGCTTGCGGTGGTTACGATGGCACATGGAATGTCTCACATTAGTGCAAAAGGGATTTGTAAGTTGTTGGCTCCAGTGCGGGAGAAAGGTGGAATTCCCAAATGTGCGGAGAATGTGGTCAAGAATTGTATGGTGTGTCTGATGTATAATCCTGGTAAGGGAACCCCAACTCCAGTTGGTCACTTTGCGCCTCCGACGTATCCCTTCGAGGTTTTGCAATTGGATTTTATCCACATGGAAAGATGCAACAATTTGAAATACGTTCTTGTAGTTGTTTGTGCCATTTCTAGATGGGTAGAGGCATACCCCCAAAAAGATAATACTGCCTTGTCCACAGCTAAACGTTTGTCAAGGAATATTTCCCTAGGTTCGGGTTGCCTAGGATGGTATGGAGTAATAACGGAAGTGAGTTTGTGGGGAAGATCATGAAGAGAGTGTGTGAGGGTTTGGGCATAAAGCAGAAATTCCATGCTGCGAATCATCCCCAATCAGCTGGTTTAGTGGAATGTTACAATGGCACTCTGAAGTTGAAGTTAGCCAAGATTCAGGCGAGTTCTGGTCTCCAATGGCCCGATGCTTTGCCGTTGGCACTTTTGTCAACTAGAACTACAGTGCATTCCCGAATCGGACTTAGTCTGTATGAGATTGTTTTTGGTCGACCGGCAAATGTGTGGGGAGTACCGAGATCAACAAAATTTAGTGGTATTGACTATCCTGTGTTGGTGGACTATTTGTATGACCTGACGGCTAAATTGCGTGTCTTGCATCAACTGGTTCACAATAACTTGCCACCAGCCTCTGAGGACCCAGGTCACACCATCAATCCTGGTGACTGGGTCCTCGTGAACATTTTTCAGCGGACCAAGAACGATCAGCCCCGCTGGGCAGGCCCTCATCAGGTGTAACTGTCTACGAGAACATCTGTGAAAGTCTTTGGCAAGAGAAATTGGATCCATGGTGTACACTGTAAGAGGGTACCTTTACCTCTGCCGTATGACCAGTGGATCCGTGAAGGTATTGCAGACACTGAGACTGAAAGGTTGCCGAAGTTCACACCGTTTAGCAACGCTGAGTTGGTATGGAGAGGGACTGAGAAAGAAGACGACGATGTCTTGCAAGCAGCTGTGCCTTCACCTTTGAGATTGGACACCACCGAGCCTGAACTGTTATTTCGAAGCCAGTCAGAGCTTTGTAAAAACCGTTATAACTTACGACCTAGAGACAATGGACAAATAACGAACAAATAATTCCTCTTTGTTTTTGAGAACTGCACTCTCTCAGCCAAAAAACTGTTTTGACCTATTTTTTCTTTTTCAAACCACCATCCGGGTTCAGCTGTAGGGTTGCGGTGTAAAGACTTGGGATTGCAGCCGTGTAGACGCAAGGTCGACGGTTCTGGTTGGTCTTAGGGCGTTCCCTGGACTGACAGACGCACTCCCTAGCAGAAGAGAACCAACCGCCTCGAACAGCACGGTTAGAAGATGGAGTTTTTTGAGGTCGATAGAGCTGCTGAGAAAATGAACTTTAAGATGAAACTATGTAGAATAATGCATAGCAAATGTTTTCTGATTCCATGTATTCTGATGTTTTTTAGCATGACGTTAACTTTGGTGGGTTGGATTGTTTTTACTAACCAAATGACTTCTGCACCCATTTCCCAACCTACGACTTTTCCTACTACTACTTCTTTGCATTCTTTTCATATCTTACCCGAACATGAGCAGATTAGAAGGTCAGAACTTGTAAATAACTCATTCGTACAGCTTCTGCATCAACATCAGTTGGTAGTGAACATCACTAATTGTTGGGTGTGTGGTCTTATGCCAAGGCTGATTTGCATATAGCCATTGTCTGACCTAGAGTAGTGTGGAGTGCCAAAAAAACGATGAATTTAGGCCCAGATCTTTGTACTGGGGTGAATGTAAGACATTGTTCTGCATTCTGTCCATCAACTGTGTTTTTTGCAATTTTCACCCCGAGTGGGCTGGGTATGCTCAGACGTGAGTCCCAGGCTCTCCACATCACTGGAGTCAAGCTATCCAGACTGAAGAAGGCTCATAGCCAGAAACCGGTCCTTGGATGCTTGATTCCAGTCTAGGAAAGACATGGCTTGGCAGTTCGGGCTGGACTGTTCCCATGAGGCACAGGGTCAAGGCTGATTTGCATATAGCCATTGTCTGACCTGGGGTGGTGTGGAGTGCAAAAAAACGATGGATTTAGGCCCAGATCTTTGTACTGGGGTGAATGTAAGACATTGTTCTGCATTCTGTCCATCAACTGTGTTTTTTGCAATTTTCACCCCGAGTGGGCTGGGTATGCTCAGACGTGAGTCCCAGGCTCTCCACATCACTGGAGTCAAGCTATCCAGGCTGAAGAAGGCTGATAGCCAGAAACCGGTCCTTGGATGCTTGATTCCGGTCTAGGAAAGACATGGCTTGGTAGTTCGGGCTGGACTGTTCCCATGAGGCACAGGGTCAAGGCTGATTTGCATATAGCCATTGTCTGACCTAGGGTGGTGTGGAGTGCAAAAACACGATGGATTTAGGCCCAGATCTTTGTACTGGGGTGAATGTAAGACATTGTTCTGCATTCTGTCCATCAACTGTTTTCTTTGCAATTTTCACCCCAAGTGGGCTGTGTATGCTCAGACATGAGTCCCAGGCTCTCCACATCACTGGAGTCACGCTATCCAGGCTGAAGAAGGCTGATAGCCAGAAACGGGTCCTTGGATGCTTGATTCCGGTCTAGGAAAGACATGGCTTGGTAGTTCGGGCTGGACTGTTCCCATGAGGCACAGGGTAAAGGCTGATTTGCATATAGCCATTGTCTGACCTAGGGTGGTGTGGAGTGCAAAAAAATGATGGATTTAGGCCCAGATCTTTGTACCGGGGTGAATGTAAGACATTGTTCTGCATTCTGTCCATCAACTGTGTTTTTTGCAATTTTCACCCCAAGTGGGCTGGTTATGCTCAGACATTAGTTCCAGGCTCTCCACATCACTGGAGTCAAGCTATCCAGGCTGAAGAAGGCTGATAGCCAGAAACCGGTCCTTGGATGCTTGATTCCGGTCTAGGAAAGACATGGCTTGGTAGTTCGGGCTGGACTGTTCCCATGAGGCACAGGGTCAAGGCTGATTTGCATATAGCCATTGTCTGACCTAGGGTGGTGTGGAGTGCAAAAAAACGATGGATTTAGGCCCAGATCTTTGTACCGGGGTGAATGTAAGACATTGTTCTGCATTCTGTCCATCAACTGTGTTTTTTGCAATTTTCACCCCGAGTGGGCTGGGTATGCTCAGACGTGAGTCCCAGGCTCTCCACATCACTGGAGTCAAGCTATCCAGGCTGAAGAAGGCTGATAGCCAGAAACCGGTCCTTGGAAGCTTGATTCCTGTCTAGGAAAGACATGGTTTGGTAGTTCGGGCTGGACTGTTCCCATGAGGCACAGGGTCAAGGCTGATTTGCATATAGCCATTGTCTGATCTAGGGTGGTGTGGAGTGCAAAAAAATGATGGATTTAGGCCCAGATCTTTGTAGCGGGTTGAATGTAAGACATTGTTCTGCATTCTGTCCATCAACTGTGTTTTTTGCAATTTTCACCCCGAGTGGGCTGGATATGCTCAGACGTGAGTCCCAGGCTCTCCACATCACTGGAGTCAAGCTATCCAGGCTGAAGAAGGCTTATAGCCAGAAACCGGTCCTTGGATGCTTGATTCCGGTCTAGGAAATACATGGCTTGGTAGTTCGGGCTGGACTGTTTCCATGAGGCAGAGGGTCAAGGCTGATTTGCATATAGCCATTGTCTGACCTAGGGTGGTGTGGAGTGCAAAAAAACAATGGATTTAGGCCCAGATCTTTGTACTGGGGTGAATGTAAGACATTGTTCTGCATTCTGTCCATCAACTGTGTTTTTTGCAATTTCCCCCCCCCCCCCCCCCCCCCCCTATCGGGCTGCGTATGCTCAGACGTGAGTCCCAGGCTCTCCACATCACTGGAGTCAAGCTATCCAGGCTGAAGAAGGCTGATAGCCAGAAACTGGTCCTTGGATGCTTGATTCCGGTCTAGGAAAGACATGGCTTGGTAGTTCGGGCTGGACTGTTCCCATGAGGCACAGGGTCAAGGCTGATTTGCATATAGCCATTGTCTGGCCTAGGGTGGTGTGGAGTGCAAAAAAACGATGGATTTAGGCCCAGATCTTTGTACTGGGGTGAATGTAAGAAATTGTTCTGCATTCTGTCCATCAACTGTGTTTTTTGCAATTTTCACCCCCTAGTGGGCTGGGTATGCTCAGACGTGAGTCCCAGGCTCTCCACATCACTGGAGTCAAGCTATCCAGGCTGAAGAAGGCTGATAGCCAGAAACCGGTCCTTGGATGCTAGATTCCGGTCTAGGAAAGACATGGCTTGGTAGTTCGGGCTGGACTGTTCCCATGAGGCACAGGGTCAAGGCTGATTTGCATATAGCCATTGTCTGACCTAGGGTGGTGTGGAGTGCAAAAAAATGATGGATTTAGGCCCAGATCTTTGTACTGGGTGAATGTAAGACATTGTTCTGCATTCTGTCCATCAACTGTGTTTTATGCAATTTTCACCCAGAGTGGGCTGGGTATGCTCAGATGTGAGTCCCAGGCTCTCCACATCACTGGAGTCAAGCTATCCAGGCTGAAGAAGGCTGATAGCCAGAAACCGGTCCTTGGATGCTTGATTCCGGGCTAGGAAAGACATGGCTTGGTAGTTCGGGCTGGACTGTTCCCATGAGGCACAGGGTCAAGGCTGATTTGCATATAGCCATTGTCTGACCTAGGGTGGCGTGGAGTGCAAAAAAACGATGGATTTAGGCCCAGATCTTTGTACTGGGGTGAATGTAAGACATTGTTCTGCATTCTGTCCATCAACTCTGTTTTTTGCAACTTATGCCACATACTACAGATAGAGGTATTCCCTATCTGATCTTACCGTTAATCAGAATGGGTCTTTATGGGCTTTCCAGACGATGTTCATTTATGCCCTCGAAGTTTATCCCCTGCGTTCCATGAGAGATAACTCGAGTAATCAAGCCTTGGTGAAGGGAATTACGAATATGAGCAGAGATATCAATACGTATAGGACTATTCCCAAGGATGTGTTATTGGCTTATATTGGTTGGAACGCGACCGGATACAGTGTTAGTCTGAGTGAAAAGCAGAGACGAAAGAGGTCACCTCCGATTTGGATCGTACCCCACCGAGCTCATTTTTTTCTGCAAGGTAATGGCAAGAATCCGAAAGCTCAGTTGGGGAGGAGTGTTTGTACTCAGTTGTATGTTTTTACGTCTCAATCTTCCCTGCCGTTTTTGGCAGCTAAGGGCACGTATTTTGTTTGTTGCAACAGAGCATATACATGGTTGCCCCCTGATTTTTCGGGAACGTGTCATGTTGGATATTTGTTGCCTCCTACGTATACTGCTGCTGCAGATTACCACAAGCCGAGAGTTGTTAGAGGTGTTTTCGATCGGGAAGATACCGCTGGACAGGAAGAGGGAGACTTCTTTAAGGGTTTCTTACCGTTTTGGGGACCTATGGCTAACAGTAGAGGCTTGCGGCAATAGACGAGAGTGGTTGAATCCACCATAAACGAAACTGCCGGTGCCCTTAGTAATTTGACAGCTGAGCTTCAAGCGGATCGCCTTATGACGTTACAGAATCGTATGGTTTTAGACGTCATACTCGCAGATCGAGGTGGAGTATGTAAAATGATCCAATAGAGTTGCTGCGTTTTCATCCCAGACAATGCACCGACGGTATACGAGGCCATTTCCAGGTTACATAAGATCTCCGAGTCGATACATGTGGACGAAGGAGATTGGTTGTTAGCCGGATGGTTTTGGGGACTGTTATCCGCTTGGGGATGGAAGATTCTAATGATCATTGGTGTGGCTTTAGCGATTCTTTTCTCATGTTGTCTTTGTGTACAGTGTGGTCCTGCCATATGTGGCCTTTTTGCTACTACGTGTGTCAGGAGACCGCCTGTCTCGAGAGAAGCACAGAGAAATAAGATGATGCTTCAACAGCACCTTGATGATTTGATGAAAATTGACATTGACTCAGATACAGACTGAGTGATTGCCTATGTAAGGGCAAAAGGAGGGTCTGAGGTTCCGTGAATTCTGAACCCGTGTTTTAAATGTCATGGTTCCGTTAAGATTTTGGTAACAGCGAACCGTAACTAACGAGTTCGGCAAGTACGAGTGTTTTCGTCATGTTACACACATGGATTCACTGTGTATTTGAAGATTTTGTTCCGAACCGTAGTCTTCATTTTGTGTAATGCAGCCATTCTGTGGTTGCCCTCACATAGGCCGATGACTGCGGCCGAACGAGTCTTTAGGACCCGTGCTCCTTGGCTCGAGTTTGTGCTGACTTTTACATGACCCGAAGTGAACTGACCTCGTTGCCTGAAGCCGACCTTGCTAAGCCAGTTCTTGCTCGCTAGCTGATCAAGACTAAGGATCAGAGCGCAGGACATCGTAAAGTTTTACTGCACACAAATATGCCTTATCCAACTTCTACCTGTTTCTGTTTCTTCCTTTATGGTCTATTTATGATATGGGTCATGGCCTCTTTATTTTGGGTTTGTCCGGCTTGTCTAAAGAAGAATGTTGGGTTTGTCCGATGATTGACCATGGGCCGGACAACTGAAAAAGTGGGTTTTACCGTCATGCGATACTTTTGGTGTGGATACATGTGATTGGACAATTCGTAAATATTGGGTGTTTGTCTGGAATGTGATTTTTTGCATAAAAAGGGATGACTTGCTTTGTAAAATTGAGCAGTCTCCTGAGAACTCATACCGTGATGATTTCTAGGACTTCTGTTACTGGCTGCAGTCAATAAATTCGATCTTTGACGCCACCACGAAGGATCCCGTGTCTCTGTATTCTAAGACAGGTGAACCCGAAGACTTTGGGCGTGCCCCTGGCGCCGCTGGGTTCTAAAACCCGGTTCTTCAAAGAGGAGGGGGATGATAATGAAGTTCAAAGATTCTACTGGAAAGATGCACTGCTTTATACTGCGGCCACAAACCTCAATTAAGGGGCTACCAGAAGGGTGGTGGTGCCCCAAAGGTACAGAGAGTTCATCCTGACCTTGGGTCATGATATCCCTTTGGCAGGACATTTGGGACAGACTAAGACTTGGTACTGGTTGGTGAACCATTTCTACTGGCCCCATATGTCTTAAAAGGTAAAGGAGTTTTGCAGCTCCTGTGTCACCTGTCTGGCCAGTGGCAAGGCAGTGGGCAAGTCAAAGTCCCCCTTGATATCACTGCTAGTGGTTGGGACTCACTTTGAGAGGGTGAGGATGGACATTGTTGATCCCCCAACCACCTACTGTATCAGATATAGGTATATCCTGGTGGTAGTGGACCATGCAACAAGGGTTGGGTGAATGTGGTGGCAACTACAGGCTCATTACCCCATGTCACCCCCAGACTGATGATCTGGTAGAGAGGTTCAACAAGACCCAAAGGGCATGATCAATGGGTTTTATGAAAAACTCAGGAGGGGATGGGATGTTCTTCTCCCATGCCTACTGTTTCCATACAGGGAGGTTCCACAAAATGGGGGTGGTTTCAGTCCCTTTAAGTTGTTGTTTTGGCACCCTGTGAGAGGGCCATTGTGTCTGCTGAGAGAGTCTTTGGGCCGGCCAATTAATGTATGTTGAGTGAGCAGGGGCAGGGGGCCTGAGCAGAAGTGGTCTCACTTGCATTCATGTGTGGCGCAGCATGGAGAACTAATCTGTGCATTTTTTTTATCTAAGTGAAGTTAGTAAAACATGCCCCCCACCCCATTTCTTTTAATAAAACTTTGCTGAAGCAGTGTTTTGCGGAAAGGCAATACGCAAATGTGGGCTACTTTTTAGGTCTCGCCTGAGCCAGCGCATGCGTTGCTAAGCGGGGCTTTTAATAAGGGCTTTTGAGTTCTGAACACACGCTTGTGCTTGTGCTTTTTTCTTAAAATCTACCCCTATTTCCCTTTGCATGCGTCTTTCTAACTGGGGTGAATGTATGACATTGTTCTGCATTCTGTCCATCAACTGTTGTTTTTTCGTTTGTCACCCCGAGTGGGACGGGTATGCTCAGACACGAGTCCTGTGCTCTCCATGCCACTGGAATCAAGCTATCCTGACTGATGAAGGCTGAAAGCCCTAAACCGGTCCTTGGATGCTTGTTTCCAGTCCAGGGAGGACCTGGCTTGGCAGTTCGGGCTGGACTGTTCCCCCCATGGGGCACTGGGTCAAGACTGATTTGTATATGGCTGGGTTCAAACTGGAATGGCATGGTGAGCAAAAAAACGATGGATTTAGGCCCAGATCTCTGTACTGGGGTGAATATATGACATTGTTCTTCATTCTGTCCATCAACTGTTGTTTTTGCATTTCTAAGAAAGACAGCACGCAATTGGCCCAAGACGGGTGCATGTCCCGCCTTCTCTTGTTCTAGCCTAGGGTCGTTGTGAGCGCGCAGCAGCGCCAGCTGGTTCCAATTGTCGCGCTGCATCTCGCAGACACGTTAATTGGAAATAGATGGGCAAATGCTGCGTTTTCACTTTCGCCACCACCTAGCACGCACGGCCACGCTTTTTTAGAACTGTGTCGGTTATGTGGGACGCTGGCATCTCTTTGCACACTGCTGAGCTATACATTCACAAAATATTTTAGCCACTTAGCAGCTCGCCACAGGGCTTCGGATTTAGTATATTTTGTTTTAGCAAGTGAATGTTTATTTAATTTGTTCCATGCGGCTGCTCACTTGCCCTTGGTACATAGATATCTTGGAGCTTTGTTCTCCGGTTAGTGCGTAGCTTTGATGTGCCGCTATAAGATTTCACTGGACACGCTATGATTTTTACAGGACTTTCCTCTCCATCTTTCAATTTTTATGGGCTTAGACAAGTGTATCTTTATTTAATCTCTTCAATGTCGCTGCTCGCTTTCCCCCGGCGCTTAGATATCTCAGAGATCAGTGCTGCTGTACAGTGTTGATTTTTTCGTGGCGCTTTGTTTCCGGTATTGGACGCTCTATGCATGTTACGGAGCTTTCCTCTCCAGCTTTTTAGGTCTCACCTACGCACCGCGCATGCACTGCATAGGAGGGCCTTTAGCCATCGCTCTGCTCATTTTCAAGCACACTTGTGCTTGTGGCGGCATCCACCTTGCGGGAGCGAGCAGCAGCGCGGGTGGTAATTGACAACATATGCCTCTTGCGCCGCTGCTGCTCGCTCCCGCAAGGCACATGGCAGCACAAGCACGAGTGCTTGTCCCTCATGCTTGTTTTCATGTACTTTCACACGTGCGCTTGTTTTTAGCCGGCTCGGGCGTTTGGAAACAGCGACGCGCGCAGGGGCCATTTGTTTGTACTTGTTAAAGTTTTTTATCTGCATAAGTTATCTTTAAGGCCTTCTAGGTGCTGCTCCTCTTCTTCTACATGTTTCTGATCCTCCTTGCCTCCGTGGATCCACTTTTCCTTGACTTCTCCCAAGAGGCCACCTGAAGTGGTGAATGATGGATCGTCCAGTGCAGCCAGTCCCGGTGCCCATTAAAGTCTACGCATTGCCCAAGTGTTGCACTATCTTAAGGATACCTGTTTTCTCTCTGCTGCAACGCTCTGAGATATTGACCTAGGTGCTACCTCTGCCTTACTCTTTCTCTTCTAGGAAATGTAATTCACTTCTTTAGTCTTTAGCAGGGCTGTGCAAAATTAAAACATACCCACAAAGTTGGAAAACGTTCTTCTTTGAAACTTTGGCAAAGTAACGTTGGCAAAGTTTCCCACCCTGGCCTGATGGAGTTTCCTATACCCGGTCACCTGTTTTCTGCACCCAAGTGTCCCGCCGAAAATGGCCAAAGTGACAGACTGGGTGCTAAGCAGGAATGTTCCTGGCTGCAACTTAGTCTGGAAAATTCTATAGTTTGGTGTTTGAAAAGCATTGTTTAACGCTCAAATCAATGTTTGTTTTACTAATCTTTCCGAATGCATGTGCAGGTGTGTTGTAGCCTTTTTAGACTTTTTTAAACTTCTACTTAATTCAGTTTAGTAATAATATATATTTTTTTTAATTATTTCATTCTAAGAATATTATCTCGCTAGGAAATACTAATTTACGATAAGCAACAAGTTGATTTTATTCATATTTATTTATTTCATAATTAGCTGGAGCATAACATCCCTTAATAAATCCAAATCTCATTTCCTTATTCCAGTCGAGGAAAAATCTGCACTGACAAAATTGACCCAGAAGCTTAGTTCTAATAAGTTATTAGAGCTGAGTTATCACATCACAATGCCTACTCCCAAAGCCAGAATCCACGACAAAGGCAGGTCAGTGAGCAGCAGTTTGAAAGCAAATAATATTATGTTCTATGACATCAAAGAAATGCACTGGTCTCACCAGAACTGGACCCGAGTTATGGAAATGACGAAGTGCTTCACACAGGTGGTCCATGTCAGCTTCTTTTGTCTTGCAAAGGGTGTTTGGTCTCAATTTACGAAGTGGATCAGAGGAACCAACTTGTTTTTATTTATTACAATTTTTCAATATGCTAGAAAGCAGTCACACTTTTCTACAGCATAATTTTACACATTGGCATAGCCAATAGCTCTAGCTAAACACTTGAAAGGGCCCAAAGGCGAGACCTATTGGCTATGCCAATGCTTGTTTTTGGTGTGCCCCGGCCGATTTTTTATCCTAATCCAACTCTGCTGTGATACCATCCACTCAGAGGAAGTCTCAATTTGCAACCTACCTCATTAATAGTATTCATGAGGTAATTTGGATTGCAACCCTCTCCAAATGGGAATTTTGTGAACTGACCTATTATTTTTAGTGCAAAAGTCGGTTTGCAAAATTCCCCAATGTTCACAAAAATACTGGCCACAGTTTGTGAACAGTTTTTTGCAACCAGTATTTTGTGCAATAGGCCCCTCTGCTACACTTTTTGGGGCCCACATGTGCATTATTGCTAAGTGGCGCAAGCTTCAGTAATAGCGAATATCCACGTTATGCGAATAAAATTTTTAAAGCAATCCCTCTAAGGTGCGCCTTAGGATAAGCATTGTGCGTGAACCTTCGCACGCCCCAAAGATCCCTGCTGCGGCCTAATGAAATCATAACACAAGCAGAGGGGCAGCCTCAAAGGGGATTTTATGAAATTAATAAAAATGAAAATCCCTGACAGACATTGCATCGAAAACTTTTTTTTGTAATGCCTTTTAATAAATATGTCAAGTGTGTTTCCCTTTGACAGCACACACAGGGTACTTTATAATCCCCCCCCCCCTCAATGTGGAGAAAGTTTTTGATCTGGAACAATAAGTTCCCGCTGTGAAACGCTCCCACTTGAAAAGCTCATAAAAATCAGAGGCCGAAAGTCAGCCTCAGTGTATCCAGGCTGCTGAGAAAAGTGAAAGTGTTTGCCACTTAAAAATAATTTCAATTTTTTTCCTAAATACACATTCGAGTAGTTTTCTTTATATTAATTAGTGTTCCAAGGTGGATTACCTAAACGTCCGCATGTTTTTGGATAAGGCTTCATATCAGTGTTTACGCTTTTTTGAGGGGCTCTCTAATGTGTGTGCGACTTTTCATTTTTAGATAAGGAACCCGAGGCACATGGAGATCGCATTTTTATTTTTGTTTAGTTGAGAGTTTTTGATGTAGCTCCAATCAATCTCAAAAAGTGGAAGAGAACTTTACAAACAAGCATTGGCATAGCCAATAGGTATCACCTTTGGGACGTGTTGGCTTTGCCAGCGTCTTTGGCGATGCTCTTCAGCACTGGAAGGATCCTGTGTAGCATGGGCAATAGAAAAACACATTAAGTGTATGTGTGCTAAGTGTGTATCTCACATAACGTAAGCCCACTCTGCTTCCTCTAAAAATTCCACTGCAGGAGGCAAGATAATCTTCACTGCCAGCACATGTTTGAAAACATCAATTTATTTCTTACAGAAACTGTCTTAGGGAATATTGAAACACTTATTTCTCCATCGGCAGGTATGAATGGTGTCAAGGAAACAGCTTATCTAGGGGCATATTATCAAGGGGGTTTATCTCCGCTTTTTTGGCTTTAAAAGCCAAGAAAGCGAAGATAAAATTATCTCCCTATTACCTAGCTGTCGCTAACACCAGTTAGCGACAGCTAGTAGGAGATAGCGACCATCTTGGGCCCCACTTTGCATATCAGTGATATTTATCACTAATGACATGCAAAGTGGGCGTGCCAAGATGTTAGCGACTGAAAACAGTCGCTAACATCGCTATCTCCTATTACCAACTTTTGGAGATATTCGCGCTAAGCGCGAATATCTCCAAAAGCTAACACCTGCCCTGAGCCGTTCTTAGCCATGTTATCCAATGGGAGGTAGATAACATGGCTAAGAGCATTAGCTCGGTAATGCATGAATATCGCTGACTTTTCACCTATATTCATGCATTGCGGCGATTTTTATTGCATTTGCGATAAACCTTGGTAATACCAAGGTTTATTTGCGGTACAAATCGCCGCAGCTTTGCGGTATATTTTTGTCTCTAACCAAGCAATAGCGATAATTATCGCTATTGCTTGGTAATATGCCCCCTAGATTTGAGGTCCTCGTGGACTAAGGCAAAGCTATCTTTTCTGCCCCCCAAAAATCCTGGTAGACAGACTCGTCAACGGACTGATGTGTTCCAAACACCAAGGGAATTCTTAATCAAGTGTGCAACCTTGGCACTCAAAAGAAATTTCTTTGAGTTTGAAGGGTCCCTATACTTACAGATAGGCGGCACGTCTATGGGCAGTGTTTTCGCGCCTAGCGTAGCGGGATTATATGTGTATGATTTCGAGAAAAAATACATCCTCTCACCCACCAACCCATACCTGGAAAACATCAAGTTCTGGCGCAGATATATTGATGACGTGCTAACAATTTGGAAGGGTCCAGAAGAAATTCTAACACAATTTATCACTTTGCTCAACACTTGCGACCAACACCTTCATTTTACCCATAATGTGAACAAGAATGAAATGGTCTTTCTAGACATTGAGATCAAAAAAGAACATGAAGGTCTGACTACCAAAACACATTTTAAACCCACAGCAAAAAATAACCTGTTAAGATTTGAGAGCTTTCACCCTCGACCACTAAGGGAAAACCTCCCCTATGGTCAATATTTAAGACTACGCAGGAACTGCAGCAAATTCAATGACTATAAAGAACAGGCTGAAGACCTGACGGGGAAACTCCTACAATGTGGCTACCCAACAAAGATCACTAAGAAATGCCAGAAACGAGCCAGAAACCAACCGCGCCAAGCCCTGTTGGAAGAAACAACTAAAGACAATGATAACACACCCCTCACGTGTGTAACGACATACAATGTGATTTCCAACATGGTCAGCAAAAGCATCAGGAAACACTGGACAATAGTCAACTCTGGATCCTTCAATTGGGAAAAACCTCTCTTCTCATATAAAAAAGCGCAAAGCCTTAAAAACACCTTGGTCAACACAAGACCCAGACACAACAAGAACAGCAATGACCTAACCTTGACACAGATATGGGGTCTCCCACCAGTCACTGGTCATTCACGATGTGGGGACTGCAGTGTCTGTCACCTGACTGAAAACACGAAGACCATAGTTTTGGAACCTGGCAAAGTATGGGAGCAAAGATCACACACTAACTGTAACAGTAGTAATGTCATCTACCTTATCACCTGCACCTGTGGAAAACCCTACGTGGGTATGACGACACGCAAAATCAAACAACGCATTTGCGAACACAGAAGCACTATAAGATGTAAAAAGAACATGACAAGACTAACGGATCATTTCCTAACTGCCCATCACACTACAAATGACATGAGATGGACAGTTATAGAACAGTTGTCATCAGGGCCCAACATTCAAGCCCGTCTATTCGAAAAAGAACAGAGGTGGATATACAGACTTTCCACTCACAAACGAGGACTTAATGACAATATTCCGTGGAACTCTGTTTTCAAATAGAAACCCTGCTCTCCAACATTTGCCTTCCTCAGTCTAAGCAGCCTTGCTTACATTCACCCAAACGGCGATCGACACTGTAACCAGAGCCACTGTATATACTGTGGTTCCCTTTGCCTTTGGTCTCCCTTTCCACGCCAATAGCACCAGTACTTGGGTACAGTTCACTCGATCATTTGCTGCACATTTAAAATACCCACGGAGGCTCCCTAGCCTTCCGCTATCCCCCTACACTTGCATCCCAGGTGTCTGAGTATAGCCCTCCCTGTTCCGATGTTCGCATCCAATTTTAGTTGCGGAGCAACCTTATCCCTTCCTCATAGCGCAATTGCAGTTTTTCCCTCACTATCCCTGCAGCGCCCAGGCGCATGCGCAGTTCTCATGCCCATGCGCATGCGCAGCGTCCAACTATCACCATGCCAACCAACCCGCTCACGAGCCTCCGTAGTGCTCACGTGACCTACCCCGGAAGCAGGTTGACAGGGATATCTACTCCGCGCTCGCCGACTCACTCTAACCGAGCGGCGGAAGGTAGATGTAGGCTACTAGCCTTTCCTCTTCACTACGAACTGTAAGTAAACTTTCCCTCCCCTGAGGCAGAACCCGATACCTGAAGGCTTGAGCCAGCACGCAACAGAGCTTCCTCTGTCCATACTAATTTAAATCATACCTTTCCACATAGAGTATGTTGACAGGAGTGAAGCGCCTACCCCCTGCTCGCTGAAGCCCATCTCGAGCATTACTCCAGTAAGCCCTGACTCTGTCGAGTTCTGCTCCGTGTTTCTCCCCGTGTTATATGTTTGTGTGAGTCTTGTATGTCTTTTTATGTACACCACTCATCCGCATTTGGATATCTTTGAGCCCACAATACGATGTATGGCAATTTTCAGGCGTAGTACAATTCACGCTGATAAAGATATGAGCACAGCAGCCTAGTCATACCTTTTCCATGTTAAAGCATGCTTATTCAGGCACGCACTAAGGATACCTATTTTTACCTGTAGATTTATCCCTAGGTATACCATGCCGCAGCGTACACTCTCACGGAACGAGCACGCTCCCACCCCATAAGTAGACACGCCCTCTACTTTAGAAGGCACTTTTCCATTCACCACCGTGGAACGAAAGAACAACTGCACGTCGTTTTTTCACCTAACCACTGCACTTCGTAACAGGATAGTAATTACTTCCTTTACCCTTTTATTCCTTTCTTAGGTTTTTGTTCATTTCCTAAATTTTAGGAGTGACTTCCCAGAGATACAGTTTTTTCATCTGGATGATCAAGGATTTAGGTCAGGGTGCGTCTTTTAGGGGACCCACACCTCCCACTTCCTTGTTTTGGTCCTGAAGAATACCGGGGATTACCCCTAATGGTAGAAACATGTCGACCAACACATAGCAGAGATACACAGGTCGTAACTCCCCTGCCAGTATCTCACCATACGTTTTAAATTTTGTCCAGTTACCTTTTTATTAAAGTTTATATTGAAGCACTAACCAGGACAATTTTAACACTTACACTGTTTTGTTTGCACCCCACACTTCACTACTATCATCTCCTATGCGGACGACACCCAGCTGGTGGTCTCCCTTGCACAGAAGAGCGGTCTTCAGACTCCACCTGACCTGGCGGCCTGCCTGGAGGACGTAAAAAGGTGGATGTCAAGCTCATGCTTGAAACTTAATGATGACAAAACGGAGCTTATGCTCCTTGGCCCAGCAGCTCCTTCCACTCTGGAGTTAATTTGGCCCTCAAGTATGGGTTCCCCCCCCCTCCCCAAAGACAATATCAAAAGTCTGGGAGTATGGCTTGACAAGTCGCTGAGCCTAAACACTCAAGCCACCAAAGTGTCAGCCACTTGCATTGGCCTTCTCAGGGTAATCAAAAAAATCCTTCCCCTCCTTCCATTCGAGGCCAGACAAATTGTCATACAGGGCCTGATCCAATCACGGCTGGATTTCAACAATGCCCTTTATTTTGGAGCCCCGGACTATACTCTACAAAAACTTCAGCGCACTCAAAACTGTGCTGCCCGGGCGCTCCTGGGAATCCCTCGGAGGACCTCAATAAAATCCGGCCTCAAAACTTTGCATTGGCTGCCTGTCAGGGATAGAGTAAAGTTTAAGGCTCTTTGCATCGCCCATCAGACTTTCTGGAGAATGGGCCCAGAAATCAACTCTTCCCTGATTTCCCCATACCAACCCAATAAAACTCTACGCTCCTCAACTGCTACTCTTGCCACAATCCCTCGAATATTTAGATCCAGAGCAGGAGGACGCTCATTCTCATATAACATTGCCAAATTGTGGAATACTCTCCCGCTGCAGATGCGAAACAACACAAATCTCACCAGCTTCAGGAAACAGCTCAAAACCCTCCTGTTTAACAACTAACAGTCTCAGTGGCCAGGTTTGTTAGGTTTAGCTCCAGCGCCTGGACGCCTCAGGGCAACTGCTGCGCTATATAAACCCAATTTTCATTTCATTTCATTTCATTTCACTGTAAACCAGGTGTTGAAGCACACCCAAGTGACGCTAGGCCACTTGGGTGGGCCCCGATGATGAAGCAAGTCACCACTAGGTGGTGAGTGAGGGGTTTACTAACAAAGGAACAGTGTTTCCTAGTCTGGAAAAAGCCTTCACCTCCCTCATCGGGTGATACTCCTTCAGTTGTTTGTTATAAAAACAACCTACCTCACCACTAATAAAACCTCAACATTTTCTATCACTATATTGAGGAAATCCAGTGCAGGAATGAGACCAAATCCTTAGCTGGTCAGCCACCCAAAAAAATTCTTGCAGTAAATCCCATTGTGCACTCACCATCATGAACCAGACAGTGCCTTCTCAAGCACCTCGCTGCCCACAAGATCACTGTGACACTTTGGACTCCTCATCACCAAAACATACAAGTTCATCACCATCATACATATTACCTACATAAAACTCTTCACTCTGTCAAATGTGTCAGCCATGGCCTGTAAAGAACAAAGAGGCACCTGCATATGACCCTTAAAGAAAAACTTCCTTGACAACTAGAGAACCCATTAGACGTATGCCTTGGAAACAAATTATCTTTCATCAACAATGCTTGAATGACTGCACCATCTTTAATCAATGTTGTGTGTTACTCAGAAGGCATTTCAGAGACCGCACTCATCGCAATCTGGTATGAAATTCTCAATTTGGAAATTTGTTTTCAAATCTGTTCTTATATTCTAGTGGGGTGAGGGGTGGAGTTGCCATGATCAAATCAAAACCTCGGCAACAGGAATCCAAAATAATAAAAAAGCCAAACAAAACTTCTAACGATCTAGAGGAGAATCTGGCCAGGAAAGAAGAAGATTTAATTAGACTACTTCAAGGGGGGAACAACATAGAAGAGGCCATTAGAGATGTAGCGATAGCAAAAAATGTAATATCTGAATTATTCACTCGTAAAGCAATCCTCAAAGCTACAGCGAATAGGGAAAAATCTATGAATGGAGCGGACAGGTAGGGCACCAATTAGCGATTAGTGTAAGAGAACAAAATTAAAAAAACACGATCAAAGCAATAAGAGACCCTGTTCTCGGCCTAACTCATGATACAAACAAAATTAGGGATGCCTTTAGGAGATATTATGCAGAGCTTTATTCTGAAATAGATATCAAGCAAGATAAAATCGATGAGTATCTAATTTCGGATATAAGGCCCTGCCTATCCAAAGCTGATGAGGGAATTCTCGCTGAAACTCCAGACTAGATAGAAATTTTACTATCCATACGCAGTCTTCCATTTGGCAAGGCATCAGGTCTAGACGGTATTCCAGTGGAATTTTATGTCAGATTCAGTAGTTCACTCAAAGACATCCTAACCCAGTTGTTTACTCAGGTCTTCATGAATGGACATCCTTCGGCTTCTTGGGCATGTGCAAAAATTATAGTATTCCCCCACAAAAATAAAGATCTGACAGAACTAGGCACATACCGTCCTATTACCCTAATTAACAACGACTCTAAAATATATTCCAAACTGTTAGCAAGCAGATTGGCACCTTTAATTCATAAAATTGTATCTGCTAGGCAACACGGGTTCGTCCCTGGAAGATCAACCACAGACCACGTCCAGAGGGTGATAACTCTCTTTGACATTGCCGAGGTAGCAGGAGACCCTATGGGTCTAATTTTGTTAGATGCAGAAAAAGCATTCGATAGGGTCTCCTGGCAATATCTATGGTCGGCCATGGCAAAGAGTGGGATCAGGGATCATTTTATCCAAGCAGTACAGAAAATGTATGTCGCTCCCGAAGCAGTCGTTATGATCAACGGGGTCACCTCGGACATCATCAAAGTGACTAGAGGTACAAGACAAGGGTGTCCTTGTTCTCCCCTACTCTTCGCCATTTACATTGATCCTTTTATCGCAAAGCTAGAAATGAATCCATCTATACTACCCATTAAGACTTGAATGATGAAACTAAAACTCTAGCCTTCGCAGATGATATTGCGATTGTTACATCAGATCCAATTACAACAGCTAGGATAATGGAGGAAGAAGCAAAAAGGTTCGGGGAGATTTCGGGATACAAACTAAATCAAACTAAAACCCAGATTGTAATAAATATTAACATCAGCGTGGACAATGCAAGAGTCACTGATAATGCATTATATCTTGGCGTTAATATTACATCCGATTTGAATAATCTAGTGGCCCTGAACCTAGACCCCTTATTGAAACAGACAAATAAAACCTTATCGAGACTCCACAACCTGCATTTAACAATAATCGGAAGATGCAATCTCATTAAAATGGTTTTTCTGCCCACATTTTTGTACTTCTTCCGGGCAATCTGTCTTAACTTTGACCTATCACTTTTTAATGAAATAGATAAAATGTTATCTCGCTTCGTTTGGGGCTATGGAAAAACACGAAGAGCCTATAAACATATCATACACTCAAGGGATAGAGGTGGCCTAGTCCTCCCTACTTTCAAATTCTATTGGTGGGCTACAACCATTAAATACAGTCGCTTACTGTTAACCCCCAAACAAGACTCAACGCCCATTTGTCCGATTCCAACTCCACAGGAACTAATCCTGGGTAATAACGCTAATAACCACCTTTGGAAACTACCTTATGATTGCCATCTAAAAAAAGAACGATTTAAAACACTCAAGGGTATTTACACAGTTTGGAACATGGTTCAGAAACATCTGGCGATCGGCAGGTTTTCATATTATACTCCGATAGAAAACAATACCAATCTTCCTGAAATTTGTTTGGATTCCTGTATGCGGCGATGGGTTAGTTTAGGAATCTCGCAACTCGGCTCATTTTACGATTCCACGGGCTTTTGTTCATTTGAATCGCTACAAAAATAAATACGGGCTGAATTCGCACGATTTTTTAAAGTTTTTACAATCGAGAGATTTTATTCTCAAAAAGGGGGGACTCAATGGTTGCTTTAAGAAAATCTCCACAATTAACACTGTGGTCAGCTCGGCCAGGGTAAAAATTGGAGATATTTATAAAGACCTAATTGCTGTACTACCAGACGATGTGGATAAACATGCAAATAACTGGCAAAATAGGCTCAATATTACAGAGGATCTAGCTCACAAAGCACTTGAACTATCCAGCTCTATCCTAATGTCCACCAAGTTACAAGCTCAGTTCTACAAAACGGTACACAGTCAAAATATCGAGTAGGAAATATCGACCTACCATAATATCGAGTCTGAAATATCGAAGGTGCATAATATCGAAGGCAAGAATATCGTAGGACAGAATATCGACCCAAGGTAAGTAATATCGAAATACTTAATATCGATGTAAGTAATATCGAAGTTAGTAATATCGATAGCATATATATCGATGTTACTAATTTCGATGACACTAATATCGATATTTGTATTATTGTATAGTTTTTTAT
Source organism: Lissotriton vulgaris (assembly GCF_964263255.1). Classification (NCBI taxonomy): domain Eukaryota; kingdom Metazoa; phylum Chordata; class Amphibia; order Caudata; family Salamandridae; genus Lissotriton; species Lissotriton vulgaris. Next base: position 530,385,199 of record NC_141697.1, read on the forward strand.
GATGTATGTGTTATATGTTTAATTTAAGTATTTAAAATAATTACTATTGTATGTGTATACATTTTATATAATAATAAATAAATTTAAAAGTAAATTTTATGTTTTTGTACCGGAGCGGGTTGTGGGTTTATAGGGGAATAGGGTGGGAAGTAATTTTATTATGCTAAATTGATTAGTAATTAGTAGGATTTATTAATAAATTATAATTAATTGGTAATTATGTGAAAATAATAGGAAAAGAATTTTAATTAATTTATTAATTGATATATATGTTCTGTAACGGGTTGTGGGTTTATAGGGGAATAGGGTGGGAAGTAATTTAATTATGGTAAGTTTATTAATAATTAGTAGGATTAATTAATTAATTATAATTATTTGCTAATTAATAATCATTAATTGGGAAAAAATTTATTGATTAATTGATATATATTTTCTGTAGCGGGATGTGGGTTTATAGGGGAATAGGGTGGGGAGTAATTTAATAATAATTAATTAATTAATATATGTTTTTAAATATTTATAATTAATTAATTGGCAAAAAATAATATTAATTCGTTAATTAATTAATATAAATTTGTACATATTTTAAATTAGTAATTAATTGGTAATTAAATAATATTAATTATTTAATTACATTAATTAGAGTAATTTATTTATATATATAATTTTTAGTTACTGTTAATTAATTAATTGGGGAAAAATGATATTAATTATTACATTATATTAATTACAGCTAATGTGCTAATATATTTACTTTATTGTTATTGTTAATTAATAATTAATTGCTAATTAAATAATTTTAATTAAGTTTGGGTAAAGGAGTATTTTTAGGGTTCAGGGTCAGTTTTGGGTTTTTGGGTAAAGTGGTATTTTAAGTGTTCAGTTCCGTTTTGGGTTTTTGGGTAAAGTGGTATATTTAGTGTTCAGGGTCAGTTTTGGGTTTTTGGGTAAAGGTTTTTTTTTAGTGTTCAGGGTCAGTTTTCAGTTTTTGGGTAAAGGGGTATTTTTAGAGTTCAGGGTCAGTTTTCAGTTTTTGGGTAAAGGGGAATTTTTAGTGTTCAGGGTCAGTTTTCAGTTCATGGGTAAAGGGTTTTTTTTAGGGTTCAGGGTCAGTTTTCAGTTTTTGGGTAAAGGGGTATTTTTAGGGTTCAGGGTCAGTTTTTAGTTCATGGGTAAAGGGTTTTTTTAGGGTTCAGGGTCAGTTTTCAGTTTTTGGGTAAAGGGGTATTTTTAGGGTTCAGGGTCAGTTTTCAGTTTTTGGGTAAAGGGGAATTTTTAGTGTTCAGGGTCAGTTTTCAGTTCATGGGTAAATGGTTTTTTTTAGGGTTCAGGGTCAGTTTTCAGTTTTTGGGTAAAGGGTTTTTTTTAGGGTTCAGGGTCAGTTTTCAGTTTTTGGGTAAAGGGGTATTTTTAGGGTTCAGGGTCAGTTTTCAGTTTTTGGGTAAAGGGTTTTTTTTAGGGTTCAGGGTCAGTTTTCAGTTTTTGGGTAAAGGGGTATTTTTTGGGTTCAGGGTCAGTTTTTCCTACTGTTCCACTCTCTGGAGTAGGAATAGTAATTTTTACCCTTACGATATCCAACGTTTTATATAATTAATTGTTAAAATATCAAATGTTTATTTTATTTTTTATATTACTTACATTTTATTTATGTTATTGTTTTATGTTTGTAAATGTATTAGTAAATTAGAATATATTTCTTTAATTTATAAATTAGTAAAATAATTATTAATACTTATTGTTCAGTGCATATATATTACATATTTACAGTATATATTTAATTAATGTATTCTTAATATATATGTATTATTTATTACTTTTAAACATTATTAGATACTTTTAAATATGTTTATTTTATTTATTAGTCTTATAGACTTAATTTTACTTTTATATATTTTAAAAAAAAAACGATATTTTTAACATCTATATTTTTTACATCGATATTTTTTTTTCGATATTTTTGTACTTACCATGTTGTAGATAGGATGTCGATATTTTTGCCCTCGATATTGTTGACTCGATATTCTTGTAGGTCGATATTTCTGTAGTCGAAATTCTGTCAGTGATTCCTACAAAACTTTTTTCGACCTGTATTATACACCCGAAAAAATTTCAAAATGGGGGGAGGGGAACGGGACTCTCTGCCCCAGATGTCATAGGCCTAAAGCCGATCTGATACATATGCTGGCTACATGTCATACATTAGATAATATTAAACGAGAAATCTCCAACTTCCTATCTGAAATATTCGAAGTCAATATAGAGATCAGCACACCAGAAATTATGTTAGGGGTGGATAGAGTTACCAGACCTATCGCCATGCAGGGACTCATTTATATTGCTATGCCAGTCTTAAGAATCAGTTTGACTTCCGCATGGCTGGATCAATATCCACCCACATTTCAACAGTGGCGGACGCGCTTCTTAGCTACATATAATCTTGAAATTGCCATTTATAGCCGGAAAGGTATCAAGAAGAAAATAAAGGGATTAAAAATTTGGGACCCAGTTAGATTATGGCTAGGGAGCCTAGTATAGATCAATAATGTAACCAAGATGTATCGAGTTCGTAAGGAATGTAATGATGTTTTTTGTTTTTTTGTGTTTTTTTTACTCTTCTTATTCTTCGAAGCCTGTATTTCTCTATTTTTCTTTTTTAATTTTTAATTGCTATTTTTCAAATTGTTACCTGTACCGGGAGGAGGGGTCCCAGGGGGGGGTGAGGGAAGGGGGGGGGTCAACTGTGATGTAAAAAAAATATAAAAACCTCAATAAAGACTTGTTGAAAAAAAAAAGGAATCTAAATCACAAAGCATCAAATATTAGATTATTATCCGATGTACCTACCAGTTTCTCTTCAACATATTTTTACTATAAATAAATTTGACAAAACAGTCGTTTTAAAACCCCCACTTAGCGAGCAAAAAAAGAAAGGGCAACAAGAAAATACGAAATACTTCAGGTTTTAAGCACAACATTCATAATACCATACCAAAAGTCCCCTCGTCCATCCTTATGCAAACTTCAAACTTCTCTCTTCAAAGTACCCTCAAAAACAAAAGCGATTGGCCAACAGTCTATGATCCCACTGACAAAACCTACACTTTCTTACAGGTAAGACAGCGTTTGAAGAAAATGTGAAGTTTATAACTTCTATAATGTGCACTTGACGACAGCTCTAACGGAGTGCTGCAATCGAATCGCAATTTCATAGATTGTACACCATTAATACCTGTGCATAACCCGTTCCAATGCACTAATAATTTTAGTAGCAATGTCAACTGGCACAGATGTGTTTTTACTAAGATCAAGAGTGTAAAGGGGAGAAGTCAGTACTAAACTCCTTAAAATCCTTTCTAAGACTGGAGCTTTTAAAGCCAATGGAGATAATGGGATGAATGTCGAACATGTATTTTTTGGTGAGGCATCACGTTCTGGTGGATGACGGGGCAGTATAAAGCCTGAAAGTTGTGAACATGTATTGGACCCCAGAAGAGGTGAGAGAGCTATGTGTTCCTGCCAGAGCATCGGGGGTACCGAGAGTAAATGAGTGACCTCTTACCACACACAAAGAAGGACAGCCAAAGGGCGACCTCACTTTCCCCACTCACACTATCACAAATATCTGTGAGAAGAACTAAGTACAAGTTAAACACAGGGGGCAGATTTACAAGCCCTTTGCGCCACTTTTGTGTCACTTTTAACATGTGAAAAGAGACGCAAAAGTGGCGCAAGGGGCTTGTAAATCTCAGTGACAGTTTATTGGATTAACACACAAAAAAACATAAAGCATAACATTGGAAATGACCACGAGCAATTGTTATAACTTCTATCAACTAGTTAACAGTTGACCAACAGTTTCTTGAAATCCTGGAGATACTCTCCACAAAATGGTTACCTCTTCAGAATAACATAAATCAGCCACGCCTCTCTTTCATTTCTTTTAAGGTGGGCGGTCGAACAGGTTATTAGGAGGAAAACAAACGTGATGACAAGAAGATTTAACACCCTCTTTACAGAAACGGAGCAATGGGGCTCAGAGCGTGTGAAACTAGCTGTAAGCAACACTGGGACCAGGCGCAGCCAGTTCAGGTAACAGCTTTGTGGCGGTGGGGCGGTGAGGCGGTGCGGCGGTGGGGTGGAGCGGCGGTGGGCCAGGTTGGAGAGAGTGGACAGACGACAGGATAGAGAAAATAAAATGAATAGATAAATAAAACCACTTACTTGGTGCTCGCCACATGGCCGAGTCGGTGATGCAGCGCGAGCAAGGTAAGTGGTTTCATTCATTTTTTATTAATTTTACTTTCCCTATCACATCATCTGTCCACTCCCCCACACCTGCCCTGCCCCACCACCGCTGTTACTTGTGCCAGCTGCGCCTTACAGAGGCATTAACTTAAACTAGATAGTATAAAGAATTGCTGACAAGACTGTGTGTCACTTTGCTCCACAAATTTAAATTTAAAATAAATTAAATTCCAAACATGCACACACACATTTTTGGTAATAAGAAACAATTCATTTATAAAATGAATTAAAAGCACTCGCTGACTTTACAACGTAAAGGACGAGGAATACACAACAAAACAGGCAACAGCAAATACGAACAGGAAGCAATGACAACAATAGTCCCACAAAACAAACACATAAACACTGCAGCATAAGATAACAGTACTTGAGTGGTTCTCCATGGGAGGAAACAAAAAACAACAAGCATTTGCAATGCAATATGTCTCGCATTAGGAAAGTTTGAGCTATTGGTATTGTAAATTACACAGTTTTTTATTTATGTGTTAGTTTTGAAAATAGAGAACTTAATAGCTTTGTCATTTACAATGCTAATAGTTTTAACTTTCGCAAATGTGACACCTATAGCATTTGTAATGCAATATGTGTTGTATTTACGTGACTTAGATGTATTGATATTACAAATAACAATGGTTTTTACATTTTTTATATTTAATACTTAAATAAAAGATATTGCCATTTATAATGGCAATAGCTTAAACTTTTGTAAATAATTTTTGGGAAGATTATGTTAATTGTATTTTATTGTGACAAAAATCCAGGAACAGAAGTGAAATATTAACATCTTTTTGTGACATTTGTAATAAAGCTTGAAACATTGAGAGAACATATTTGAACCAGTTGTTGAATCGTTGCACAGATTGATGCTGTGGTGGTGCTGAATGATGTTGTGGTGGCAATGAGTGATGCTGTGGCGTTCAGTGATGCTATGGTAGCGCCTAGTGATGTTGCATTTCCCATGAGGGATGTTGTGGTGGTGTTGAGTGATGCTGTGGCGAAGCGATAGATAGATAGAGGCTGGGCGATAGGGGGCGGGGCGATAGATAGATAAAGGGAGGGCGATAGATAGATAGAGGGAGGGCAAAAGATAGATAGACAGAGTGATGGCGATAGATAGAGTGAGTGAGTGCAATAGATGGAGTGTATTTATGTTGCATTGAGTAGTGTAAGTATGAGGTGTGTAATTATATGGCACTGAGTGGTATTATGTGGAGTGTATTTACGTTGCATTGAGAATAGTAATTATATGGCCTGTAATTATGTGGCATTGAGTGGTAATATGGGGAGTGTATGTTGTATTCAGTAGAGTAATTATGTGGCATTGAGTGGTATTTGGAGTGAATGTTGCATTGAGTGCAATGTAATTATGTGGTGTGTATTGTGTGTCACTCAGTGGTATTTGGAGTGTATGGTGCATGGAGTGCAGTGTAAATATGTGGTGTGTAATTATATGGCACTGAGTGGTATTTGGAGTGTATGTTGCATTCAGTGTAGTGTAATTATGTGCTGTGTAATTATGTGGCACTGAGTGGTATTTGGAGTGTATGTCGGATTGAGTGCAGTGTAATTATGCGGCGTGTAAATATGTGGCACTGAGTGGTATTTGGAGTGTATGTTGCATTGAGCGCAGTGTAATTATGTAGCATGTAATTATGTGGCACTGAGTGGTATTGTGTGAAGTGTATCTTGTATTCAGTAGAGTGTAATTGTGTGGCATGTAATTTTGTGGCACTGAGTGGTATTGTTTGGGTTGTATGTTGCATTGAGTGCCTGTGTAATTATGTAGCATATAATTATGTGGCACTGAGTGGTATTGTGTGGAGTGTGTGTTGCATTCAGTAGAGTGTAATTATGTGTTGTGTAATTATGCGGCACTGAGCTGTATTTGTAGTGTATGTTGCATTGAGTGCATTGAGTGCAGTGTAATTATGTGGCAGTGCAGTGTGTGTGAGGCAGCGCAGTGTGTGTGTGAGGCAGCGCAGTGTGTGTGTGTGTGTGTATGTGTGTGTGTAAGGCAAATGCTAAATTGTGTAGTAAACCTCGAATCGCCACGGAATCAATTCCACTGGTCCGCCCAATGTTTACACAGTATTTATGAAAGGTAATCGAAAGAAATCATAATTTCACGCAACGCGGGCTTGTGAATATGTCAAAATTCAATTTTTTAAGAGCACGTCACTTTGGAAATGTTCTTTCTAGGAGGTAATGGTAGCGGTCCCAACATAAAGAAACGAGCAACATGGTTGGCCAGAGTGTTGTAAAAGTGATATGGTGGTGGGGTCAGCGTTCAGCTGGATGGAAAGCAATATACAGGGCAGTGGGGGAGGAGAAGGTACGGAGGGGGAGGAGAAGGTACGGACAACGGAAAGAGGGTGTAGGTCGGAGGAAGTAACACGGAGGACAGGGTGGAGGGCAGCAGCAAAGAGCTAGAGAGCAATGTATAGGCAGAGGGGGAGAAGCACGTTTTCCTCAAAGAGGGTTAATTAACACCCAGTGTCACTTTTGTACTTCTTTCAACATGTATACAGTGCTTTGATACAAAAAAAAGCATGGAAATACAAAATAAATTTAAAATGTGGGTTCAGCTAACATGCTTCACATATTATTAATTTCAAATAGGGCCCCTCTCTCGGTGACTCAGTGCCGATTTTGTTGTAGTAGATGGAAAAATGTACGGTAAATGGGAACAAAGAATATTGTAACTGGGCCCCTAAATACCATAACCTTTCTGCGTACAAGTAACACTCTACCACACCCTTGCCCCAATACAAAGTTCCCTCACTTATATGCGCTAAGCTTATCCCAGGCGTGGAAGAAGATATACGGGGCCGGTTAAACATACTGCAGCGGGGCTCTTCACATGACAAGCACTTGTTTCAAAGTTTGAGAAAAAAATATCCAGCAGTTAAAAGAAATAATGTCAGATCCAGCATCTGGTCACATCTAATGGTCTTAGCGGAGGCATCCCTCCCCCTCCTTTATCCCACAGAGCTGCTTTATGGCCGTTAGCCATTTATTACACTGTCAGCCAGTTGTGGATATTTCAGCACTCAACAGCGAGCTGTATTCTGGGACTTGTAGTTTTGCTCTTGGAAACTCCAGCCGAGTCGCTCTAACCTTGTGCACAAAGTTGAAAACAAAGGTTTAACATCCTGGTAAAAGGGAGACAAATAAGACACCCATGTAGTGCATGATTCGTACAAAGTGAAACAAGAAAACCTGGATTCCTCCAAACTGTGTGATCTTATGAAATATAGTGTTTCACCAACCCATACCACCTCCGCCTCCTTTTCTTCATTTCCTCAATAAACCTGAAAAGTGACTTATTAATGTCAAAGCTGCCACACATTACAGAAATAATGTTGTCTATTTTGAAGAGTCTTGTTATAATATATTTTATGTGTCGTTTGTTGCACGATTCACACAGCAAACAAATGTCAGGCTCGGCTTGTGCTTGGGCTCTTACAGCCGAGCCAGACGCTGGCTCGACTTTCGCTGTTAATATGTTTACTCGCCCACCTCTACGTGTGGCACTGCAGCCTCAACCCGCCCCTTTAAGTGCCACGCGCTTCTTGCACCGGCACTTCCCTGTTCAACTGCCAGTAGTTCACTTGGGGCAAAAAAGTTTAAGCGTCGCATACACAAGGTTCTTTCCCCAATTCCACCATATTATAGCGCCGCGGCGCGCTCTCTTATTACATAGCACGCAAGGCGCTCTTACCCTCACACCACAGGACAACCGGCGCCCGGCCCGGAGCAAGCTCTGAAGCGGCAGCAGCATCTCTTCGGCCTCGGATGGGTCCGGACACCGGGCTCGGTGCTCAAGAAGCAAAGTACCAGGAACTGAAGGAGTGCAGCACGTGACGTCACCTCCCGTAATGACTAGAGTATAAGCGCCTCCACTAAAGGGGCGAGAGAAAAGAGCTTTTCATAATACAAGAATAACCCATGAGCCAGAGCTCATAACTAGAACAGAGAGAATAAAGAGATTCTCAAGTACAAGTCGCTTGGGTACTAGACTCTTTCCCAATACTTTCCCGGGAATGATGAATAGACCGGAAGTCAGGCAGCCCTCCTCGAGACAGAGGCGGGGCCTGACCAGAAGCAGGAAGTCGAGTGCGACCGGAGCTTCCCAGGAGGCAGGCTGAAGTGGCTGGCGCAAGGCTCCGGTGCAGAGAGAGGAGAGCCCTGCGTGCAGCCGGCGTCCGCCCGGGAAGCCAAGGAGCGGAGTGCCGGTGTCCCTGTGCCCGTTGACGCCGGAGGGAGCAGCCCCGGAGCGGGACCTGACTGGGCACGTTGTTTCCCCGGAAGAGTCCTGCGGAGTAGAAGTCCCGGTGAGTGGGGCTCCGTGCTTGCGTTTCTGGGGACAGGAGGTACTCGGAGCATGTTGAGGGCTGCGGGGGCCATGGTATTTGGAGTCCCCAGTGTGGGACTCCAACGATAGTGCCGGCATCTCTCCAGAGCCCACGAGGCTCCCCAGGGGCACTGGCTCGAAAGCGAAACTGACAACGCACACGAATCACTGACAGAATTTCGACTACAGAAATATCGACCTACAAGAATATCGAGTCAACAATATCGAGGGCAAAAATATCGACATCCTATCTACAACATGGTAAGTACAAAAATATCGAAAAAAAAATATCGATGTAAAAAATATAGATGTTAAAAATATTGTTTTTTTTTTAAATATATAAAAGTAAAATTAAGTCTATAAGACTAATAAATAAAATAAACATATTTAAAAGTATCTAATAATGTTTAAAAATAATAAATAATACATATATATTAAGAATACATTAATTAAATATATACTGTAAATATGTAATATATATGCACTGAACAATAAGTATTAATAATTATTTTACTAATTTATAAATTAAAGAAATATATTCTAATTTACTAATACATTTACAAACATAAAACAATAACATAAATAAAATGTAAGTAATATAAAAAATAAAATAAACATTTGATATTTTAACAATTAATTATATAAAACGTTGGATAGCGTAAGGGTAAAAATTACTATTCCTACTCCAGAGAGTGGAACAGTAGGGAAAACTGACCCTGAACCCAAAAAATACCCCTTTACCCAAAAACTGAAAACTGACCCTGAACCCTAAAAAAAAACCTTTACCCAAAAACTGAAAACTGACCCTGAACCCTAAAAATACCCCTTTACCCAAAAACTGAAAACTGACCCTGAACCCTAAAAAAAACCCTTTACCCAAAAACTGAAAACTGACCCTGAACCCTAAAAAAACCCTTTACCCATGAACTGAAAACTGACCCTGAACACTAAAAATTCCCCTTTACCCAAAAACTGAAAACTGACCCTGAACCCTAAAAATACCCCTTTACCCAAAAACTGAAAACTGACCCTGAACCCTAAAAAAACCCTTTACCCATGAACTGAAAACTGACCCTGAACCCTAAAAATACCCCTTTACCCAAAAACTGAAAACTGACCCTGAACCCTAAAAAAAACCCTTTACCCATGAACTGAAAACTGACCCTGAACACTAAAAATTACCCTTTACCCAAAAACTGAAAACTGACCCTGAACTCTAAAAATACCCCTTTACCCAAAAACTGAAAACTGACCCTGAACACTAAAAAAAACCCTTTACCCAAAAACCCAAAACTGACCCTGAACACTAAATATACCACTTTACCCAAAAACCCAAAACGGAACTGAACACTTAAAATACCACTTTACCCAAAACCCCAAAACTGACCCTGAACCCTAAAAATACTCCTTTACCCAAACTTAATTAATATTATTTAATTAGCAATTAATTATTAATTAACAATAACAATAAAGTAAATATATTAGCACATTAGCTGTAATTAATATAATGTAATAATTAATATCATTTTTCCCCAATTAATTAATTAACAGTAACTAAAAATTATATATATAAATAAATTACTCTAATTAATGTAATTAAATAATTAATATTATTTAATTACCAATTAATTACTAATTTAAAATATGTACAAATTTATATTAATTAATTAACGAATTAATATTAATTATTTGCCAATTAATTAATTATAAATATTTAAAAACATATATTAATTAATTAATTATTATTAAATTACTCCCCACCCTATTCCCCTATAAACCCACATCCCGCTACAGAAAATATATATCAATTAATCAATAATTTTTTTCCCAATTAATGATTATTAATTAGCAAATAATTATAATTAATTAATTAATCCTACTAATTATTAATAAACTTACCATAATTAAATTACTTCCCACCCTATTCCCTTATAAACCCACAACCCGCTACAGAACATATATATCAATTAATAAATTAATTAAAATTATTTTCCTATTATTTTCACATAATTACCAATTAATTATAATTTATTAATAAATCCTACTAATTACTAATCAATTTAGCATAATAAAATTACTTCCCACCCTATTCCCCTATAAACCCACAACCCGCTCCGGTACAAAAACATAAAATTTACTTTTAAATTTATTTAATATTATATAAAATCTATACACATACAATAGTAATTATTTTAAATACTTAAATTAAACATATAACACATACATCATAAAAAACTATACAATAATACAAATATCGATATTAGTGTCATCGAAATTAGTAACATCGATATATATGCTATCGATATTACTAACTTCGATATTACTTACATCGATATTAAGTATTTCGATATTACTTACCTTGGGTCGATATTCTGTCCTACGATATTCTTGCCTTCGATATTATGCACCTTCGATATTTCAGACTCGATATTATGGTAGGTCGATATTTCCTACTCGATATTTTGACTGTGTACCAACGCACACACAGCAAGTAGCTAGGAGCGCGCTCCCTCGGTCAAAACTGAGAATAGCAAAGCGCGCGTCCGACTTGTGTCCACATTCCCAAATACGGCTGACAATAGGTTTCGAGCAGACAGCAAGCAAACTTTGCTTGCTTGCATTTCTAGGCTCGACCTAAAAACGAGGGACAAAGAGGAAGGATTCACCACTAGCAAGTTAGAATCTTTAAAGGACAATCAAAGGGATGAATAAAAAGGCAATGCAGGGGCGTAGGAAATTCTGCAGGGGGGGGGGTGCCACTCTCATCAGTAAATGAAGGGGCCCCCAGACCACTCAGCTCTTCAGTGTGAGCTGTGAGAGAGGCTTGCACTAAAGCAAGCCTCTCTCCCTCTAAAGCAGGTGCAGGCTGTCTGCAGCCTGCTCTGAACCCCTCCCACTGAAAAGAAAAAAAGTAACAACTTACATTGTTTCCCACGAGCCAGGCTGAAAAGAGGATGGGGGTGGGGGCCCCAGAGAGAGCATTCCCCACAGGGCTCTGCTCCTCTGAGAAGAGAAAAGGACAAGGATGGGGTGGGGGCCCAGAGAGAGCATTCCCCACAGGGCTCTGCCCCCCTGAGAAGAGACAAGGACAAAGATGGGGTGCCCCCCCCCCCCCCCCCCCCACGAGACAGCATTTTCCAGGACAATGCTCATATGAGAAGGGATGAGGCAGCAAAATGGTGCTCTCAGGTAAGCCCCCCCCCCCCTGGATCACCAATGCATCTGGTGTGGGTCCAGTCAGGGCCGGCCCCAGTCCATCAAGCTTTTGAAATGGTGCAATTATTCCAGGTGGCAGCCCCCTCCATAGGGTGGGAAGGGTGCAAGGGGGTGGCCGAGAAGGGTGCAAGGCAGAGGGGAGAAGGGTGCAAGGTAGAGAGGAGAAGGGTGCAAGGCAGAGAGGAGAAGGGTGCAAGGCGGAGGGGAGAAGTGTGCAAGGCAGAGGGGGGAAGGGTGCAAGGCAGAAGGGGTGCAAGGTGGAGGGGAGAAGGGTGCAAGGCAGAGGGGATTAGGGTGCAAGGTAGAGAGGAGAAGGGTGCAAGGTGGAGGGGAGAAGGGTGCAAGGCAGAGGGGAGAAGGGTGCAAGGTAGAGAAGGGTGCAAGGCGGAGGGGGAGAAGGGTGCAAGGCAGAGAGGAGAAGGGTGCAAGGTGGAGGGGAGAAGGGTGCAAGGCAGAGAGGAGAAGGGTGCATGGTGGAGGGGAGAAGGGTGCAAGGCAGAGGGGAGAAGGATGCAAGGTAGAGAAGGGTGCAAGGCGGAGGGGAGAAGGGTGCAGGGCAGAGGGGAGAAGGGTGCAAGGCAGAGGGGAGAAGGGTGCAAGGCAGAGAGGAGAAGGGTGCAAGGTAGAGAAGGGTGCAAGGTGGAGGGGAGAAGGGGGCAAGGCAGAGGGGAGAAGGGTGCAACAGTGAGGGGGAGAAGGGTGCAAGGCAGAGGGGAGAAGGGTGCAAGGCAGAGAGGAGAAGAGCGCAAGGCAGAGAGGAGAAGGGTGCAAGGTAGAGAAGGGTGCAAGGCGGAGGGGAGAAGGGTGCAAGGCAGAGGGGAAAAGGGTGCAACGGGGAGGGGGAGAATAGTGCAAGGCAGAGGGGAGAAGGATGCAAGGCAGAGGGGAGAAGGGTGCAAGGCAGAGGGGAGAAGGTTGCAAGACAGAGAGGAGAAGGGTGCAAGGCGGAGGGGAGAAGGGTGCAAGGCAGAGGGGGGAAGGGTGCAAGGCAGAAGGGCTGCAAGGTGGAGGAGAGAAGGGTGCAAGGCAGAGGGGAGAAGGGTGCAAGGTAGAGAAGAGAAGGGTGCAAGGTGGAGGGGAGAAGGGTGCAAGGCAGAGGGGAGAAGGGTGCAAGGTAGAGAAGGGTGCAAGGCGGAGGGGGAGAAGGGTGCAAGGCAGAGAGGAGAAGGGTTCAAGGTGGAGGGGAGAAGGGTGCAAGACAGAGAGGAGAAGGGTGCAAGGTGGAGGGGAGAAGGGTGCAAGGCAGAGGGGAGAAGAATGCAAGGTAGAGAAGGGTGCAAGGCAGAGGGGAAAAGGGTGCAAGGCAGAGGGGAGAAGGGTGCAAGGCAGAGAGGAGAAGTGTGCAAGGTAGAGAAGGGTGCAAGGTGGAGGGGAGAAGGGTGCAAGGCAGAGGGGAGAAGGATGCAAGGTAGAGAAGGGTGCAAGGCGGAGGGAGAGAAGGGTGCAAGGCAGAGGGGAAAGGGTGCAAGGCAGAGGGGAGAAGGGTGCAAGGTGGAGGGGAGAAGGGTGCAAGGCAGAGGGGAGAAGGGTGCAACAGGGAGGGGGAGAAGGGTGCAAGGCAGAGGGGAGTAGAGGTGCAAGGCAGAGGGGAGAAGGGTGCAAGGCAGAGAGGAGAAGGGCGCAAGGCAGAGAGGAGAAGGGTGCAAGGTAGAGAAGGGTGCAAGGCGGAGGGAAGAAGGGTGCAAGGCAGAGGGGAAAAGGGTGCAACGGGGAGGGGGAGAATGGTGCAAGGCAGAGGGGAGAAGGATGCAAGGCAGAGGGGAGAAGGGTGCAAGGCAGAGGGGAGAAGGGTGCAAGACAGAGAGGAGAAGGGTACAAGGGGGAGGGGAGAAGGGTGCAAGGGGCAGGGGAGAAGGGTGCAAGGCAGAGGCGAGAAGGGTGCAATGGGGAGGGGAGAAGGGTACAACGGGGGAGGGGAGAAGGGTGCGAGGCAGAGAGGACAAGGGCGCAAGGCAGAGAGGAGAAGGGCACAAGGTAGAGAAGGGTGCAAGGCAGAGAGGAGAAGGGTACAAGGCAGAGAGGAGAAGAGTGCAAGGTAGAGAAGGGTGCAAGGCGGAGGGGAGAAGGGTTCAAGGCAGAGAGGAGAAGGGTGCAAGGCAGAGGGGAGAAGGGTGCAAAGCAGAGGGGAGAAGGATTCAAGGCAGAGGGAGAATGGTGCAAGGTAGAGGTGAGAAGGGTGCAAGTCAGAGAGGAGAAGGGTGCAAGGCAGAGGGGAGAAGGGTGCAGGGCAGAGAGGAGAAGGGTACATAGGGGAGGGGAGAAGGGTGCAAGGGGTAGGGCAAGAAGGGTGCAAGGCAGAGGGGAGAAGGGTGAGAGTAGAGGGAGAGAGTAGAGAGAGAGACAGTCGAGGGAGAGAGAGTAGAGAGAGTGGAGGGAGAGAGTGGATAGAGAGTGGAGAGAGAGTAGAGAGAGAGAGAGAGTGGAGAGAGAGGGTGGAGAGTGGAGAGAGAGTAGAAAAGTGGAGAGACAATGGAGAGAGACAGTGGAGAGAGAGAGAGAGTGGAGAGGGAGTAGAGAGAGAGTGGAGAGAGGGTGGAGATAGACAGTGGAGAGAGCGAGAGAATGGAGAGCGTGGAGAGAGAGAGAGTAGAGAGAGAGTGGAGAGAGAGAAAGTGGAGGGAGATTGGAGAGAGAGAGTAGAGAGAGAGAGTAGAGAGAGAGGGTGAGAGAGAGAGTGAAGAAGAGAGACAGTGGAGAGAGAGAGTGGAGAGAGAGAGAGTGGAGGGAGACAGTGGTGAGAGAGTGGAGAGAGAGAGTGGAGAGATAGAGAGTGGAGGGAGAGAGTAGAGAGAGAGTGAGAGAGAGACAGTGGAGAGAGAGTGGAGAGATAGAAGAGAGAGTGGAGGGAGAGAGTAGAGAGAGAGTGGGAGAGAGAGCAGAGAGAGAGAGTGGAGAGAGAGAGAGTGAAGAGAGAGTGAGAGAGAGTGGAGAGAGTAGAGAGAGTGGAGAGACAGTGAAGAGAGACAGTGGAGAGAGAGTGAGTGGAGAGAGAGTAGAGAGAGAGAGTGGAGAGAGTAGAGAGAGAGAGTGGAGAGAGAGTGGAGATAGACAGTGGAGAGAGGGAGAGTGGAGAGAGAGAGTGGAGAGAGAGAGTGGGGAGAGAGAGGGGAGAGAGAGAGAGTGGAGAGAGAGAGAGTGGAGAGAGAGTGGAAGGAGAGAGAGAGAGTGGAGAGAGAGAGTGGAGAGAGAGAGTGGGGAGAGAGAGGGGAGAGAGAGTGGAGAGAGAGAGAGTGGAGAAATTGGAGAGAGAGATTGGAGAGAGAGAGAGTGGAGAGAGAGTAGAGAGAGAGAGAGAGAGAGAAGAGAGAGAGAGTGGAGAGAGAGAGATAGTGGAGAGCGAGTGGGGAGAGAGAGAGAGAGTGGAGAGAGAGAGGAGAGAGTAGAGAGAGAGTAGAGAGAGAGAGAGAGTGGAGAGAGAGTAGAGAGAGAGAAGGGAGAGAGAGAGTGGAGGGAGACAATGGAGGGAGACAGTTGAGGGAGACAGTGGAGAGAGAGAGAGAGTGGAGAGAGAGAGCGGAGAGAGACACAGTGGATAGAGAGTGGAGAGAGAGTGGAGAGAGAGAGTGGAGGGAGACAGTGGAGAGAGAGTGGAGAGAGTAGAGAGAGAGTGGAGAGAGAGACAGTCGAGGGAGAGAGAGTAGAGAGAGTGGAGGGAGAGAGTGGATAGGGAGTGGAGAGAGAGTAGAGAGAGAGAGAGAGTGGAGAGAGAGGGTGGAGAGTGGAGAGAGAGTAGAAAAGTGGAGAGACAATGGAGAGAGACAGTGGAGAGAGAGAGAGTGGAGAGAGAGTAGAGAGAGA